>NW_026596117.1:19743588-19760993 GCF_907164565.1 Psammomys obesus
TTTCTGCCTCTCCCTTTCCCTTTCCCTTCATATCTCCTTCCCCATCTCAGTTTTCCTCTTTTCTGCTTTGCCTCCCACCAGAACACAAGTGTGCTCTCTTATCCTTCCTCCCTCCTCTTCTCTGTCTCCACCTTCACTCCTCTCTCCCTTCTTCCCTTCCTCACTTCCTTCCTCTCTTCTCTGTCTCTGTCTCTCTTTGTCCCTCCCATGGCATACCCTTGCTTTGAGAGTCCACATTTCAGAGGAGTAACACACCTTTTACTGAAGAAGGCAACTGCAAACAAGTCAGTGACCAGGACAGGTACCAGGTGGGCTTCGGCGGGCATCTGAGTGTGTTGCAAACGGAAGTGAGGCTGTGCTCTCTAAGAACCATCAGCGGCCACAATAAAGAACAGGCCTCTGACCTCCAAGCGGTCCTCTAGGACCATGCATCCCGCATCATGAGTGCAAACAAAGAGGTGTTCTCCCCGGGCAAGCTCGCAGATGCACACAGGCTCCCCGGAACACCGTGCTATTCAGCACACAGCCTAGCAATATACGGGCTTTGTATGGCAGCCAGCAGGAACAATTGGGGCTGGAAGACTTAAGTAACTGTAGGTCTATTTCCAACTCCTTGCTATAACCTAATGATGCTGGAGAAGAGCCAAGCCCCAGTCAGAGGCAAAGCCAGAAGGAAGAGCCACCCAGCCAAGAGCTAACAGAGGCCAGCCACTGGAGCAGGCAAGAAGGACCACATTCTTAATTACACAGGACACATCCTGTACTTTCTCATCTGCCTTCTCCACACACTGAGACATCTCCCCATTTATAATTTCAAGCAAAGCCCACTCTCAGTCACCCAAGTTCAGAAATAAACCATTTAACAGTGTCTCAATCCAGTAGGAGGAGTGACAGAATTACTACAATGACTAGTACACACAGTTCTTGCTAATACAGAGCTAATGATGCCACTAAGACTTAGTAACCATTGGGGGAGCTTTTTAGGGGCTTAAAAAAAACACTGTTATGAAAAAAAAAAACCCTCTGGTAATTAAAGATATATGCTGACGAAGTGTAATGTATGGGCCTTCGCTGGACTCTAGATTCTAGAAGGAAAAGTAAATAAGGCCATGTGGTTAAATTAACATAGAGAGTGGGTGTCTTAACTTTAAGGGTACATTACATCTGTAACACAACTTCTAAATGGCGCCAATAAAATCACGGGCGCACATCTGTGCGTACCTTCACGTGTGGGAAGAGAAGGCCAAGAGGGCATAAAACAGGGATGGAGAAGAGAGAGGGATAATTTAAAGAGCGAAATACTAAGAATTGGTGAGTGTACACAGGGTCAGTAAATGTTTTTTGTTTTTTGCTTTTTTTTTTTTTTTTATAAAGGGTCAGATAGTAAATTTCTTTGTCCTTGTTTGCCATATGGTCGCCTCTTAAAGATGACTCGGGACTGTCACTGTAACTGGGCGGTACGATGAAAAAGCACATATGTGTATTCCAATACATGGTATTTAAACAGGCAGATTAGGGCAGAGTTTGGCTGAGAATTGATGTTTAGTTCACTGTTCCAAGGGGAGAGTATTCAGTTATCCATTTAACATTATAACATGTTTTCTTGAAGCTTTTCACCAGGGAAAGTCATCTCTGAGTGGACGGCTGAAAAGCCACAGGTGGAAAGTAACTCTGAGCCACTGGTAAGGAAGTTTGACTCTCAGTGAAACACAGGGTTCCCGAAGGGAGCCTGGCTGCTGTTAACACATGGTGAGCCACTGTTTGTGTAAGTACCTTCTTGTTAGGCCTCCGTGCTCTCCCATTTCACTGACTCGTGAGCCTGGCCTGTAAATGGAAATGTCTTCCAGAGCCCTGGAAGACCTGACCTTCCTTCCTGGCAACTCCTGCTCTAAAGATTTTCTATCTCTGTCCCTTCTTTTCTTACTGTAGGATGGGAGAATGGTCCAGCTCAGGATAATCCCTAATCCCAGCATATCCCCTAACCCCAGAGTGTAATTATCTACTGGAGGTAATACACACTCATTAAATATTTAAATATAATGTGTCAAGTAGTCTTCTAGATATTTTTAATGGTGAATAAATCAAAAGATTCCTTATTCTTCATGACCCTCTACATATTTAGATTTTTTTTTTCAAAGTCCATATAAACAGGGAAAAGCTGGTTGAATTAACAAAGGCTCTTCCTGTCAGGCTTGAGGGCCTGACTTGATTCCAGGGACCTATGTAGTAGAAAGACAGAACAGATTCCTACAAGTTGTTCTCTGATCTACACACATACACACACACACACACACACACACACACACACACACACTACATTTCCATCTCTATGACAGAATGCTTGATAGACAAATTTTCAAAAAGAAGAGATTTACTTCAGCTCATGGTTTTCAGAGATCTCAACACATCACGGCGAAGAAGCCATGGAGTTCGTGATGGCAGGAGTGAGAGCAGGCCAGGGAGCAGGTTAATGAGGCTGAATCCTGGCAGGGCTATACCTTTCAAAGGCCTGCCTCTTACTACCACGGATTCCACAGCCTCATAAAGCAGCACTACCAGTTGGAGTCAAAGCATGAGCTTGTGGAAGACAGTTCAGAGTCAACCATGATTCTGTGTGAGATTTTCTTCTTTTTTTTGGGGGGGGCTAGTATGAACGGGGTTTGGTACTCCCTAAGATTTCAGGCATCTGCTGGGGGGGCAGATCTTAGAATATACTCCCTACAGATAAGTGAGGCCTCGGTACACAGAAGGCAGCATTAGGACATTTTTGTCCACTCAGGTCAAGAAAAGATTGTGGAAGATGGAAGGAAGAACAGTCTGTGCGTCTAGGAAAAGAGACACTGTGCATAGCCTGTCAGTTACATGGGAGATTTAAGAAAGAAAGAAAAAAGGTTAAAGTGCTGCTGCGGTTATTTGCTCAGTGTTAGTCATCAACTTGGCTTCTAAAGGCAAGCTCGAGCTCAGGAGCAGGCTAATGTATGCAAAGGTCACGTGCAAGGTAGTTGTTGTACGTAAGTCATCATTTGTAACTATTATACAGAAATGAATCCTTGAGCCATCTTTCCCAATTCAGTCTAGAAAAACCCCACTTAAGCCAGAGTGTAGGGCTATTAATTACACAACGGAGCAAATCCCTGCCGCAGGAAGACGCACCCACAGATGTCCGATACTCATTGCTCCTGGCTACTTTTGGGCCACGGATCCCATCAGCCTCTGTCCACGGGAGAGGCTTGCTTTGCCCTTGGCAGTGCTTCAGGATGGAGGGGCCAGCAAGGCACTCGGCATAGCCCCCGGAGAACACTCCACGGCCTCATCCACTCCTGCTGCTCTCTTCTTCAGAAGGCAAAAAGGAAACTGCTCGCTGCTTTTTGCTTCTGTGTGCTACAGAAAGGCTCCTCTGTTTCCCTGATCCACCATAAGGGGCAAGCAGCTTTTCTGGCCATGACTCAGGTGCCCAGCCATTAGCAGACCCCTTTCAGTGGGGTGGACCCATTTTCCTCACTTTTATTTCTTTTACTCAAATTGAGAAAGATCAACACGGTCTGCAGTTCAGGGAAAATAAAAGCAGTGTACATTTAGGATTCCAACAAACTCACTATGGCCAGGTATTTAAGATTTATTATATAAATGCATCCCTGTATTTTTCAGTTTCTGTAAGTGAAAAGACTATATGGAAACTATGAAAATGTAAACTGTGATCACCTATGTTGTATTTACCATTTTAATACACTGTCTATAACACATGTTTGCTATTAAACCTTAATGAGCAATAGGATAGCTAAAAAAAAAAAATTGGAAATATATAGAGAAGACCAGATTTTGCTAGAAAAGTCAACAACCAAGATTAATGTTACTCTTCTATTCTTCCTTATAAAAGTCTTTTTAAAATGTGTTTTTTGTTAAATTTCCTACATGTGAGGCAAACTCCCTTCAACACAAACACAATTAAGAGGTTCAAAACGTAAGGAATACATTACCAAAACATCTCCAGGAACTTATCCCATAATTAATAGAACACGGGGGTTTCCTGGACCTGCCATGTTCACAGTTCCAGTGCAGTCTGTGCAGGCTCCATTGCTAACTCCTGGGACTGGCTGGAGTCCAACAACAACCAGCACTCGCCAGACTGTCAGTGAGTTTTTATTTGCCAGGAGCACTTAACGAGGATACCAGTTCTTCCACTGAGGAAAGAACAGCTCACTGCACCTGGGAGATTTTAGGGAACTGAACCAGAAAGGTGGCATCTTAGTGGGTTCTTAAAGTGAAAAAAAAAAAAAAAACCAAAAAAATAAAACAAAACAAACAAACAAACAAAAAAAACATGGATGGGAAATGAGCAAAAGCATGGTAGGCTTCAGAACAAAAATTGGAACATGGTTTTGAGGTGTGTGTGGCAGGGGAGGTGAGAGGCCCTCTGGAAATCCCCTCGGTGGTGGGGAACCTGAGCCAGTTCATGTGGTGTCTTAGAATGCTACCTGCATCTTAGGCAAAGATGCAGGGTTCAGTGGTGAAACTCATTGGTCGGGAAGAAGGTCCACCAAAGAGCCTCTACAAAGACCGTGGGCAGAAGCAACTCAGAAGCAACAGGAGGAGAAAAGATGGGTTACCTAAGAACCAGTGAGGCACTGAGAGAGACTTTGGGTAGTGCCAAGGCTGTAGCCGTTGACATCACTGCCTTAAGGAGCTCGAGGAAGCTGATAAAGAAAGGAACTGGGTTCAATCTGGAGCGCCCTCTACCCCAAGAGCCACCGCACGATGGGAGCTTCTGTTTGCTCTGAGGTTCAACAGGGAGGCCGCTGAATAACACAGAGGTTTAGGAGTCAACTGCGCATGTGCACAGGAGGGGGGCGAGGTGGGAGGAGAGGGATGGGCTAAATGTCTTCAGAGTGTCTCGGTAGGTTGACTTTATTACTTTTATCTCACACTAACTTTCTGACTTTATCAACTTGATTCTTACCCCGTTGTTCCCTGAAATTCTCAAACAAACAAACAAACAAACAAAAAAAAGGGTCAGGAACGTCCTGCTAATCAGAAAATTTATTCATAGATGATTGAACAGTTTTCACCCAATTAATAGAAATAAACATCATATAGAGACCATTTATTGGATGACCGATGTGTGCCAAAAATTTCGGTTCTAAGTGCCTCTCTTATGTAACACCACACAACAGCCCTGGCGTGGTATGACTCTCCCCATGCTCATGATCATGCAAGCCACACCTTTTTATTGAGTGCTTACTGTGTACTAAATCCTGTTCTAGAAAGCAGCTAGGCTCAGAATGGGGCAAAGGGCAGTGCCAAGGCCCTGGCAGGGAGGGTTCTACCTGGTGAGTTTAAGGAGCAGTGAGGCCATTTCCATTTCTATTCTGAATTTTCAGGCTGTCATTATTCATCCCTGTCTGAGAGACTCACCCACATCCTCTTCCTTCACACCAGCTCTCCCCAATCCCAGGCTTCTCATTCTTTCTACCTCACAATGCTTCTTCTCTTTCTTTCTCTGCCCATTTCCATCTCCCCATGTTGCCTTTCTTAGAGATCTAGGCCTGACCATTGTGGCAGTTCAACTCCATTGCCTGTCTCCGATCTCCTAACACAGAACAAAGAGTAGGGAAAAGAAATAGCATGCACGAAACAGTTAGGCTTGTTGGCTATGCCAAACCTCTCTTGTCTGTACTAGAAAAGGAACCAGTCATGTATCAACATAGCGGGGTGTTGGCTCATTTAATACTCCTGGCCCCTCAAACTCCTCCCCTGAGTCGATTCAAGAGAAGAAACGGGGGGCACACACCCAGCTCAGCTAGTTTGGAATATCCTTTCCATGGCAGACAGCCTGTCTGCAGGACACATGTGTTCTGTTTGTCTCTACCATGTGGTAGGGGCCTCTCTGTGGGGGGTGCTGTGGATGTCCAGCTGTGGCAGGAATGGATGGCTGGATTTGTTTAACTCAAGAGCGAGGATCAGCAAACCGGCTTGGCGGCAGCTCCAAATCCACGCGCTCCAGTTTGCTTCGAGGGCAGGGGTGCTGATAGCCTGTTCTCTGTCTGACTCCCGTGCTTGTATTTCAGCTTGGGCGTGGGAGGGGCACTGCTTACTGACAGCTCTAAGCCCCCAGCTCCCAATGCTACTGGACATCGTAGTGCTGTTCTGGCCCTGGAGAAGCTACACATATGAATATATGAGCTCCCACCTCAGCGAGCCCTTTAGGCACGGTTGGTACTCCTTCTAGGCATCTGATCGGCGCCCTCCCCATCCTTAAAGAAGCTCTCGTAAGTCCCCCCTGCCTCCCTGTTCCTTATCTCTCTGGCATCTTTCACTATCTTCTCTCTCACAGATGACATTATATCGCCTTCATCTCACTCATCTCAGGTTCTGCATCTAAAAAATGTTTTGTTTTTAATTTTTAAAAATGTAATGGGTTATCCTAAGGCATTTTGAAATAATCTGTTAATATTTTTTTTTCAACAATTGGAGCAAGATGTACACCTTGGCTGGGGAGAAGATGAAAGAGCCAGAGGTTAAGCCATATTCACTTTCATTGAGTTTCAAACATTTGCACTTAAATCAATTCACTGCATATTTCCCATGTGAAAAGTAATGTGGGAAATGCCCTGGGCAGTAAGGTGCAAGGGCTGGGTTCTTACTTGCAAACAGGAGAAGCCCGGAGAAGTATATAAGTAGATTGCAGAGCTGAGCATACACGGGCACAGGAGCACTCACCCAACTGTAAACCGCAAACACTAGGAGTCCCTGCCTGGGGGTCTTCTATGGCTGTGACATGGGCATGAGTTACAAGGTGGGCTTGAAGTCGGCAGACAGGCAACCCTTTGAAGCATCAGAAGACGGAGGCTTCGTGATGTGGCAACCTGCACTTCATCACTCATATGCCCACTTGGCCTGTTGGCTTGCTGATCCTCACCGCAGCTCCCAACTAAAGCTGTTAGTACACTCTACAAGGAGCCCCACTTTTTCCCCCCTCTCTCACTTGCATTGGAAAAATATGCCAGAAAAAGATCCCCATAGGCTTGCACAAAGCTCTCTCCCACGATGGCTCAAGAGATTGGGCAGTCAAGATCATAAATCCTCTCAGTAACTGAGGAGAAGTAGGGAGAGGCAGTGTTTCTAACAGAAGAAAAACTGACTCCTCAGCAGTGGCCCTGGAACACTAGCTTCACTCACAGACAGTCAGAACTGGATGATTCTCCCTAAGTTCTGCTCTCAGGAAGCAGAGTGCCTGGCTATTACTACCACTGGAAATGTATCAAGCAAAGCTAATCAAACTAGGGTTTCTAAAACATATTAAAGTCTATGTGCTAAGTCATAGTGCTACCTCGGTTTCTCAAAGTTAACCATACAAATGCTACAAGAACAAAACAATAAAAAGGTATGTAATGTTCTCCCTTGCAAGAGCTTTCTCAAGCACAATTCCCCACTACACAGCAATTGAAGTTCAATTCTTCTTCTCTGTAGGGTAAGTAGGCTCTAAAATGACCAATCCTAAAGATGCCATGGCCCTTGGCACTTTGATTTGATTTGCCTTTCCGGATTCCTGTCTCAGCACCATGCATTCAAATCTACCCGACTGATGGCTGGCACCACAGTGCGCTCAGAAGTGGGAGTCCAGAATCAGGAAAACTGTCTAGCTGCCATGGAATCTAATCCTCTGAAAAAGTACTGGCCTGTTTCCTAACCTACTTCAACTAAGCCTGAAATGAAACAAAAGCGTTAAAATGTTACATTGGCAAATTGTTTCCCAATACATTCCATTAACTGTGGTTTGGGAATTGGATGAAAAACAGTTTTTATGGACAGTAGAATCAAACTGCTTAAGCCATCTATCACACTCTATCAAATAATAGACATGTATCTGACTCTTCAGGTGTGACCAAGAACATTTATCAAATACACAGACTGCTATGGCCTTCCTAGTGCTTTGTGATAAAATTAATTAAGAGTTCAAAAAAAGCACTGAGAAATGTTTGAAACAATTTGGCACTGTAATCAAGTCTTTTTTTTAATTTAATTTAATTTTTTTCTTATCAGTTACATTTTATTAACTCTGTATCCCAGCCGTGTCTCTGCTCCCTCATTCCCTCTGTAATCAAGTCTTAACTATGGGGTCAACAGACTTGTTACATTGAACAGAAAATTAATACATCAGGGTAGGTGTCTTCCAGATACACAAGTCATATATCAGCAGAACCAAGTAACTAACAGAAGAAGGAACAAGTGTCCACCAAATAAGCAACCAAAGTAAAAAGCAAATTAAACACAATAAAATATTCACAGCACCCCCCAATCACGTGAGGTTAGAGACAGAAGATGAATGGGGGGGGGCGGTTCTCACCAGACATAGAATCTGCTGGTACATTAGACGTCCCAGCCTCCAAAATCATGAGAATTAACTTCTCTTGTTCATAAGCTAGCCACTTCATAGTTTTATTTTTTGTTAACAGCAGTTTGATAAACTAGACAAATGATAGTGGTCCTAAGTGTCACTCCACTGTATATCTAAAATGCTACTTTGTATTACATATTACAAAAGAAGGGGAGAGGAGGGGAGGGGAGGAGAAAGTAGGGAAAAGTAAGGGAAGGGAGGAAAAAAAGGAGGCCATTACCAGCAAAAAAAAAAATTTGCTCTGTCACATAGAACATTCCTAAAATATATGACCTGGGAAAGTGTGGATGAAGTCAAATAGGGAAATGTGGTATACAGTATTCCTCAGCTGAAGGTCATGGTGCTTAAAGTTACTATTATGAGACATCCCTGTGTGTGTGTGCACGTGTGTGTGTGTGCGTGTGTGTGCGTCTGTGTCTGTGTATGTATGTATATGTGTATTATGTACATATGTATGTACTGGGTGTGCCTGCATGAATTTATGTGTGCAGACCCAGATCCCAGAGCTCCTGGGACTGGAGTTACAAATGGTTATGAACCACCACATGGGTACTGGACACTGAACCTGGGCCCTCTGCCAGAGTACTCAGCGCTCTTAAGGACTGAGCCATCTCTCCTGACCCTGAAAGAAACTCCTGCCGCTCATCACTTCCTGCACCTAGCAAACCTTAAAGTCCTTTGTTTCCACCACCTGCCCCTCCATTCATAAAATGTGACCTCAGAAGCTGAAACAGGGCTGAGACTGTCACAGGACACTCAAACCAGTGAAATCACCACCACGCTGCTGTGACAGTCTTCTTCTCCCAATTCCTCCACCAGGAATGTCAAGCCCAAGGCATGCAAGGCTCAAAGGCCTCCAAGAGCTAGGGGTCTGATTCATTCCTGCCTCAGGAGGAAAGATTCATTTCACACCGTCTCTCTAGACAAAGATTTACTGGTTGACGCTGACCTCAGGGACAGAGCCCTTCGTGGTCAGAGTCAGGCATGTGGATGACATTAGAAAAGGAAACGAGAAGGAACTGCACTGAAAGATTCAAATGTGGTCGACCCTTCTATACCTAGGGGTCACAACCTTCCGCCGAGAAGGCTAAAAGCCAGTAAGAAAGGAAATGCCACAACATAAAAAGCCATAAGCAACCTTTATGCTGACCGGCAGAGATTGTGACCTGGAGTGAACTTAGCACTTAAATTCAGCTGGAGAAAATGGTTCACTTCAAACGTCCTGCTAATATTTAAATGCATGTGAAAGAGAGAAAGGAGAAAGGGGATGGAGAGGGAAGAAAGGAAACCGGTGGAAATATTGCCGCCATGCCAATTCTTTTGTTCTTTTGTGTTTCTCAGTCTATCAGGCCCTCAACTAAAATCAGGGCACCTGAACTATGCTAAATTTTTTTTCTAAATAATTCAAACAGGGTGTGGAGAAGAAGCTATCTTCAAGTAACCCATAAGTTCCCAACTTGATAAATCATGCAGGACTGAAAGACACAGTGCATCTTTAAAAAATGTTTTTAAAAGTATATTCAAAATAAAAAATGATGTCCACGAATACTGGGATGTTTGATCTAATTTTTACAATAAATCCAATGGGCAAGTTATCCTCTCTCTAATAGCATCTAGCACATTCTTGGCACTCGACTGGAGTTAACATATTACATATGCTGTTCATGTTCACAAAACATATATAACATAAAGGTCACCAGAAGAGGGATGATGAAGACAAGGTCAACAAAGGAATGTAGAGCCACTTATATGGCTACAAAGGACCCCTCTTCTAAGCACTTGGCTCCCTAAGGAGCATCCATGGGTACCTAAGGAAAAGAAACATTGAGGCCCTATAAAGTATCCAGAGGGTCTCTAAATCCCTTCCACACTGAATTCTAGCAAATTAGCCCTAAATACCTCTCAGATGTAGAAGAAGATCATGCAGACAGTGTCATTTCAAAGGCTCTGCTCCCCATCATGCATGGCATTGTCTCTTTGTGTGTACATTTTAGCCCATAGAGTTTGAAGACAGAATTGTACAAGTTTCAATATGATGTTCCAACAACGCATGCCAGGAGGTCATCAATAATGTTTAGATAGATACCCAGAAAGCCCACAGACATGTGATTTTGAGGGAAGATATTATAAAAGTCCTACTCAAATGTATCCTGCCACGGTGATGTTCACATGTCTGGCACCCTGTCCCACAGTCATAACAACAGCATGCGTGTGTATTCTGGGTCACAGCAGGCCTATGAGCTACCACGTCTGGAGTCATACTCAAGCTATTTTAAGACTAACTCTATGACTGACAGACCACAGGTGTTGGGTCCATTTAAAAAATTCACTTGGACTAGTTAACATGCTGTGTCTGCACTACTCCCGATGGCCAAGATACAGAAGCAGCTGTGTCCTTCAGTGGACAAAGAGATACAACAACAACATCAAAAATTGTTCATCCCTAATAAGGGAGGGAAATCCTGTCCTTTGTGACAACGTGGATAAAACCCAGAACATTATTCCATGTGAAGCAAGGCATATATAGGAAGACAAATATGATCTGATCTTGTTAATTTGTGGAATCTTAAAACAGCAAATGCAAAGAAATGCAGATTATAATGGGTAAGAGCAATTGCCAAGGACTGCAGAAATAGATGTAGGTTACAGGCTACAAATTCTCAGTTATAAGATGAATAAATTTTAAGGATCTAGCATTCAATATGGTGACCATAGTTAATAATACTTTATTGTATACTTAAAATTTGCCAAGAAAGTAGATATTATGTGTTCTTACCACACACACAAGAAATGTAATTATGTGGGATTGACATGTTGATTGTGGGTTATTTTACATGTATACTTTAATATTATGTTGTATATTTTAAATATATATTATTTTATCTGTCAGTTATATATCAGTAAAGTTGGAAGGCTTAAAAACAATTCATCATTCATTCTTTAAGGCCTGGTTATGGAGTATTCATCAGTGGTAACTCGTGTGTGTGTGTGTGTGTGTGTGTGTGTCTTCGAGAGCACTCACATGGATAGATGTATACCTGTGGAAGGCAACTGAGCATCTTTCCCCAGGAGCCAGCTTCTGAAACAGGGACTCTCAGTAGCCTGGAGCTCACTGACTTGGCTACACTGGCTGCCCAGGAAGCCTCAGGGTTCCACCTGTTGCCACCTCATCAGTGCTAGGATCACAAGTGTGTGCCACCACACCCTGCTTTTCTGCATGGGTTCTCATGCTTGTGTAGAGAGAGCTTTTTCTGACTGAACTCTTAACTAAGTTTCCAGTACTTGGTATAGTCATGATTTCTACTGCAGGAAATGATCAAATTAATTTTGATCATTCCTATTTTGCTAAGAGATTAGCCTTTTTTATTGGCTATCAAGCCTTCAGACATAGGGTTGTGTATATATGTATATAGACCTCAAAGTAATTTCCTCCTTGTTTTGCATTTTTGCATTTGGGAGCTTTACTGTCTCCTCTGTTCTTTTACTGGGCTTTCACAGGGATTATCTAAATTACTGGTGCTTCCAAAGAACCGACTTTCAGATATCTTGTCCATTGTTTTATTTCTCTAAGTCATAGTTTTTATCTCTATTAATTCACTCTTGGGAATTAAAATTTATTTAAGATTTATTTTGCTCCTCTTTACTTACAAGGCTGAGCTAATGAGTTGCCCCATCTGCTTTCTTCTTTGAGAATTTTCTTCTTGTTTGGGACTAGGTGACATCTACACAGACATTGTCTATGCACTCATTCTAAAGATCCAATGAAAAAGCCAAGCTTGATTCCACCAAACTCAACAGTGAATTTATGGGGCTTACTTCCAGAGCATGAGTGAGGGGAAGCTGATGGGAGCATAGATGACCCTAAGAAGTTCTGTACCCAGCACGGATTTGGATTCCCTACAGCTGCATACATGGAGCCAACTTCCCCTAGTATTCCCTACCTAATATACCCTAGCCCTTCTTCCTTGAGACCACGAGGCCATGTGTATTTAGGGCAGAGCTGCATACAACTGGCTGGAAGGCACGGATGGCTACACAGGTGAGGGTCCCATGATCCTCCTGGCACTTCCTTCTATGAAGGAATGCTGGTAGTCATCAAGCCCAGCTGTGATGAGCTTTTGCTGGCAGGCACAGCTGAACTCAGAAAGATGGCAGCTGTTTGGTTTAGGGGACAGGGCTATATAAGGACTTCAGTCTTTAGCAAGCATAAAAAGTCTTCTGAGAGCATCCCTTACTGTGCTTAGGAAGGTTTTTATTATTACGTTTGTTTATTTATTTGTGTATGTGAGTGTACGCAAGTGTGCATATGTGCACCCTTGTGACAACACAGGTGTGGAGGTCAGAGGACAACCTGGAGAGTCTATCTTCCCTTCCACTATGTAGGTCTTGGGGATTGACCCCAGGTCACCACCTTGACCTGCTGCGCCATCTCACCCACTCCCTTTAGAAGTTTTGATAATAAATCTACTCTTTTTAATTTCTTTCCCAGTAAGTTTAACTTCGCCTCGGGCTCCTCTTTGAATCCAAGGTGGTCAATAACTGGGCTTCCCAATTCGCAGGTGGATAAAGCCCTTTACATGGCTTCCTTCTACTTTAATACCCACTGCATCCTAACCAGGGTACAGCCTTTCAGGTCACTCCTTTTGCTCTGAACCTTTGTGAGTTTCTTTGCCATCGAGCCCACGATTAGGGGAAAGAGGTTGCAAGTACAGACATTTAACAATCTACTTTTATGTTTCCATTTACATTTGTGGACCCTGCCATGAAGCTCACTCTCTTAATGATTTTCCACCAGCCACCTAGTAAGATGTGCTAAGAAAAAGCACACCCACGAGATACAGGATATGAAATTCTTATCTCCTTCCTTCAGAGGTTTGGGTCTCGACATAGTCTCAAGTATGAAGTGTAAGTCGCAGCTGGACTTTCTAATGAGAGCTTGCTTCCAGAACCACAAGAACATAAATCGGGCTTCCCACTCCACAGTAGCTAGTGCAAAATTAGCCAGCCTGTATGTCCTCTCTAGTCCTATGATGAGCCTTCCCACAAAGACCCAGGCAGCTTACCTGTAGTCCTCACACACAACCAAAAAGCCTTTGAATGGAGACTGGCTAAGGCCAAGCCCCTATGGACCACACAATATGGAGAAAAGGACACTTGGAGGCATGCATGTGACACCCTCGAGAGGACCCGAAGGGAAGGCAGTCATCCCGGATCGAGTGTCTTTTGAAGCAGTTAAGAGTTTAAAATCCTTTAGAGCATGCTTAAGTGTGGGGGAAAGGAGGGAGCCAGACAGAAAGCTCTTCTACTCACCACTGTAGAGAATAATTTTGAAACTAAAGACTGATTGAAAAGGACATCAAAGGAGCATGATTTGTTTGATGTTTAGACATCCATATACGATGCAGATCACTGCTGTATTAACGGTGACCGCCTGTAAGCCAGATGGACTGGAGGACTCTCTAAACAGGCATCTGACTCAGTGCCCCTGAAAGGCAGGGCAAAGTAAAGCCAGCCTAACAGAAGGGACTCGCCACCTCATGCTTCAAGATATGGCTCTCACGTGGGGTTTAATAATCCAGAAAGTCACAGTTAATCGGAGGAGGTTTCACGGCTGAGTCAGCATCACGTAAGAGCTGTAAGTGGTGATAGACCCTTCCACGTGTAGTGGCAGGAAGGTCCTTCCAGGACCGTGAACAGGGTGGGGTGCCTGGTCCTGCTGTTCAGATAGTTGGGGATAACCTGGGAGCTGGCCTGAAGATTTGTATCATCATTTTTGGCTTGGTAGTTCTAAAAGCAACTTTCAATCCAGATATCTAACAAGCAAAGAGAAAGAAAGCCAAAATTAGTATACTCTCCTCCTTCTAGGACATTCCTCTAAAATTCTGATCTCACTGTAACATCATTTTCTTCCTTTCGTTGCCTTTATTTATAAGACACAAGCACCTGATAGAGAGACAAGAGGAGAAATTTAATGTGCTCCAAATTTTTTACTGTACATGAAAAACATGGCAAGAAAATAATCCAATCTGGGGGAAATGAAAGACGTGGAGGGGACAGGAGCTTCACCAGGAGAAGAACAGAACCAAAAAATCTGGGTACCAGAATCTTTTCTGAGACTGATACTTGAACCAAAGATCATGCATGGATGTAACCTAGAACCCCTGCACAGATGTAGCACATGGCAGCTCAATGTCTAAATGGGTTCCCTAGCAAGGAGAACAGGAACTGTCTCTAACATGAACTCAGTGGCTGGCTCTTTGATCACCTCCCCCTGAGGGGCAGGGAGAGCAGCCTTACCAGGCCACAGAGGAAGACAATACAGCCTATCCTAATGAGACCTGATAGGCTAGGGTCAGGGAGGAGGACCGCCCCTATCAGAGTGGACTGGGGGAGGGGTATGGGAGAAGAAGAGGAAGGAAGGGTGGGGTTGGGAGGGGACAAAGGAAGGGGCTACAGGTGGGATACAAAATGAATAAATCGTAATAAAAAATTAATTAAAAAAAGAAAATAATCCAATCTACCAGACTAGCCAGGATGAATGATAATAAGATTCAGTGTTGGGGAAGGTGTGAAGAAACTGACACCTTCAGCCCAGCTAAGAGAAGAATTCTACACTGTCTCTCAGAAGGGTAATTAAAATGTAAGTTTAAGGGTTGTAGTCCTGTATATTTCTTGGATGTAGTGATTAATCTTTTGGTAATTTGGCCTAAAGAAATCATTTGCAAGCATTTTTAGTAAACGAGTACTGCAACATGGCTTAAAATGATGACGTGTAAATAAATGTGCAACAACAGGCCACTTTAGTAATCACGTGGCATACACTTCGGTCAGAGATTAGAGTGTTGTTGATATATTCTTGTAGTAGACATTAAAAGTACTTGATAAGGTTGAAGTTTGAACTTCAAGTTATGCAGACATTCAAAGGAGCAATAATAAAAAACATTCACAACTGAACTCAGAATAAGTATTGCTTACATTAAGACAGTTAATTTTTAAAAGTTAATTTTCTGTGAACATTTATAGTGTTTTCCCCATTTCTAAAACTCTTTTTTTTTTGTGTGTGTGTGTGGGGGGTGTGGTATTTTGGCTTAGCATTTCAGGGAGACGGAGTCCAGAGTGACAAGGAAGGCATGGCAAGAGTTGGGGCAAGCATGGCAGCTGGAGGAGGAAGCTGGCTAACTGTACTTTATCCATATGAAACCAGAAGCAGGGTCAGACGATAAACCCTTAAAAACCTGCTCTCCGTGACACAATTCCTCCAGCAAGACTTCCCATTCTAAAGGTTCTACAAACTCCCCAAACAGAACTACCAACTGAGGACCAAATGTTCAAATACATGAACCTATGTAGGGTGTGCCTCATTCAAGCCACAATGCTTGGTCTGGTGGTGGTGGTGGTGGTGGTGGTGGTGGTGGTGGTGGTGGTGGTGGTGATGGTACTGCAGCAAAAACATTAATAAACTTTTCACATAACGGGGAGGACAAGCGTAGGATAGGATACTTAAAGTGAAATAACTTGGCCAAAGCAGACAGTGCAGTGGCTTACACAAGAAAGCCCAGCCCTGGGGAGGCCAAGGAAGAAATACACTATACGTTCAAGGGCTGGGATATAGAGTAAGACCCTCTTTCAAAACCCAACAAAAATAAAAATAAAGTATATCCCAGCCAAATGTTTTTACGTTGCAGATATTTTCAGACCGTCTGCCAAACTGTTGTCATCATTCTCATCTTTTTACATTAAACAAGCACTACTTTTATAACAAGAAAGGAAAGGGGGGGGGGAACCGCCTTGAAAGTTAAAAATTGTGAAAAACATAGATTGGGCAAGTTTAAAGTATTGTTAATCATAAGTACCTAAAAAAGAAACAAAACCGTAAATAACTAAAGTCATTTAAATTACATAGCTGTTTCAAAAGCAAACATAAGCTCCAAAAGAAATGTGTGCAGGGGCCAGAAAATGCTTCGGTGGATAACAGCTTATGCTGTCCAAGCATGAGGACCTGAGTTCAAATCCCTAGCATCCATGTGAAGGCTGGGCATGGCCACACGTACCTTTAACCACAGCGTTGAGAGACAAGAGACAGGGAGAGACAGGAGCTTACTTGTGAGCCAGGCCAGCCCAGATAGAGAGACCCTGTTTCAATGCAATCAGGTGAAGAGTAACAGAAGAAGGCATTCAGTGTCCTTCTCTGTCTTCCACTTGTATGCCCACGGGTATGTATGCCACCCGCTACATGAACTAACACATATGTACCACATATGTGCACACCTGAACATGCAAAAATTAAAAAGAAACAAAAGAAGTGTGTCCAGATGGACAAATCATTCAGTAAGACAACATGCAAAAAAGGGTCACAGTGAACGTATTTCTTATTAGCGCCTATGTGTGTCTATGGCCTTCTTGTCTGTCCACCTATGCAAGTTAGTTTTCATTTGAACTCAGTAAATGGCTAAGAACAAATGGCTAACCAAAAAGGCTGTTTGTTTGTTTGTTTGTTTGTTTGTTTGTTTTTCTTGTCATAGAACAAAGAGATGCAAAGAGACTATCTTCCTTCTTGGGAGGTGGAACTGCTATTGGAGAATCAACAGCATCCTTTATAGCTGCTGGATCTGAGGAGAGGAGAAATTTCTTGTGAGGCCCACAGATGGATAACATTCACTATAAACTGCACCATCAACATGTCGAAAGAAGCAAGTTTTTCTTCCACCAAGACAGACTCATTCCCGAATTGGGTGTTCACACTCCAGGGGGAAATTCATAGATCTTTTTACTTCAAAAAAAAAAATCAAAGTGAATAAAGTGTAATTAAAAAGAAATAAACCTCTGTTAACAACAACAAAAAAAAATGAAATGCATACTTGCCAAAATATGATTAATAATGTTCTACACCAGGACCTTAACCTTAAGCCTCTTCCCGCTACTTCGAAGACACTGCTGATTTGAGCTTTATATTCATCTCACACACATACACACATACACATACACACACACACACACACACACACACACA
>NW_026596117.1:19761003-19763946 GCF_907164565.1 Psammomys obesus
ACACACACACACACATTTATTTGCCAAGAGTCAGGAGACCAAGTACAGAGTGCTCTCAAATATCTATGAGGGGATTCCTGAATGCTTTTGTAAAGGTTCATATCCATACAATGAAATAGTGTTCCAAAATTATTTCCAAAAGAACATTTATCAAAAGGAATATAATTTTTAGATTTTTGGCCTTGTAATGAGTATGAAAAACTGACAAAAGTCAAAAATCTTAAAGAAATGCTATCCTAGACGGGCGGGCAGCTACACATCTTCTGCTTCTGGAGAGTCTTAGGGGAAAAGACTGGGAGCTCAAGACCAGCCTGGGCTACATAGTGACAGCCAAAAGCTAAACAACTACATTATAGAAATAAATAAACAAAGTAAAAATGAAAAAGGCTATTCTGTCTTTACACTTAAACAAAGACCACAGCTCCCAGCCCTAGATTCATTGGATATATTTTCTCCTGCTGGACATCACTGCTGCTTCTGACTTTTTGCTACCATGAAACATGCTGAAATAGTTTTGAGTGTGTGTGTGAAAGAGAGAAACACAAGTGAGGATATAGAAGTTAAATTGTTCTAAACATCTCATAAATGCCTTGTTTGTTTGTTTGGTTGGTTGGTTTTTGTTTTTCAAGACAGGGTTTCTCTGTGTAGCCTTGGCTGTCCTGGACTCACTTTGTAGACCAGGCTGGCCTCAAACTCACAGAGATCCACCTGCCTCTGCCTTCCAAGCACTGGGATTATAGGCGTGTGCCACCATGCACAGCTTCAGACATGCTTTTTTTTTTAAAATAAGTTTTCAAACTAAATTTAAGAACTATGGTTCTGAGCGATGAAATGATTCTCCCAAAGTGATGTAATTAGCCAATGACTAGAGCTGGGGTTTAAACCTCATCCCAGTGTCCTGTCCACTTCACTCCCTTCACAGAGAGCTAGGTGACTTCACAGAGCATAAAAGAACACTACCTACTCTCATGACCTGCACTGCTTTAATCCAATGTAGTAACCTCTGGCAGCAGTGACCATTACCGAGCTGAGATTGCGGCCTCTCCTAATCTCCCAGTGAGGGCTCTGGATGCTTCCGTACGAAAGGGGACCAACGTGAACAGTGGGCAGGTCCAGAATGGTTTCCCACACAGGGGTGACACATTTGTCCTTCTGAGAATTTCCCTGGACCATCCTGATTCTATATAATAAAACCAGTACAACAAAACCAGGGGTATTTCCTGCCTCCTAGGTGAGCGTTCATCAAATGAGGTGCATTTGGGGCATCTGGCACAAACTCCCTCACAGATGGCATATGTAAGAGATTTTTCTTCTTCATTACATTAGAGATGAGAGCTTATGGCAAAGTCCCAGAACTCAGGCCTTTAAAAATAGTTCTTAAAGCTAATGACCTAACGTCCATCAGCTTCCATAATCAAATATCCCCCCCCCCGAGGGGTGTATGGCACTTTCCACGTGTATCGTGTGTATTGCAACCTTTTTGAGAAAGACTTGACAATGTCTCAAAAACCATAAAAATGTGGGTTTTCTTTGATGTAGCAATTTAACCACCGGGAATTTGTCCTAAAAAAAATGGCTAGGAAAAAAAAGGAAGATTTATGCTCTGTATTGTTCATCTTAAGTTGATTTATAACAGCTTAAGAAATAGAAACATCCCCAAATGACCAAAAAAAGAAATATGCAAGTAATTTATTGTACAGCCATATGGGGAAAAGGTTATATAGCCATCAAAACAGCATTTTTCAAAGAACTACTTAACAGCATAGGGAAATCCTCATGATCAAGGTCAAGGAAGAATAAAAGAAAGAGCTGATATATATAATAACATTGACCATGCCATTTATATAATAGGCTTATATAAACTCAAAGAAAAAAACTGGTCTGAAAACTACAATGCTAATACAGACTATTACATGTGCTTTTATTTTCTCATACATTTAAGAAATTTTAATTGTCATATGATATAAAATATTAAAATTCAGTCAAGAAAATATGACATATTTTTAAAATAAATTGATTACTGGTGCTTTCGAGTCTCAGCTAGGGGCCTTCTGCAAGTCAACATGAATGATTAGACATGGCCAGTTCGTCATCTTGTCTTCTGTTGTCTGGCTAGCTCTTCACTGGTGTAGAAAAAGACTGAGACAGTTGAGTTTCGGGGCCATCTTAGTTGCCATGTTTGAAGAGGATCTGAAATTCTTACCTTAGTCAAAATTAGTACAGATGTTCTTTGCTTATACAATCTTTGATGTACAAATTGTCCCATTATTGCAGGCAGCTACATTTTGGACTCAGAATAAGACCCTGTAACTTCACTGAATGGCAACAAACCATGGGATGTGCCTGCCTCCTCCTTTGAAGGCTGTTGTCTGCCTCTTCTTTCAACACCTTAATTCCTGGAAGCCCTTTGTCTTAGATGTTCTTAATTATTCTAAGGTTCACTAAGTCTTTCCTTTCTCTGCATCCAAAGTCTGATCTAACCAGACATCGAAATGAAAACATGAACTCTCTGCGCCAATTTTTGAATCAATTCATGTCAGCCTGATAATACATCATTCACTATTATAAAAGACTGTCCGAAACCACTTTTCTCAGCCATCTCTCCTCCGTCCCACTCCCCCCCTCCCCCCGCCAAATGTGCTACCAGGAGCCTCATTTTCTTCAGCTAGAAAGCCTTATCACAGGGGCCCCTTTTATTTACCTCCCTGTCAAATTCCATATCACTCCAGCTTGCTCCTAATTTACCTCTGGGAATTAAGGCATCTCATATTTGCTTTTGTTCAAAGACTAGGCTTAGGGTCTGGAGGCCATAGCTCAACGGAAAAGCACGTGACTGAATAAGCCTGAAGCCCTGGGTTTGATCCTGGTCACCAAGAAACAAAGCAAAACAAAAAGGAAGAAAGAAAGAAAGAAAGAAAGAAAGAAAGAAAGAAAGAAAGAAAG
>NW_026596117.1:19763956-19798956 GCF_907164565.1 Psammomys obesus
AAGAAAGAAAGAAAGAAAGAAAGAAAGAAAGAAAGAAAGAAAGAAAGAAAGAAAAGCAACAGCAGGTATTGGGAAAGGTGATAAAATATACCATTTTCTAACAGTGAGATAGAGTATAAATAAAATTCCGCTGGGAAAACTACTGAAATCTATCGTCAGACTGAATGGTGAGCATCTGTGTTTTGCTTGTTGGCCTCCTGTAGCTCTAATTCCTGCCCCAAACTGTGCATTGATAAGAACCTGAGTGGGGCCCTGGGCAGATTATTATCTCTTATCTGTGTTGATGAACTTCAAACCTCTCATGGTGGACCCCTTCCATGTTCACTGCTTCCAGAGCCAGACTAGTTCTAACTGAGACCACAGTCTTCTCCCATCCCCCCACCCCCAACCACTAATCCGGTGCAGACTTCCCTCCCCACACTTCCTGTGGGACAACCTCTGCTGATCTTCATATATCCTGCCTGACACTGCACGGAGAAACTTGAGACCGTCAGGAACGACCTCTCCAGTCCTTACCTACATCTATCTCCCATGTGTCCGCTTCCCTTCCCTGCTCTGAAGACAGGCCTCTCCTTCCTTGAAAAGCCTTTCTCTCCCTACAATCCAAGACCTTGCCCTGCCTGCTTCAGCCACTCCTTGCTATTCACTTTCTTCCCAACAACGGTCACCTCTTTTTCCTCTGAATAGAAGCATTCTTGCCCTAAGCAACAGCCCTCTGCACACCCATGGTGTCCTCGTTTTTTACTCCTCCTCATGATTGCCCCATCTCTTGTGCTATTTAGAGCTGTCCGTACATAGTCTATTTCTCTCTTCCTATTGGATCTCCTACACACACACGCACCCACACACGCAATTTAACTTCGGCTCTCACCGTGTGCTGCATATACTGAAAAGCTCAACCATCAAACCTTACCTGCCAACCCAAGGACACTTCACAGCTCATGCCATGGTTAACTCTCTGCATGCCATGGGCACACCTCGTGACCATCGCTCTTCAGTCCACTTCCTTCTTATGGGCATTTTAATGCTCCACTTCCCACCACTGAGTTACTTCCATCCCAATCCTAAATCGACCGTTTTGACTCAAACACCTCACGCCCAGTTACATCTTCCTGTCTGTTCTTGGGCAGTGTCACTCACTCCTGTGGTGTCAACATTTTCCTTAAATGTTACTGACTCTTGAAGTCTTCTTGGCCTAAACTGCTTATTGGACATTGTCAGTGCCACAAAATATCCAGAGAAGGACCACTGTGAAATCCCCTGCTTTCCTTGGTCTATGCATCCTACACCAAGACTCATTCCTTCTCCAAAACTGATGGCTCCAGACATAAACACACAAACCAAAATAAACAGGAATATGTAGCTTTTCAAATGCGAAATCCCACGAGCACCCCCGCCACTGAGTGGGTTATTTCTAACGGTGAACTGTACAGGCGTTCAGGCTTGATGTTCTGCTGCTGGCATTATGGTTGGAGTCCTCTTTATCATTATCTCTGAAACTAGCTTGATCTTTATCTCTAGTCATCTGGGTAGCAAGATATAGTGATGACAGCCAGAGGTTCAGGGGTTTTTGTTTTGTTTTAATCATGGGTTTCAGTTGCACGTTATAACGTGTATTCAGGCCTTCTGAATCTCCGGTTCCCAGAAGAAACTCCTTTAGAATAAGGTCCCCAGCTGTTTCTCCGCAACCTTGCTCCTGAGGCATCAGAGTGTTATGTTGTGAGGAAGAAATCAGGCATGCTCTGCCAAGGTCCTTCCTCAGCACCTGAAAACTTTCTCTTCTACCCACTACATGTTTTGCAGGTACAGTCACTGTAGGGGAGGGCTGTGTGTGTCTCCCTCTCTGGGGCTTGGTGGGTAAGACTAGCTTAGTCCAGAGTGAAATGGCACCAAGCTCATTTGCTACAGACTATAGGGCTTTTAGCCCACCTGCCTCGAATCACTAAGAAAATGAAGCTGAGTGGGGTGACTTACACACATAAGCACTGTTGCAAATCTAGGAGTACAGAGCACTCCCCCACAAAAAGAAAGAAAACATTCTAATCAGCGAGCTATTAACTTCTGTGTCTCCCAATACAGGCATCAGACATGAGAAAGGAACTGGTTCTTCAACAACCTCAGTGCTGGTTTAAATTCGGGTATTTACAGAAGCAATTCTCAGCTTCTCTGGCTTGGTACTTTCTACCCAGTCACTGTAGAAGCACAAAGCTCAGTTATGTGAAATGTTTCTCTCTTACATTCTATGTATATTTTCATTGCCCCATAGCTGGGAGGTCAACAGGATAAAACCGTGGAAACACAAACAAACCAAAAAGAACAGAAATGTAACAAAGTCGCCAGGGAGCAAAGACAGGCACCTACCCTGAGCCTCACCTGAGCTAAACCGAAACTAACTAACCAGCTGAAAGACGCAAAAAGTGAGAAGATCATTTCAAACGTTTACCCCTGCGCTCAGTTTCAAAGTCAAGCAACCTTTTTCAACAGCTACTTACTATTCATAGGGACGGCTGGCACCCAGGCTGGTAGCCTCACTGAATTTTGTGACAGAGAAGACAATATACATTTGATTATACCCCACAACATTCACAGACATTTCATCTCGACATCTTGGCCCACTTTTAACAGCATCATGTTTTTCTTATTCGCTCTTTCCGAAGGAAAGCCAGGAGAAATAATCTATTTTAGAGTATTTTTCTGTAGCATGGGTGTTTGAAGAACTTTAGATCCAAAATAAGTAGAACATGAAGTCACCACAGTTTCAAGAACGCCCGCTCAGCGTTTATATGGGTTAGATCCACGACACCCCATCACAAATGACAGCCACCATCCCTGCGCTGTGATATTGGCGTATAAGGGGGCTGCGCTCAATGGGTGAAGCTTTGCTGTCCCAGTGGGGGATGGGAGTTTGGATTCCCACCTCCCATGTAAAGTGTGGGTGAGGAAGATCACCTCATCCCAGTGGTAAGGGTGGTAGAGGCAGAGACTCCTTAGAGCAGATGGCCTGGCTAGAGTTAGATTAACCGAATGAGTGAGCTCTTTTGAGTGCAATACCCTTCGCTTACGTACAAGGTAGAGCAACTGAGACAGATATCCAGTCTAGCTATCATGCCCAACGAAACACATGCATGTCTACACACATACACACCCCACAACTGGATGTTTAATAATCCTTCCTGGGGTGGGTGAGGGATTACAATTATTTTCAGGTTATATAGACTGTGTTGCCAAATGTCCTTGTTAATCCACTATTGCTTTTGCTTCAACTACCGGATCCTTGGCCATTTGTTCCTCAAACATCATTTGATGGCCCATCCAGTAAATGCCAGAGCTGCAGAGCTGCATATGTGTCGCCTAGGAAGGTAAGCAAACAGTCACTTTCATGGAGCTAACAGCAACAGAGACCACCCAAAATCTGTCCGCCGTGGCTCTTCTGACACCTTAATCTTAAGACACCTTCATTTACTACTGCCTCATGATCAGCATGATATGGGAACAAACCAAGGCATAGAAAAGTTGAGTTACTTTATTTTTTTTTCTTCAATTTTTAAATATTTTACATGCATGGGCGTTTTACCTGCATGCATGTATGTCCATCAAAGTGCACCCTGAGTGCCTGGTGCTCGTGGAGGTCAGCAAAGAGCACTGAATCCCCTGGGACTGCAGTTCAGGTGTTTGTGGGTGCTGGGAATCAAACCTGAGTCCTCCGGGAGAACAGCGAGTGCTCCAACCTCCCAGTTCCTCTCCAGCCCCGAGTTGGGTGACTTTAGAACGCACACACGCAGTGAGCGGCTCAGACAAGGTCTCCAGCCTTCGCCTTCTCTCTGCTTCCTGGTGCCACTCTCCCACCACCAAGATTTCTCCCTTACCTTAGGCCCAAAGCAATGGCTCCAGCTCACTCTGAACTGAAACCAGAAACCAGACCACATCTTTTATTGTTTAAATTCTTTCTCTCTGGTAATCTGGCATAGTGATGTAAATGCCAACCAGCATAGGCCAGAATAGGGAAAGCTGGAAGTAGCTTAGACCTGGGTTCTAGTCCCAGTTCGGCCAGCAGAACAAAAGGGTGTGAAGAGTCATCAAGGTCACTCGGTGTTGTAACATGGCCTTTTCAACTTTGGGCGTCACATAATCACCATGGCTTGGTAGCCATGGTAATTAATGACAGTGATAGAGCAGTCACCTGCTTTTTAATTCCAGGTTCATAACCTCTAATGGGTTGCTACGGCACTTCAGACATTGCTCATGTGTAAAATTAGGGGAAGAATATTATCTTTATCTTATATTAGAAGCAACTGGAGGAATATAAAAAGCATAGAGAGTGCCTCTGAACCATGAAGAGCATTCAATAGACGTCAGCAGCTGTTTCATCATTTGCTACCTGAGAGGTTCAGGGTAAATCACTTAACTCCCTCAGCTCCACCGGGTGTAAACAAAGAGCAGAAGCCAGCCGTTTCAGAGGCCTTCGAGCCCTGGGTGTGATGGAGGGGATTGCTAAAGAACACTGCACTTTCTCAGACTCAACAGGACCCCTGATGGTAAAATTTCTGACTGCTGAAGCCACAGTAAGGATGCAATCAAAGTGAAATGGTTGCCTTTGTTTTCGCCTCTGATGGAAGTCTCTTAGGACTGAGGTAATGACAGGGATGTTCCCTCACCCTGAGGAAATGCGGGCATACCAATCTGAGTTACACGTGGCTCCTTTGCAGCAAGGGAAGTAGGCACATGCTCTTCAGGGAATCTACAAACAGTGCTGGTTCACTTTGCAAGGGGACAGCATACTTACCTTTTGTCAACCCAACACGTCTGGACACACCCGGAAGGAAGGGGATCACCACCATCAGACTGGCCTGTGGGCATGTCAGTGAGCATTTTCTCAAATGCTCATATGTGTTAGAGGGCTCATCTCACTGTGGGTGGTGCCACGCCTGGGCAGGTGGGCCTGGGCTGTGTAAGAAAGGTCTCTGAGCAAGCTAGGGGAAGCTAGCCAGTGAGCAGCATCCCTCTGCTTCAGTTCCTGACTCCAGCTCCTTGCCTTGAGTTCTTGCCTAGACTTCCCTCAATGGAGGACTACAACCTGGGAGACAAATAAACCCTTTCCTCAGAAGACACAGGCAATGGATCTCCTGTACACCCTGACTAGCAAGACCAGCCATTTTCAGGGCCCTCTGGGCTTGATTAAGAGACCTGCCTCACTGACTAAGTGGAAGAACGAAGGTGATTAACTACCAACATCAACCTCAGGCCCCACTGCACATACACTAATGAGCATTTGCGCCCGTGTATGTGTGCCTCCACGTATGTAAACATGCATAGTTGTACGCTACACATACATACACACAAATAAAAATATCTTTAAAAACTATTCAGATCAAAAGCAGTAGAAGAAAGAAATCTATCTTTTCTGGTGTCTTTCAGTATAATTTATTTAATTCTGCCCTTCTGTATAAGAAAAAAAGACACATTAAAATGTATCAGCTGGCTACTTGAATTTGGAGGGCGCTCCCTTCATTTTGCAAGCTAGCTGCAGGATTTGTTTGCGTATGTTCCAGGTATGTCTTGGGAAGAAATACTATACGTGAAGAAGACACACAGGATAACAATGATGACGCTAGGTGATGTTAACGAGTGCCTACTGTGTGTCCATATAATGCTGGTCACTTAATATATGTCCTATTCTCTTGATATGTCGTGATCATATTGCCACTAGGCTTTGTAGATCAAGCACAGTAAGCACTGGAAAAGTTCTGTGACCTGACACTGTCACAGAGCTGGAAGGTGACGGCACTAAAATCTGGCCCAAGAACTACATAGTAATAGTTTGCCATAAACCTTCAACTACTGACAGTAGCTGAGTCTTCCCCATTTCAGCGCAGTACCCTGAAGCTTATGTAACAATCTACCTATCATTAAAGTGAGCGTTGCTCAGTTTTAATTGGGGGAAAGCAGCTCAGTGGGTAAAGCGTTTACAGTCACAATGGCTTGAGTTCAAATCCTCAGAACCCATATAAAAGCCCAGGCATGGCAACACATATCTGTAACCCAGTGCTTGTGGGTAAACATACAGGTAGACTGAAGGGGTTCACCAGCCAACCAGTCTAACCAATCAGAAGCTCCAGATCCCGTGAAAGCTCCTGTCTCAAAAAATAAGGGACAGGAGAGGCGGAGATGACTCAGTCAGTAAAGCGCAAACACGTGGGTCTAAGTTGAGATTCTCCCAAATCCATGTAAAAAGCCGGGCATGGTGGTGTTTGGCCTGTAACTGCAGCTTTGGTGGGGGCGGGGTAGGGGAAGACAGGCAAGATCATTGGCCAGGCAGCCTATATGAATCGATGAGTTTCAGGTTCAGTGAGGATCCCTGTCTTAAAACCAGGGATGGGGAGGCAGGCTGGAGTGGTGGCTCGGAGGTTTAGAAATGGTGCTGCTCTTGCAGAGGACCACAGTTAGTTCCCAGCCTCCACACTGAGTGGCCCCAAATTGCTTGTGACTCCAGCTCCGGGAGATTCAACACCCTCTGCTGGCCTCTGAGGGTACCATGTGTGCTCAGAAGCCCTCCCCACACTTTAAAATAAAAATTAATCTTTATAAAAAGTAGACAGTGATTTTGGAAATATGTCTGTTGTCAGCCTCCAGCTTCCATTCCGTGTGAACACACACACTCATGTGCACTCACGTGCATACACACACACACACACACACACACACACACCAAATCTAAAATGAGAAGAGGAAAACAAATCAAGTGGAGAATGATAGAGGAAGATATTCAGTGACAATCTCTGGTCTCCACAGGTACATGCATTTGTGTAACATATATATATGCTTAGAAATGCTGGAACTGAGAAGCTAAGTCCTTTTTATAACCCTCTACCCAACCTGATGACACCGCTCACTCCGTTTCAGAGATCTTCCTAGCAAATGTCTATCAGTTCTGGTATCAATGGTGCAGAAAGGGCAACTCTCCCAGGGCCTCCTACTCCGCTCTGTGCCCAAATAAGGTGATGGGGTCACACATTAGCCCCACAGAAGCAGATCCACTGTCTCACAGTTATTCCCAGGCTTTGTCTACACTTCCCAAACTAACCACATCTTCGCCAGTAGCTGCCGCCAGACGTTAGTGGAATTCTGCTATTTGCTATTGACCAGCACGGCTGACTGAGGGTGCAAATTATATTTTTAGGGCACGCTGATGGGATCCACGCTAATGCATGGTAAGGCAACATCATTCCCTTTCTATTTTAGCATTTCACCAGAACTGTTACGCTAGCACCAGACTCCCTGATATTCCCCCCTTTCCTTTCACTTCCGGATAGAAACTTGATCGATGGGTACTTTCAGCCTGCTTTACCCGGAGACAAAGGAACGTCAAAATACACCACTTAGAAAGCTTGATTTAGCATCACATTGAAAAGGAGAAAACAAATTTTTTTTTCATCCATTCCCTTAACTAGTGGTGAGATAAGGCAATTTTACAGGAAGTTCACAGAAAGTCTAGACTGGAGGAAGCTCACTATGTGCAAAGCTAAATAGAAGTTTTTTGTTGCTGTTGTTGTTTTTTAAAAGAGACTCCCCCCCCCCAAAAGAGATGCCAGTCACTTCACGCTGGTGATACATTAAAAAAAGAAAAGAAAAACAGACAACTTTTAAAAGTGACTCAGAAGCCACACAACAGAAGCAAAAGTCAAACCAAATCTCAAGCCCACAAAGCTATAAAGAGGGAGAGATGTGCAGGGAGTATTTTACAACCAGAACCCTCTCCAGACAGGAGGGTTTTTTAAGGCCCCTGGGGAGAGAGCTCTGTGGATTCTTAAATGCCGTTTCGAGAAAATGTTTACTGAAGTGCGTGCTCTTGTGACATTCTTCAATTTCTCCACAGTGTAATTATGAGACATAAAGAATAGGACTGGTGGGTAATTTTCCCATCTTCTTCCCCTAAGCCTCTTGCTGATTAAATTCTTGGTAGTCACTCATAATCCACCATCATTGGATTTTTTAAAAGTGTATCCCCTTTCTCTTTCCTTCTTTCTCTCTTCTCACTTTCCTTTTTTTCACATTTCTCTTCTTTTTGTCATTATGTCTTAATGCCCAAGAATGAGAACTTAAGATCACGATGTAGTTAAAGAAATTATATAAACTAATTTTTATATAGCAATGGCAAGCACATCCATCCCCTTAAAAGACATATACGAGACTTGAGACCACAGATAGATTTACAGCCTTTTCCCCCAACCATTCACATGAGTGCCATGACTATACATTCTAATGAGCTCTTCTGCATTCTGCTCTTGTACTGCTGGCCCCAAAGAACCTGAATGTTCCCATCATTTGTGAACAAGCCTTGACTCACCAAGATTTACAAAGCAATCAGTGGTACACAGAACTAGATTCTGCTACCTACAGAAAATTCCATGCAGTTCTGAAAAATAAAAAAAAAGTACAGCATGCAAAGCAAGGCTACATTTAAATATAACGTTTCTGACCTGGAGAAAGTGATAGAAAGGTTAACCGCCCGTGAAGGGCTTTGCCAAACGCTGGGACAAGCACTGTTTCTAGTCCTTTCATAGAGAGGTTTGATCAAACAATACAGGGCCAGGAAGAATCTGGCCCCTTCTACAGATGCAAGTCATACCTTGGATCTGCTCAGGGGTCTGAACTGGGGCAGGAAAGGGTCATAACTGATTCGTGCCCAGATCTAGGAATGACAACAGAACGAGGCATGCATGAGCATGAAGCGTTGGCGGACATAACTCCATTTGAGAAAGAAGGGGACTGGGGTCTTCACATATGTTCACTTGCTTCTAGGGCTAAGATTCTCCTTTTGCCTTTACTGCAGTCAGTCTCGTGTGGCCTTGAGAGCCCTGCAGAAGAGTGACGTAATCCTCACACGTGTGGCAGGAACTTGGACACAGTCGGTAGGAAGAGGTGCCTGTGATGGAGGGGACTCAGGGAGAATTGACAGGCCTGTGGAACAACCCCATGGAGGCCTGAGCACTGGGAATGGCTTGAGGTGGGTGTCTGAGAATGTAGGCAAACGGGTTATCAAGAAAATCAAGTATCCTGATAGGAGCTAAGAACCACACAGATAGGGGAACCATAATCTGTACTGGAGGGCCATATAGAGGAAAGGCAATGATACATGGGGCGTGGGCAGTGTGGAGGTCCTGAAGGAGGCAGTAGATGTGTCTTTGTGCCTCAGGGTGTAGGTTTAAGCTCTTCGGAGGGTAGAAAGTGGACAGGGTTACCATGACAGGAGATAATGAGGAGCTGCGGTGCATCTGTAGAGGAACCACAAGGGTGCCCTAGAGAGGAGGGTGAAGAAGGTGGAACTGGAGAGGTGCCGCTGGGATCAGGGAAGGACAGAGCAAGAGGAGAATGGGGTTGATGAGTTCTGTAGATGACAGGAAGGAAATAATAATGAGGTGATGGACAGAAACTGTTTCAGTGACAACAGGCTTCAGTGTGGGCCTTCTCTGAAGGTATTCGAGAAGGGTAGATCAAGACACAGAAGATAGGACCCTTCCCACAGAGCTAGAGAAAGGAAGGAGGCTGAGGGTACCTGAGAAGAGTCACTTGAAGCTAGACTTCCAGCTCGTGCTGGGCATGTTCCATTCGTAACAGCATCAAGGGCAGTTTACTGAAGTCTAAAATTGTTCGAGGATTATCTAAAAAGCAAATAATAAAATCTTCCTCCTCTATTGACCTCTATTGACCTCCCCCACCCTTCAAAATTCATCTACCAAACCAGACAGAAGCTACACAGATTAGGCCCTCTTGGGTAACATAAAACAAAAATATATCTGGTTCATGAGGCCAGTTAAATATCAGAGGCTGACAATGTGTTTATGGAACTGAGTGTTTAAATGCAAAACGCACTCTTTTTTTTTTTTTAACCAAAGCAGCTCTGAGATGCAACAGGAAGCCTCCTCTTAGCACTACACTAATTCAATCCCTGTGAGCTAAAATCAAGCCACACGCCGAAGGAATGGAAAGACAATGGTTTCTAAATTCCTTAGAATTTACTGTCTTAAGAGGTGAAATCCAGACACATCGTTCAATATAATCCCGGCAAGGGGTGCGGTACTGGGAGATGGGAGCCCACCCAGAAGTTTCCGAAGGGGTCTTCAGAGAGGTGACATGAACTCGGTCATCCAAAGGGTGGTCAGCCAAGTCATGCTTGTCTCGTCTCTGAAAAGGGAAGGGATGTAAAGGAATGACACCGGGAGGTGGGGAAAGTGAGATAATGGGGCAGGAAATGAGACTAGGCAGGCTGTTGAAAGGAATATGGATTGTAGCCTGCTGGGTAAGGAACCAATAAACGTCTAGCTGGGAGGAAGCCTCATCAGCACTGAGGCCACTTCCTTAGCCAATGGTTCAATGGATAGCGCCTCTGCATTCTGGGAATGCCTACAAGATCTAAGGCCTGTGCTTCTTACTCCTGCCTTTACAACCCTGAGACAAGCTTTGAAGTTCTGAAAAATAATTACTGGTAGTGGCTTTTTAAGTCTCTTTTTGAAAAAGAGTAAGATGCCCTGAGGCTTGTCACCAATGTGTGAAAAGGTTTCCTAAAGGCACGGAGTGTTTACTGGTGACTTCCATGTGGTGTGATGTGTAAGTAGCCGCTATGCTTGAAGCTTTAAGGAAACTGACATCCAGAATCTGGGAGGCATCCCTGAGGTGCTCTGAGGTACCCTGAGACACCAGCACCACAAGACCAGTGTAGGGGTATACACTGTGACCAGGCCACCCTTCAGGAGCAGTAAAAAGAGTTTGTATCAGTGCCAGGATCGGCTCTCCAGTCTTAGGCACTTAGCTTCACAAGTGAGGCTTGCACAAAAGCTCCTTACTGAAGAGACTCCCATGGGAATTTACATTTGCCATCCTTCTTACCCCACAGAAGAATCCCTTTCAGCTTTGAAGTGTGTGCAGAGGATTCTGGGAAATCAAAGTTTCTCATCATCCTCTAACTTTAATGGTGTTTCAGGATCTCAGTGTTTGGGGGCTTCCTTGGCCTCACACATAGTAGGTAGGCATTCCACGACTGAGCTATGCCCCTACCCCTAGCACTGAGGTGTTTAAAACTGATTCAATTCTGCTCCTAGATCTTACACACACAGGAGGTATAAATTTTAATAAAACAAACACATTTATATACTCTTGCTTGATTTAGGGTTATGTATTGAAAGAAAGGACATTAGTTAAAACTGCCTCATTCTCTTAGTTTACCAAATTATCCCTCCCCCCAAATGCTTGTAAATTCTCAGTATGTGGTAGAGTATGGCAGTGTTTTTATTAATGTACTAACAGCAGCGGCTAACATAAGGGTGCCCTTGTATAACCCTTTTTTATAGGCCTTGAAACACAGTTTTACACTTATCTTTACTTTCACAACATTGCTGGTTCATGATGATTTATTGACACCAAGTCCCTAAGCAACAGGTATGAGTTTGTCCATTGTCATACATTACTACAGGGAGACATGAACCATTCTGCAGCAAGCCACATTGTGGCTGGGCTTGCAACAAAGTGGAAGATAAGATCTGTGATTTCCTGTGGCATGAGTTTTCAACTGCCTGGGCACCCAGAGGAATTAGAGATATATCCCAAGAATAGTCATTAGTAATCAAAAAATGGACAGGTTGGATTCATGGTAGTCAGGCTGTGCAAAGAACATGGATGGCCTCAGCAGGTGCACTAATACTTGTAGAGTATTAGTAATGTCATATTCTGCATGATCTCCCCACATCAAATCCTCTTTTTTATTTTGGGGAGACAACTCGGGGCCTCATGTATGATAGGCAAGTGCTCTACCAGTAAGCTATAGTCCCAGTAACTTAGAAAACACCCCTCCCATTCTTGATTTAGTTTTGAGCCATCCCCACTAAGGTTATAAATACGAGAGAGGCCACATGGCAAAGAGGAAAATGCTCAGGCTTTTGGTGTTAAGAGTTCAAAGCTAGATTCAAATCCCTTCTCAGCTGCTGCTTGGGATGTTGGTCTTGACTTAAATCTGAGTTTTCATTCCCTCAACCACGAGTGGGTTTGCATAAGACAACCCATCTGCCAGCAGATTCTGAGCAGTGTCCTGTCTCCAGCACTTGGAAACTAGAAGCTAATGCCATCCGCAGGCTGAGGCACCTTCTGATGGGCCCAGTGACGTTGGTGTCAGTTGTCATATCTACACAGTTGACACTTTTCAATGCCTCTCTGGATAACTTATTTTGCTCAGATCTTTGCTTAAATTAAACCAATCTGATAAAAACAAAAAAACAAAAAAAAAACATGCCCTACAGCCTTCTGTCCCAACATTGCATGGCCCTGCTTGTTGAATTCGTTGCCTGCCATATTACCTGGCCTTCCTGCTTATTAGATGAGCAGTGGCAGCATGTTTTCACATTGGACTGTGAGCTCCTCAAGGGCAGGTGTTTTGTCCACTGATATGTTTCTAGTGCTTGGTGGATTCTTGATATTTGATGACAAATGAGTGAAGAACTCAACGTGCTTTGCATTTTGAATGTTACGTCAGCTAGGGTGAGACACCCCCAATGTTCTCCCATAGCAGCTGTTGAGAAAGCACAACACCCCAGGCAATGATAGTGGGGTGCCTAGAGCCAGTGGGAGGCTTTCAGCTGCCTCACAGCCAGGGCAGACCATACAGTGTAAGGGACAGAAAGCATTCGTTGCATGCTCCCATGTCTAAAATGTTTCACAGCCCACAGAGCAGCATGGGGCGAGGGCATGTTTGAACATCTCACCGAAGTGGAAGGAAACTCCTGCTAAATGAACGTCTCCATCCAGTGTGACGTTGGTCAAGTTTATAACGTCCAACAGAAACCTGCTTTTTGAAGTTGGTGGGCAGTTTCCACTTCCGCGAACTATGCTTGCCTTGTTCGAGCAGCTGTGTCAACATCTTGCCAAACCCCAACTATCAATCAAAGGGCAATGACTAGAATTTTAATCAAACACAGGAGCTCTTACATAGAACAGGAGGCCTCCACTCTGAGAAGGTGCAAGAACGCTGAAGTCTCAAATCCTGATTGCCAGACCTTTACCGTCTACCACGGTCTTTTGCAGTTGGTACCCGAGCGCCATAAGAGAGAGGATGTCATTCATACCTAAATCTGGGCATAGCATTCGGTACTTGTAGGTACACGATAAACATTTACTTAATGAATGGAATGAATGAACTTGGCAATTCAACGTATATTTCAAAGACAGTTGAAGGGTGAGACATTGAAGACAGATGATTGAACAGGATGAATAAAAGTTGAACACAACACACACATACATGCACACATTTTGGGTTGTTTTTTGTTTGTTTGTTTGTTTGTTTGTTTGTTTTGGCTCACAACCACCCAGATCTCCAGTTTCAGGGGATATGATACCTTTTTCTGACTTCCCCAGCCATCATGCAGTATACAAACATGAATATGAGGAAAACTTTCATTCATATAAAATAAGACAAATAAGTCTAAAATAATACATACATAATGAGACAAATAAACCTTAAAAATACATATAAAATGAGACAGATAGATCTAAATTTTTTCAAAGGAAAAATAATCCAGAGCGTAAGCAATAATGACTTTCTTGCATTTAAAAGAAACACACACACACACACACACACACACACACACACACACCTCATGAGACCATATCTAAAAAAGAGATACACAGGTGTAGGTTCACGTTTCAGAAAAATAAATCTTGACATAGAGGTGAGTGGTCCAGAAATGAAGTTGCATGGATATTAATGGAAGGAACTGAGTAACATGGGGACACGCCTTGGAGAGTCCACCAGAGCCAGAGAGACATGCGAAACAATGCTTAGTCACCTTATCATTTTGGCCTGAGCAGTGCCCTGAACCTACCTACCTCCAATGTATGAGCCACCAACACTTATTCACTGTTCTTGAGACCTGGCAATAATTACATTGTCCAAGGGCAAAGATAGAAAATGGAAACAGAGATGGTGGGAAATCTTTGCTACATAAAAAGAAACAGACTAGCTCTTTTACCTTAGAGTTGGTTCTAAGCTTTAGTGAAGCTCTGAAGAAAAAACAAACCCACAACTTTGGCTTTATACAGTTTGGAGTCCTAGGCTTCACTGAACTTGAGCTTGGAAACTAGAGACTGACACAGGACCAGCCCCGCCTTGCTCTGGAGTCGCTGCCACAGAGAACCTGAAGCAGGGACAGTGCACACTTTGTTTCTAGGTCGCTATACATTAAAATAACGGCACACGATCTAGCACGTGGTCAGTATACAATAAATATCTGGTAAATGTTTAAAAACTGAAAGGCGAGAAAGCTGGTCACCAGTCCCTACATTCAAGAGAGACTGTTGTATAAACTGGTTCTGGGCCTTTCGGTGAGAGCTCACCATCAGGCTATGAGGACTTCTGGTCCACCCTGGAACACCAAGCCAGCTGATTCCTCCACTTGTATCCCTGGCACGCACAGTCAGCACAACTTCTTTAGGTTCTCCTCAGAAGGGATCCCCAGCGCTGTGACCTGGTACCCAGGGCTTCTCAATTCTTGGTCCTTTTTCCCCTAGCCTCCTGTTTGCCCACTACATCCTACCCTGTTTTGTGGGCTTACATCTCTTTTACACAGTTTGCTCTGTGTTTTCGCATATCTCTTCATGTTCTTCCATCTGCCTGCAACACACATGCCTGGCAAACTCAAAGCATTGCAACAGAATTTTAAAATTCTCCTTTTGTCTACCCAAAGAAAAAGCTTTCTCCATATCCCCAAGTGGGCTCACTCCATGAGTGCCTCTCTTTGTATTTTCACCGCACCTTGGGGCCACATCTTTCTGAATACCCACGATCCTAAGTTGAAATGCCTGCCTCCCTCATCAGGTAATCGGTTCTCCAAAGGTGGAAAACCATTCCTTTTGTGAATAGAACCCAGAATTCATGGCAGCGGGCACCAGAGATGTGCCCATGGTCAGAAATAATAGAGGCAAGCCAGCTGCCCTTGACTGAGATGTGTACAGAGATCAGGGTTCACACTTCCAAAGAGGGGAGGGGAACCTTGTGACACCTCAACACTGATGGCAAGCGACAACTTTACAGTACCCACAACAATTATATAAGTCTCCTTTCAGACTTTGAAAACGAGAATATCTCCATTGGGGAAAAAAAATAAGTCAGCTCAGAGCTAATGTAATTTCCTAAGTGGATAATTCTACAAGTCACTCCCACAAGCCCTGACCTTTCTTCTTTTAATTCTTCAAGCTGGTCCCACTCTGCTTACATCCAGCTTTCAAACAATTACAATCAAATAATGACATCAAATGCAGAGCCTTACAGAAAGCAAACATATTTTTTTTAAAGCCACTTTATCCAGGCCCCTGAGAAAAGATGGCAGTAGCAAAGAACGAGATCCGTGTCTAGAATGAGCAAGGATGGGGGTGATTTCATTATTTTGTGACAGAAAACTTTCAAATGCTTAAGGTTATAATTTGTTAAGCCATCTGCTCCATGAGCAAAACGATGCTGGTCCTAAGCTCCTGGGGGCTGGGCCCACGAGTCCAAGTTTCTAGAACATACACTTTCTCTCTCTCATAGATCCTGATGCAGGTTTAGCAGGTGCCATGTTTTAGAGGTCAGTCTATAGGGACATAAAGGATGAACCACATGAGGAGAGTCACACCACAAAGGCTTTACCTGGCTCACAAACACACAGCACACAGCCCCTGCCCCACCGCTCCAGGTCTTGGCAGATTTTACTAAAAGACCAAATAGCATGTAGTTTCAGCCTCCCCAAGGGCCTCATGTTTCCTGTCAGAACTGTCAGCTCCACCATCGTGGGAGGAAGGGAACCAAGATGTCGCACAAATGCAGGAGCATGGATGACACTGGTGTTTATAAACCACAAATTAGAATTTCACTTCATTTCCACACGCTCTGCAGTGTTCATCTCTTACCATTTCTTTAGTCCTTTAAAGACATAAGAACCAGCCCTAACCCAGGCCACGAAAATGGTAGTGAGTAACAGCGACCCCCCCCCCACTCTACTCTACACAAACACTCTTATTTGATCTCATATCTGTGTTTTTCTATAGCCAAATGCCAGCAAAATAGCCCAATTGCTGGAAGACTCTCAGTATTTGTCCACTTTGAGTTGTTGGTAAACTTAACAGAAAGCAGAAAGCTATATAAGAAAAGCATACCTTACAAGGCTTATTTTCTTTATAGATATTTTCTTTGGAAATTTTGAGGGCTGTGCACCATTTTGAATGGTCTCTAATTACTTTGGCAATACACACCAAAGCTATAATAAATGTCCATGATTATAAAAAGTCAGTGAAACCCGTGGAGTCTATAGATAGAGCTGGAGGGACAAAAGAGACACATCACTCCTCACAAGCCATCTGTTCCCCTGTTGAATTGAGCAGCTGTCCTGACAGTGACTTTCAAACTTCCCATCTTGAATGACACTGGTCTCTATCAGAGAGGCAGAGGGATAGAAGAAACATTAGAATCAGAGTTCATCTTCTATATATGCACCTCTAAGATTCCTTTTGAACCTAGCTGTTAATAATAGCTTTCTTTTTCACGAGAAATTGGCATGACTCTCTCTCATGGACACTGAAACTTATATAATTAAACATTTTTTTTTTCCATGCTGCTATGATACTAGAAAACTAAAGTCAAGTTTCTATCCCAATTACAGAAACTATATATTTATTTGGTTATAATGATATTTTCCATGGTCAAAGCTTTTAGTTTTTTCAACTATATCAACATATTTTACGAGCTGTTGATTGAACAAAAGTAAGATAGCAATTAATTAACTCATTAATCTTAGTAACATAGTATTTTTTTTTTGTTCAAAACACATGTAAAAATCGCGTTACTGACATGGTCCTATCAAGATGAGCCAAATGAAGGCTTTCTTTCAGACATCCTCCTTCTCCAGTCTTCCACGTCTCCATATGTTTCTGCTCTTCATCTGGCTGTTAGCATTTTGTTGCCATGGCACTTATTATTTACACAAACAATAAGCAAGGGAAGAATTTCTGCCCACTTCCTGACAACTATTACTCAAAATCTCAGGCCAAGTGCTGGAGTCCAACTCTGTACAGCAGACATGGTGAGGCAAGGTAAGCCCAAGCTGTGGAGTCTGCATTTTAAAGAGGAAGACTCGTTTTTGTTGTTGTTGCTGTTGTTTTGTTTTGTTTTGTTTTGTTTTAATGCCCAGGAGAGGGAAACAAGCTGATGGTATCAGGTGATTTTTCTTATCTATTTACCCAGCTGATATTATTTGAGCATATGATATGAAATAAAAACGAACCAACCAGATTGCACATAACGCTGTGTCTCTTGCCTTCTTGTAAACAGGAAACAGATCTCTTAAATACTTTTTTAGGGGTGGTGATGGTGGCGGTGGCGGTGGCGGTATGTGTCCGTGTGTCTGTGTTGTATGGATGTATGGATATGGTATGTACATGTTTGACCCTCCCGCCATGGACACGCATGTAGAGACTAGTGGGGATGTTGGGGGTGCCTTCTTCTATTACTTTTTTACTTATTCCCTTGAGACAAAGTCAATCACTGAACCGAAAGCTTCCCATTTTGGCTAGACGTGCTAGCCTGTGAGTTCCAAGGACCTGCCTGTAGACACATGTGGCCATGTGTTGTTGTTGTTGTTGTTTTTGCATGGGTATTGGGGATTTGAACCCAGATCTTTATACTTGCACACCAAAGCTTACCCACTTCACTCTCTCAACCCAGGAAATAGATATGTGAAGGATCTAAGGAGGGTATGTAAAGATGTTGTATTTTGCTCTATGGCCACATAGTAAAGTTTTAATTTTGGCAGCACTGTTTGGAACCTAAGACAAATCAGAAAATAAGTTATCCTGTAATATCTTCCCAAGTAAAATATGTCTACATATCAACAGGGTGTTTATTATACAGTGTTTTCTGTCTGTAAAAAAGAGTTAGAAAGCCTTTTTAAAATACACAATAATTTAGTTTTTCCCTAGCTCACAATGGTAGATATGAGAGCAGAAAGAAGTGGCCAGGGTAGAACTAGATAAGTCACTTTGGTCAAATTGTTTATTGATCCTGCACTTAGTTTTTTTTGTTGTTGTTGTTGTTTGTTTTTGTTTTTTTTACTTTATAAAACATGGGTTCTACACTGTATTTCTCACAGTTTCTGGGAAAAAAAATAATGAAACCAAAACCAAACAAATGAACAAAAAAGAAAGAGAAAGGAGAGTGCTTAAAATGTGGTTAATGAAAGTGAGACGGTGGCTGGAGAGATGGCTCAGCAGTAAAGAGCACTGGCTGCTCTTCTAGAGGACCTAGTTTCAACTCCCAGCACCCATGTGATGGCTCACAACTGTCTGTAACTTTAGTCCCAGGTACCAGGCATGTACGTGATGTGCATGCACGTACACACGCACAAACATACACACATACATACGCAGGCAAAACATACAAACAGACATACAATAATAAAAACTTTTTAAAAACTAATAAACAAGAGAAGGACAGGATGTCCGACTCCAGGATTCCAAGTGTGCTTGCATTCCTTACTCGGGCCTACCTCTGAGCAAGGACCTCCTGACCCTTGATCCCAAACGTCCTCATCTAAAACAAACACAGACACTCCTCTCACACACATCCTGGCTTATTGTGAAGCATAAACAACAGACACAAGATGCTTAGCACATAATCAGCACACAATACACGTTTAGCTAGCATTAATAATCCCTGACGTACAGGAAGCAATCAGCTGAGGGTCGCCATCACCATTAGCAAGAAGCCCAGTGAGGATTAGAGCCCCCCAAGTCTCACGGGTATAAAGCTCTTTGGGAATCATTCCGTGTTCCCTCCCCCCAAAGACAGGAAAATTCATGCTCTTCTGCACTGGAGACAGGGCCTGGTCTGCAGCACGGGGCTTCGGGCCTCCTGTCCTACGTGCTAGGCTGGAAACCACACTGCATCTCTGGTCCTTCTGCACTCAGGAATGGTGGGGTTGTGACGGAAACCAGTTCCCCGTGACTATGCTCCTAAAGGGAAAAAACTGGGTAGAGATTTAACATTGGGCTAGGTAGGGGCCGCCACTGGTGACAAGGCACAACTCAGCATTGCTCTTCATCCATAGAATGTGTGTCTGGAAGGCATCAAGACTTAATTTCTTTGTGAAACTGGCCAAAGGTCTATAAATTAAAAATATAACCATAGAAAATCAGAATGACTTTGGAGGATTAAAGACTGATCAATTATACTTTGGGATAGGGCCAGGGTATGGTATCATTAATCAAATGAAAGAGCCCAATTTTCCCTTTTAATATGGAGAAAATTTACTAGGGTCCTTAGAGGGTTATTTTCTGGGGAGGGGGAAGCAGCAAGGAAATTCTCCAATAGGATTCCCTGAACAGGATTTTGAAATGAGCATTGTGATCATTGCTAAAATATTTTAAAGAGAAAGGTTATTCCAAGTGCTTAGTTCAGCATACACTTCAGATGCAGAATAGAAACCAAGAGGACAAGTGGCTGGTCACAGAGATGGGACAGATCATGTTCCCAGGGCAGCGAGACTTTGTGGTCTGTGGCATAAACCCCAAACAGAGGGCAGCCGTACACAGGAGAACGGTAATGGCCTCACAAGCCACCACTCACCAAGAGTCCATTAGGGTAGGACAGCACACTGAGGTGACCTGCACGCCTTTGTTCCTCACAGACCAACTATTATTGCGACATTCCACAGATGAGGAAGCAGAAGTCCAGGGAAGGATGGAAGTGACATTGACACCGCACCACGGCAGCACCCATCGCCAACTGCCTGGGGACACGCACTGCGCCCCAGGCAGAAGGCTAGCCATTCTGTTCACATAGCTCAGTTAAGCCTGGCCACAACCTCCTGGGGTTGGCCCTAGCACTACTCCTCCCTTCGCTGGGCAAGGCTGAAATGAGTTGACCCAAGACCACCTAGCAGAAAGTAGCTCAGCAGGCTGATGGCGGTCCTTAACACTGTAGACTGTAATAACAAGCAAAGGAAGACAAGTGTTGCATGGACCTCACTGTATGTGTAATCTGAAAGAGTCAAACTCACAATGTACAGAATCGCCTAGCGGTGACCACAGACTAGTGGGGAGGATGGGACATGACCAGGACGGTGCTGGTCAGAGGGTGCACAGTTTTATTTAGCCTGGAGGAACAGGTGAGCTCCTGCATGGCTGTGAGAAATCGTGATGCATGCTTCGAGCTTGCTGAGTCAGCTTCAAACGTTCCCACCTCAAAATGGTAAGTGTGTGAGGTAACGGACAGGACAGGGTGATTTGCTTGGAGTAACCCTACATTATGACATCTCACTGCACCCCACAATTATACAATTAAAACAAAACTGAGAGAAAAAAACATGAAACAGCAAATGTAAAGAAAGTCCTATTTGCAAACGTTTGGCTTTTTGGTAGTGAATATCCAAGCTAACAGGGAGATCTACGGGGCATGAGGAGGGAAGGAGTTGCCTTGGCAGCTCCTGGGGAATAAAACATGGAGCTGAGCTGGTGGAAGGCCAGAGCTGACTTCGCTGGTATTTGCTGTGTGGTGTTATAGCTTACTCCAATATAGGGCTGTAATTTACTACAGCAGAAGCAATATGCTCACTGCCTGCAACAACGCGCTAAGTGGAACAGTAAATCGGGGAAGAAGAGGGAGGTTTATGTCCCTGAAAGACTCAAGAGCAGGGAAGGAATGAGGGGGTGAAAGAGAAGAAGAAAGTAGAGATAAACAAACAGAAATACATCGATTCCATTCCACGGGCAGACAAGTATAACACGATATAAGCAGGTTCATAACGGTTGTCCCCAGTTTTAAACAAAAAAATAGCTCTTGGGCTGAGAGATGGCTCAGTTCATATAGTACATGATACATAAGCCTGAGGACCAGTTCCATCCTCTAGAACATACATGTTAAAAAAAAAAAAAAGGAGGGGGGGGCTGCAGAACTTGCCTATAATCCTTGTGCTGGGGAAGCAGAGGCCTGAGGTTCCCTGAGGCTTCCAAGCTAGCAAGCCTAGCTGATTTGGCAAGGTGTAGGTTCAGTGAGAGATCCTGCCTCAAAAAACATAAGGTAGAGAACAATTTAGAAACACACTCATTGTCAACCTGTGCCCTCTACGCATGCCCATGCCCCTGTGCATCGGCATTTATGCTCATGGGCATACACAACAGATGTGTGAGGGTGTCTTTCCACATGGAAGGCAGTCTTTTACTTGCAAGTAATTAGCAAATGTCTGCTGGAGGTCTATGGCAGAGTCTGGACCACCTTAAGAAATAAGCAGGGGAGCCAGGCAGGAATACTCATTTTGTTAATTGTTAATATTTCATGTTTGCAGACTGAGCGCGTATGCCTTACTCTAGTGAATTCTTTCCTGACCAAGCATGAGAGACTATCACCGGCTTGGTTTATGAGAACTATGAAGAACTCAACACCTGCAAGTCAAGATGCAACAGTTTCTTCTCTGCACTGGAGGTGAGCAAGTAGACATGGGTCAAGGTCAAGACTGAGGTTACAGACAGATATAGTGATAGCTGCCCCATTACTCTTGCTATGGACCTCTCCCAGAGTTCTTTGCTTCCATCCCCAAAGATAACTGCCCTTCATTTTTCTCAGCTGCTCTCTTCTCATGCTGACAAACAGGAAAAACAAAACAAAACAAACCACTTAACTTCTTTCTTACATAATGCATTCCCCCCTCCCTCCCTCGCCCCCAGGAGATTCAGAACTCTAAATGCCTTGATGTTTTTATCAATGCCACTCAATGTCAAGGACAGGAAATAAAAATATTTTCCGTTTCCGACTCAAATACAATACCCCTTTGTGAAGCTGCTAAAAAACTAGAAATAAAAAATCGGGGGTATATTTCAGGTGAGAGATATTCATCAAAACATTCCATTTTGCTAAAAATATCTCCAAGATTTTTGTAGCATTCCAACTCACAGGGCACTGAATGTCAGCATGATTAATCTGTTTCACTCTTGGCCTGGAAGGAACCTCTGAGGTCATCACAAAGGAGATCGTGCGCAGGGAGCTGTCCTGTGGGACTGAAGTCCCTGTAGGCTTGTGTCAAGTCAGCGGGTTGTTTTCCAGATGGAAACAGGAAAGGTGGGGAAAGGGAGGAGAGAATAATGCAAATTACTGCATCCTCATTACCTGGCAACCAGAGTGTAGATCAAGGACCCAGGAGGTAACTTAGGCAAGCTGGAGAATCTCTGAAGAGGAAGCCTCTGACAGCAAAGTGTCAGCTGCCCAGCACAGATAAACAGACTCTTTGTTTAGGAAGCTTAACCATGTTGATGGCAGTGGGGGCTGACCTAAAGCCTGGAGATGAAAGAGGACAGCGGAAGGTACATGGCAACTAGGGTGGGCTCAGACAGCTTCGGTGAAGGAAAGGCACACACTGTTATATGTGCGATGGGAGCAGAGCTTTGGGGAGCAGGGAGACCTTGGTAATGGGAAGCTGGGGAGCTGCAGGGTATCCGAGGCTCCTCCCAGCCTCCTTCCTTAATGGCTTCCCCTTGCCACATCAGTCTCCTGGGCTCAACTCCTCCAGTCCACAGGAGCAAAGTAGATGATAGCCATGTCTGTTTTAAGTTCTGCCAAGAGAAACTTTGCAGGGTTAAGAATACACACACACACACACACACACACACACACACACACACACACACATACACACACACAGAGAGAGCTTAAAATATCAGGCTGCTGGGGTTATTATTTTTTCATAAGTTTCCAGGGCACATATACACACAGGGAAAGATCGCTTTTATTCAAAGGGCTCAAGAATGTTCACAGTCTATCAAGGAGTTGCTATGTTCTTAAGCTCTTTCACCAGCTGTATCTGTTCTCCAAGCAGCTGTAGATTTATTTCAGGGCAACTGATCTTTCAGCTGGCCCATTACAACCCAAAGCATAGCACATAACACCCCCAGCATAACCACAGGCCTGTGGCTAAGCAGGCCTGGGGGACACGGGCGGGCAGTTGGGAAAACACCACTCATTCACTATTACTGGCAACCGGAAAGTTACTGGCCACGGGAGAAAAGGTGGAATTCCAGTCAGAAATATAAATGTGACTATCTAAAGAAGGGTAAGTTCCAGGATGGTGAGTTTGTCGACATGCATCACAAATCTGTCATCCATATGCGCAAAAGAAGGGTGGGGGGGAGTAAAACCTAACCAGGACTTGCCGAATGTCGAAGTGATAAAAATTAGTTGCAAAATAAATGCACACCACACACTTTGTAGAAAGGTATAGACAGAGATATTTTCATTATTATTAGTAGTAGTGCTATCACAGCCTGACAGCCAAGATACCAAGATCCCAAATGGCAGCACCGCTCTGAAGCTAACAGGCCTAACAGAGAATCTAAGATCTGGATGTGGGAATTAAGATGATGACAACACCCTTCGTGTGTTTTTTTATTCAGTTGCGTTCATGAAGAAGATGCAATGACTATGAAAGTACGTACCAGTGTGCTAGACTGCATACTAGCCTTTAACCCGGCGCTCGAGGAAGAAGTGAAAGCTTCATTCAGTTCGGGCTAAGTAAAGTCAAAATGAACTTTAGTTGTCATGTGTATTGAACCTCTCAATTTCATGAAGAACAAAACTTTCTAGCTCAGATACAAAACACCGTCTCTAAAGGAGCGTAAAGAAGACCTCAGCAGCACATTCGAACATAATTCACCCTTCTTTCTCTGCAGAATCGCCATGGTGCTGGGACTCTGTACTCACAACCTGAAAACTGGGGGGGGGGGTAATGGAGGTGGGGGCTCAGGGATGTCTTCAAGGCCCTCACTGCGGCTCAGTACAGCGAGACTCAGGTCTGCATGCTCTTCATACTTCCCCACTTCAGCTTTGGCCAAACCAACCGCACCCCTGAGTTTCTCTACAAATTTCCTCCCAACGAGATTCCAGCCTTTGCGGGTAACAAGAGACTCTGTGAGCTTGACAACAATACCATCACCTATTGTGGGAGCGATGAGGAGCTGTGGAGACGTAATCCAGAGGCAGCAGCTCAAGGGTGCAATGGGTGGGCTTTGCCTGTAGTACCATTGTTCCTCCAGCCAGTACCTGGATGTTCCCCAGCTTGGGCATCATGAACCACACCAAACAGGGCACTGAAAATGCCAAGGAGGAGGTGAATTCTGGGGCGGATGTACTTCAAGTGCTGACTGGACAGGACTTTTCTGACGTTAATAAGTGAAACTGTGTGCAAAGATGGCTCAGCTCCCTGCTAAGAAGCTTGCAGAGAGCCAATCTCAAAAGAATACCCCAAGGAAAGAAAAGTGTTCGTGGGAAGAGAAGAAAAAGGGCAGCTGCCACAGCTCCTGAAGAGGAATGAATAAGTGTGAGCAGGAACTGGCTGTTGACATCAAGGCCAAGAACCCCTTCACCCACCGGCCCGAGAAGACCCGTGTTGGATGAGTTTAAACATAATTATTCCTAGGAGATCAACATCTCTGTGGCACCGCTGTACTTTGAGGAGCACTTTGATGGGATGGCTGGTCCCTGTGGGACATTGGGGAGGAAAAGGACCATAATTCACATACTTTATATTTTCATATTTACATGCACAAATAACACATTTCTTTTAAAAGATAACGTGCATGTTTACAATCAGAAGTAATTACCTGTCAGACATTCTGAGCCTCAAGGTCCACCAGCTCTCCTGGGGACACTCACTAGAAAAGAAAGTGCTGGATTCACCGAACGAGCTGACGTCCAAAACTTTTAGGCACGTTTCCATGCGTGACTTTCTTCTTCACACACTTGATGTAATTAGCTCTCATCGAAACAAGATACTAATCATCAGAAAAGCCCACAGTGATGATAACAAAGGCTCATTATTCCTCGGTCATTACGCATGGTAATTGGTAATAGGTCGTAATTAATTTTTCAGGGCTATTGCAACAAGGAGTCCGTAACTTCTTTTAGCTCTTGTTTTCACCGTGTGCGGATTCGTTTAGAGGAGGTTTTTCTTTCCTAGTGTTAGTATCAACACTTGATGAAAGACACTCCCACACAGAGCAGCCTTCCTCACAGTGAGACAGAATGTGAGCGCTATGATGCAAAATGATGAGGTGGGGAAAGTCCTGTATATATTTATTGTAGGAGAATAATTTATCGTAAGGGAATAGAACTGGGTCATGTCAGAAAACAGCAGTAATGTTTAAGAAGGAAATGAAGGAAAGGAACAATCAGCTTTTTCTTTCTTTTTCCTTCCTTCACCCATCCTCTCTCCCTCCCTCCATCCCTCCCTCTTTCCCTTTCTTTCTCTCCCTCTCTCCCTCTCTCCCTCTTTCCCTTTCTTTCTCTCCCTCTCTTCCTCTCTCCCTCTTTCCCTTTCCTTTCTCTCCCTCCTCTCTATTCTTTCTCACCTTTCTTACCAGTTTACTCATCACTTTTTTCCCTAGGTATTTTTTTCCCTGAAAGTCTTTACTAGATAAATATGTAGGTAGACAGGTAGGTGGGTGGGCAGGTAGATATAGATCTATAAACTTGTTTAGGACTTAATTGCCTTGATTGAATAATTTGAGCACAGAAGCCTCCTACCACTGGTACCATCTATGTACATGTAAAAATGTATCCAAGAATATCCTAAATTTTCCCCCCTTTCTAAGTGAAAATGTAGAAGTAGCAATGTGGATGAAAAAAAATATATATAGCAATACACTGGAAACTTCTAGGGTTGGTTAGTTTTTCTAGGACTGTAAAATTCAAGCTAAACAAGGAAGATGAAGTAAAATTCTATCAAAAATGATTCCAGCAGAGTCAGAGGGGGAGTGAAAAATCCCAAGACAAAACGAAGGTAAAGTGATTCAACCAGAGCTATGCTTAGGTCCAGGAATCAAGAAGAAGCCAGTAAAGGCAGGGCCATTCCAGGCCACTGACCATCCCACAAATATGCCTGAGGTCAGGGTCTCAGAGGTCAGTCCTGGGTTCAGCCCTTAGAGAGGCAGAGAAACCACAGTAACTTTTTGATTTGTATTCTTTATGGTATTTGCAGGGACACAGCCAACAACAGCCAGGGAGCTGTTTACCGACAGTATTCTCTAGCACCTCCCTCAGAAACGACTGTAGAAATTCCTGCCAAAACTTACATGGGAACCAAAGAGAAGGGACTGAGCACAGCCATGTAAAACATGCCCTAGTCATTTCGTAACCTCCAGCGCCTTGCAGATGGCTGCTGTGGAAGAAATGACTGCTTACAAAAAACAGAGCCCAGGAATCCATCCAGCCACCAGAAAGAAAGCAGAAAAAGAAGTGAAATTCACAGCGATTCCTTGCTGGGTCTGAGCTCTATGAAGTCTAGGAATAAAATATTCACAAAGAAGAAGGAATGGGGTCAAGGGCAAGTAAAGGTCATTGCTAAAGATGTTCAATGTCAAAAAGGATGCACTATATTAAAGTAGAAGTTCTACAAGACTGGAGAAGCCAGGTAAAAATTACTACATCTCACATACCCAAGAGATGTGAGGGTCTGAGCTCTGGAAGGAAATAAATACATGCTCAGCTGCCAAGGTAGTAGCAGAAGCCATGAGATCTGGCCTTCATCAACCTGCCTGCTCAAAGCTGGGCCTTGGGACTCTTAGGACCCTCAGAACCAATTACTTAGGGCTCATCCTTAACTCTCCTTTACATTGCTTTTCAGATCAGTTTTTTTATGGCACGCTATACACACAACCCCTCTCCCCCACCCCCTCCGCTTCACCTTGCAGCTGCCTAGGAATGAGTACAGAAATACTATCTTCAGTCTACTGGATGGTCCTTTCTAAAGCCGCAGGAAAGGGCCATGGAGCTGAGTTCCTCGGTCTTGTTAGTTGTTGGTATCCTACTGTCTGCTACACCATGCAGGGTTTAGACAGCAGTGGTCCAACACTGACCATCTGACATTTGCACTTAGATGGAGTAGGAGTGCAGTCAGTATTCAGAGAATATTAGAAGGAACTCTCTCTCTCTCTGTCTCTCTCCAGTTCCATTTACTTGCTCATTCTCTTATTATCCTTTCTCCTGGAGAAGGTTTATAACAGAATTTTTTGACCTTATATTCAGAGCTAAAAATCTCAAAGGATTCCAAATCCATCTCAATATCCAATCCTCCTCTACCTCATCCTCTTCTCTCCCTTTTATTCCTCCTTTCTCTCCTCCTTTCATTTTTCTTTCTTCTTCTCCTGCTCTTGTATCTTTCCTTTATGAACCAAGAAGGCAGCTGTCAAACCTATTTTACAGGCAAGTAAACACAGGCCTCAAATAAATGATTAAGGAATGCCAGAATACACAGCCAAGAAGCTGAAAATTCAGGATTTCAGTATAGAATGTCACTGCCAACAAAACATACCCCCACCCCCGAAAGATAGATTTTAAGAAGGCTGGCAGTTATGAGGAATGGAATTAAATTCTTTTAGCAGATATCTACTGACTATCAACCATGTACCAGGTGCTGAAAATGCCTGGACTAGAGTGAGTTTGGGCCCTGTGTAGCTACATTTTCACTGCTCCTCTAGTTACTGTGTGTCTCATCATCATGAGAAGCCAACAGATACGCTATTGAAGGCAGCCCAGAAAGCAGGTTTCCCCCACATGTTTAGAGGAAACAGTCCCGCTCCTTTTAGCATTTTGAGGACTCTCAAAAAACCCCTGTGGGGTCATGCAGGAGGCTAGACTGGAAATGTGAAGGAACACAGGGAAGTGTATAGCATGAAGTCAGGAAGGTCCCTTTCTATCCTAATATCTGGGAAAGGTGACCTTTGTGTGCCTTCCTTCCTACTCAAAAAGGGAGGCCTGAAAGGGTGGTATGTACACATTCTTGTCTCTTCTTTACCTGGGTAAGCTGGAAGTGTTATGGCCATCCGTAACACTCAATACAACTGCAGAGAAAGTAGGTTTCAGAGTGTGGCTCCCACCCATAGGCAGAGTGCCCGGGTCTCAGATTTGCAGCCTCAGGTAGTCCCACCCACGCTGTGAACAACAAACCCACTCTGGCCCCTCTGCTGAATCAGCCAGGTTGGAAAGATCCAGTGAGAACAGTTAAAGACTCTGGAGAGGTTTGGTTTACTTGGCACCATGAAGGAAATAACAGTAGTTCAGGGAGAGAATAAAAATGAGGAGTTGGCAGAATAAAGGTGATAAAAATAGATTTTCCAACTCTACAAAGATGAATCATTTTGCCACGGGGATTTGTGAAGCTGTTTCAGTTTGGTTTTAGAACCAGCCCCATAAATTTGATGGAGGGAAATTTCCTTCCCTCAATAACCAGTGCCATGAAGTGTTCGGCATTCAGACAGCTTTGACAGGACTTTATTAGAAGATTGCTCAGGAATAGCCTCCAGTCTTTTCTCTGCCTGCTATAAATATGGATTGTGACAGACAAGGAACAGTGGGGTGAGGCTGGTTGTCCAGCCCTTGAATCCAGAACCATTGTCTTTTCTTCCCTGCCCAGTTTTCTTGATTCTTTCCCTCCTTGTTGCCAGAAAAGGAGATTTTTTTTTTTCATGGTGCAAAGGGTGCAGTTGAGACAAGAGCAGAGCATGAGAGAGGTCTCAGGTGAGAGGTACCTCCTATGTGTGCATGGCACCAAGTGCTGTGAGCTTGGGGTCGGTCTTTAAAACACAGCAGGGTTGCTCCTCATTCACAAAATCCTCAACACCCTCTTGAGCTGTGCAACTATATAACCATAAAGAAAACAATATTCTGCTTAGCAGGTAAACCCTATTTAAAGTTGTAACTGTTGGACGGGGGTGGCATGGGGAGGGTAAGGGGTCGGGTTGTAAAAAGCAAAAAATTCTACATCAAGGGCTAAGTGATAGAAAATCGACTTTGAAATTACTTTAGTTATACCACGAACTCAAAAAAAAAAAAAAGTAATGTTTGAAACTAAATGCAAAAATCTACACCATCTCCTCCCTCCACCCCTGGACACCCATCACAGTGACTTCCCAGGAACAGAGTTTACTCACCCCCTCATGTCCTCATACTCGGCAGTGAGCTCCAGCAGACCTACACAGGGGGGTGGGAGGTGCAAGCCCCCTCACACAAGCCCCTCACAGCAGCCCAGATGCCCCTACATTCTCTTCCCGAGCAAGACGCTCACTAACACATTACTGCTCTGACCAGAGCGGGCTGCAACAGCCGGAATGAGCCAAGAATGAAGAAGAATGAAGTGAGAGAGAGCTGATTGCCACACCTAGTGGGAAGGGAGGCGGGGATTCTGTGTCCTCTGAGGAAGAGGAGGAATCATCCTCCTAGAGCTCCAGAGACCCAAACACAATTCTGCAGAACAACATGGTGGCCACCTCAGGCACACAGTAGGCTCGCAATACTGTCGGTCATTCTGGAACTGGACTGAAGGAAGGGTGACTCAGGGCACAAGGCTTCAAGTTCCAACTCTGAGAAAAACCAGCTGCAGGGTCCCGGGCCAGTGACCACCTTCTGAGACTCTCCCATTTATAAAATATATATATATATATATATATATATATATATATATATATATATATAAAATAGCGTTGTTAAACAGCTAGGTGGCTCCTAGTCCTGCAACCATGGAAACAAACACAAGCTCAAGAAATAATAGGCACTGTTATATGATTTACTGAAAACATACTACATACCATCCACCTTAAAACATTTAATATGCGTCACCTTACTTGGTCTCATGATGCTGAGATGAGATTTATTAGCTCCATTTTTCCAAGAGGAGGAAATTATCACACACGCTCCGTGAATCCCCCGTGCACATAAAAGATCATCATATTCATTCAGTGTTTTGAATTTAAATGGCGGCATTTAATCTCTGTGCTTGAAATTGAGATGGCATCTGAGAATGGAATCCAGCATCGTTGGGTGATTAATGTGTTTACGGTCTCTGCTGGTGTAACTCTGAGATACCAGTATTTATGGTTATAGTCGCTCATGCTACTGCAGAATCCATTTTCCACCTGTTGTTTTTTATTAAAACTCCATAAAGGGCATGAAATATTTCTTTGTGCAGATTCTAAAAACAGGGTCCTGAAAGATGTGAGCAGAAATACTGTGCATGGATTTACTGTTTGGAATTTTCAGGTGCCATAAAACACAGTGTTTACAACCAATCCATCACTTATAAAAGTTTATTAGATTGATAGGCCAGCAGACTCTCTGGTATCCTGCCATTTATTGACACCAATATATCATATGGTAGGCTGGCTTTTCCCATTTATTAATAACTTCTGTGTTTCCTGGCCCATTTCACTGTTTCCTTGCGTTATGCCCTGCTTTATCGTTACTGTCACTTACTCTACCTTTTAAGTAAAACATTTACTTTAGGAAGAGTTTTTAAAGCTACAGGAAATTTGCAAAAATATAAGAGTTTCAGCACCGCTAAGACCTGCATCTCAGTGCTTAGGATCATCTGTAACAAGTGGTGAAGAGACAGAGCTGGGGCTGTGCTGTTAGCCAAACTCCATGTTTTACTCAGATTTCTTTCACTGTTTTCCTCATGTCCTTTTTTTTTTCAGCTCTTTGACACCATCTAGGAGAGGGCATGACATTGTCAGTAAGTTCCCTTAGCCTCCTGAAGACTTTACCTTGTTTCTGAAACTTACTTTTTTTTTTAAATGACCTTGGCAATTGTGAAGAGCACTGGTTGGGTATCTTGTAGAATGTTTTTCTACTTGACTTTGCTATTTTTTTTCCCCTCATGCCTAGCCATGTGAGGAAGACCATTAAGGTTAAGCACTATTTTTACAACATTGACTCACTCACACTGCTTTTATTTCAGTATTTTTGTTCTTGTGTGTCTTTTTTTGTTTTGTTTTGTTTTTTTTACTTTATCTGGGTGTAGGGGAGGCTGTCTGATTATGTTTTCCAAGCTGGTCTTGAACTCCTGGCCTCAAGTGATCCTCCTGTCTTTACTCCTTGATTAACTGGGACTGTAAGTCTGTGCCACTGTGCCTATCAGTCATCATATTAAAAAAAACAAAAAACAAACAAAAAAAAACCAACTTTATATTTTAGTCAAACAGAAGCTTTAAGGTAAGCGAAATTAAACTTTGGAAAAGCAAGTTAAATATCGAGGCCTTTCCTCAGTTATTCTGTTGAGAGGATGAGGGAGAGAAACATTTGCATCCATCTTTAGACGGATGTGGAACCAAACTTCCAGCAGGAAGCCAATTAATTATCAGATAGGTGTCTAGCAATTCTTTTGAAATGCTGGCCAAGATAAACTTCCCACAAAAACAGTCTCAGAGGCAGATGCACTGGAAGAACAATGTTATTTCAGCCAAGTATGGCCTACTATTCATATGATGCCTTCAAATGGGTAGAAATGGTTCTTTTTTTCCACCCCTTCAAACTGTAGAAACCCCATGAATTCAAGTTGCGAGTCCACAGCAAGCATTAGTTCTATGAAAATTCAGGTGTGAGGAATTTTATGAAAAAATTTATGACTATGAAGAACAGGTAAGACTCAGACCAAACTATGTTCCCCGGCTCTTATAGATTTTCCTCACGGATCCTAACTGAGGCTTTTATTCTCAAGGGGGAAGAGCAAGGAAGTGATGTAATGTCACATGCTGCTGTACTTTGCCCAGTGAAAGATAAGGGAAAACAAATGGGCTCTTTCTTCAAAGAAAGGTTTGGGTCCCGTCCGTCCCGTCCCCCCAGTCCCCAACTCCCTGAAACAGGAAAAAGAAAAAACAACAACAACAACAACAAAAACCTAAGGCAAAGGATAAGAAACTTACAGAGCTTCTAAATATAACTCCCGCCTTTGCAGGGACACAAATGAGCATGGGAACAAGTGTGGGAAATCGCCTATAGTGCACAAAGAGGCTATTAGGCTTGAGTAAGTCTAGCACACACGCTTGGCTGGCTCCCCCACTGTTACAGGTTAACTTGTACCCCCTCCACATCCACCTGAAGTTCTAACCAGCTCGTTGTAATGCAGAACAGGACTGTATTTGACTTTAAATGGTCATTAAGTTATAGGAGAGCCCCTGGGTAATCCTTAAGCCAAGCTGTGATGGTGGCCCCACAAAAAGTGGAGAAAGAAAATGCAGACACAGACAGGCGTGTGAAAACACAAAAGATGGCGGCTAAGAAACCAGGCCTCATTTACTTTTGACTTTGAACTTCTGTATGCCTTCAGAATTGGGAGAAAGCACATTTCTATTGCTCAAGCTACCCAGTGTGTGGGACTTGTCACAGCATACTCACCTTGTACTAACAGTGAAACTCAAGGGCTGGGAGACAGGCTCAGAGCACGAGAGTGTTACCTAACAAGCTGTCCATCAATTAGAAGAGGGACTCTCAAAGTCTCCATCTATCTAAGTCCAACAGTTAATGACTTCTCCTGTAACTTCTCTCTCTTTTCCTTGAGTCCCTTCAGTACCTATCAAACACACCCAAAGGTAAGACTACAATTTAGTGGAAGGGATGGGATTCAAAGTTTGTGATTATGGGAAAAGAAATTAATTTGGTTTTGTGCATACTTAAGCATAAAGATTTAATGTCAGCTTTTTTTTTCACTCATTAACTGAGTCCAAATTTTTTTCATTTTCCCTCCTGAGTTCCAACCTAACATGTCCTTTACTCTGCCAGACATCTGTACATGACCATCTCTTAGAGACAGCCAAGTCAGTATGTCCAAAACAGAACTGATCTTTGTTTTTGGAACCCGTTTCTCATTCCCCTTCTCCCATGATCCCTATTAAGGGCATTTTTAGCATCAGGTCCAAAACATGGATGTCATCTTCCCAGTATTATTTATTGTGTTTTACCAAATCCAACATGTACATATTTTTAACATCTGAAATAAAGTTGCATCTTTCCATTGCTGGTGCCTTAGCGCTGTCATGATTGAGTTGACAGGTGGTTTTTATTATCTAGGAGCTTAAGAATGCTATGTCTTGTAAAATGACAGCCTATTGCATTTGGAGACAAAATCTGTGTCTTCTCTTGTCCATCCCCTCCCTGGCCTTCATCTAGGCATAGGTGTGTATCACCTCTCATTGGGATTTCTTGCCTCCTAATCAACTGACTTTACTCCTTGTTTCTTCCCATAACCCGTTTATGTCTGCTAGTATTTAAATCTGAAATGCCTCCACAGAGGCATGTGTTAAAGGCTTGGTTCCCAGCACAGCTGTATTAAGAGGTGGGACCCCGAGAGGTGATTGGATCATGAGTATGCTACCTGATACATTCATGAAGTCACAGCTGAAGGGGCTATTAGGAGGTAAGGACTAGCAGGTGGAGATGGCACTATAGCCGTGCCATCGAAAGATATGTTTTCTCCAGTCTCTTCTTTTCCCGTTTCCCAAGAAGAACTCCACAACTCCAATGTGCTTTGTGTTCATGGGAGCCCTGGGTCACACCTCACCTTCCCAATGCAGGTCTTGAATTCAACACCTTCCTTGTTCATCCTTGCATATGAGACTTCACTAGCACTTTACAGCTTACCCAATGTTAGACTTGCCTCCTAGAAGGAGGTCCCCTAAAAGTTAAGGGCTATGTCTTATATCAGAAGTAGAATCTCACTTAGAAGGCGAGAGAGAACAAGCTTTTTCTTTTTGTTTCAATATGGAAAACAAAACACAAAACAAAACAAAACAAGGAAACAAGTTGAATGTCAGACAAGAAAGACTGTCCCAGAAAACTATAATCTTTGAAGGCCTATGGCTCTAGGGACATGTGTTCAGAAGAACGAGAGATGTACAGGTTAGTAGATACTCCTCAGCTTACCATAAGTCCTAAGAAACACATCCTAGGTAGCAAATGAAATTAACACATCTACCCCACCGATCATAACACCCAGGGACACAGCAGGCAGTGGTGTGTGTTGTTTACTCTTATGTGTGGCTGTAGCCCATGCCACTGTCAGGATTTAGAATGCCATACTTTACATTACCAGCCCAGGAAAAGATCAAAGGATAGATTCTACTGAATAGGCATCACTTTTACATCATAGTAAAGTCAAGAAAATGTGAGCCAAACCAGTCAGAGAGTGTATGAACAGTGCTTTCAGCCCCTGGGACAGGCAGAGTCTAGTTCCCAGAGGTCACTCCTGGCATTCAAGCCCTGACATAATCTCTTTCCCTGGAGTGTGAGGTGGACCCAGTGACTTGCTTTTAATTGAATGAGTGTAGCAGAAGTGATGAAATGCCATGTCAGAGGTTAAGGTATGGACAACTGAAACTTCCACCTTAATTGTTTGTGCTCTCCTTCTCTTTTTCTCACTCTCTCTCTTTCCCTCCATCTCTGTCTCTTTTATTCCTTCCCTCTCTCCAACCTCCCCCCCCAAGAGACTGAACTAGTGACTGCTCTAAGCCTTGCTCAGATTCCTCACCCATGGGAAGCATGTGATAACCAATACTGTGTTTTTAGGCTACTTTGTTGGGTAAGCAATTTGTGACACAGCAGCAGGGTAACTAATACACTCTGCAAACAAGAAAACCCGAAGAGATCTTATGTGCAGGATAAGTATAAGGAACAAAACTTCTCATCAAGTCTTATGCCCAAAACTAGACAAGGACAGTAATGTGTTAGTCTGATCTAAGCATATCGGTGATCTAAGCATCACAGCATGTGATGGCGGATGCTATTTACACTTATATATGGCTAACTAGAAGCTGTGGCTGTGGCTGGCCACGGTCAAGATTTAGAATGCCATGGTGCGTATCACCATCCCAGGAAAAGATCAAAGTATGGATTCTACTGAGTGAGCATCACTATGGCGCTTGGATTCCATTCCATATGCATCTGAGAGCTTTATAAAAGTATAGGAAAAGATGAGGCTCAGAGTGATCCCTGCGCTTTTACAAGCTAGTTGTGGATGCTGTTACAAGCGGCACATAGCTGGAGATGACCCGGGAGACAGCAAACGAACTACCTCTCTTCCCAATCAATGTTCCATCATCCAACTTAACACACGGCTGAATGTACAAAAACAAACAAACAAACCAACAAAAACCCTCACGTTTTTGTCGCTTTTTTCCCT
>NW_026596117.1:19801456-19899278 GCF_907164565.1 Psammomys obesus
AAGTTTCACCTTTGTGGCCTTGGAAAGCCAAACGAATTCTTTAACATGGCTCCAAGAAGGCTCAGGAGTTGAGACAGCATCCCCCAGTATCATCTATTTCTAGTTATGCTTCTCATATGTGTATGTGAATGGCTGTCAAAATATAAATCTCACTGACCAAAAGGTCAAGCTGTAAACTCCCATAGTAAGCAAGGATTTGGGGTGAAATAACCTTCAACATCCTCTTGGATGACCACTAACTCAAACTTCAGGACATGACACAATTGTGCAATACTGATGAGCTGGCAGACTGAAGGGACACTTAAAAAAAAATCTTGGAAGGCCAAGCCCTGAGTTTGAGGTCTTTTTTCTCTGGCAGCAGCAAACAGTTTCACCAACACCTAAGGAAGAATGCGAGCATCTGCAGGCAGTCTCCACACGGCTTCAGATGTCAGCCATCAGCACAGAAGGAACCCAGACCTGAAGCCAGGGTCTGTGTGAGCTCTTGCCAAGAAACAGTTTCCAACTACTTTGTTTTAACACCTTCGCCCCTGAATTCTCTGTAACCACAGCACAGGAGGTAAAATACACCTATTCAGGCCTCTGTGAATCTGCATGTGTTTGTAATTCTGGATTGGTATGTGAAAACACACTTTGCTATTTATCTTCAGCTTGAGCAGCTGGGCCATCTTACTGGGTTGATTTCTTAACACTAAGCCACTAGGACACACACACACACACACACACACACACACACACACACACGATGTATACAAGCACACACAGATAGGCACACACATACATATATAAATATACACAGATGCACAAAGAGATACAGTCTTTCTCTCAGTCTTACTCCTTCCTCTCCCTCCCTTAACACTCTCCCCCCTCTTTCCCTTGTCCTTCCCCTGATACATAAAACCCTTCAGCCATACTTCCCAGAAGACTTGAGACTTCTTGCTCAATAGTTGGCTGGTGGTCTGCCAACTCTCTGGCAACCCAACACACCAACCTGGAAGTCTTCAGCTACATTTGAAGCACTGCCTGAAAGTTCTTAGTGCCATGAATGTGACAGAGCAAGACACTGCAGCAGTTCCTCCATCTTCTGTTTTCACTGAAGCTGGTTCAAGTTTAACTAAAATTTGGTCTCGATGGAGAATTCCATGGAAACTTACCTAGCTCTATTCTAGGACCCTGAGGTCAAAACATCCCAGCCAACTTAGCTTCTGTCAAATTGCCTGCTTGTGCCAACCTCTCTCTCCAGCTGACTGCTTATCTTAGTTTCTGTTAAACTGCTTGCTTGCACAAAACTCCTTTTTGCAGCTGCTGAGCAAAATACCAGGATGTGCCTTTTGCTTTTAGAAACCCCTACTGTAAACACTTGGGCCCCAAATGCCTGAGTGTAATCACAGTCAGCTAGAGTAAAGATTTTCAATTGGCTATAAACTGTGTCTAAGCGGTCATTTCTGGTGTGCTCCCCAAAACAATGAATATGAGAAGGAAGGAAATGTCATTTGAAAAATATGCATAACACAAGGGCACCAACCTAAAATATATTGCTTATTTGGAGTCTCCTCCTACAAAACAGAAGTTTCTTTTCATCTCTGTCCTTGTACCAATATGAAAATTTGAGAACCGACCCAAACAGTTACAATGCTACCATAACATCTGTGTGTTTACTGACACTGACAATGTTGAAGAACATACGCCTTCTACTCTGCAGGATGTGCCTACATTTACACTTGTCTCGTGTCTTCTGAGAGGTGATTACCAACATAAAACTATGACAACCGATGCCATGTGTGGTGGTTTGAATAGGGATGGCCCCCATAGACTCATGTTTGTGAATGCTTGGCCATAGGGAGTGGCACCACCAGGAGATGCTGGAGTAGATGCGGCCTTGTTGGAGGAGGTGTGGCACGGTGGAGGCAGGCTTTGAGGTCTCATGTGCTCAAGCTCCACACAGGGTGGTACCCAGTCTTCTTCTGCTGTCTACAGGTCAAGATGTAGAACTCTCACCTCCTTGTCTAGCAGCACATCTGCCTGCATGCTGCCATGCTTCCTACCATAATGATAATGGACTAAACCTATTGTATGACAGCCCTGACTAAGTGTTTTCCTTTATAAGAGGAAACATTGCCTTAGTCATGGTGTCTCTTCATAGCAATGAAACCCTAACTAAGACACCATCATTAGTATGTTTGATAACAGCTAATTTAATAATTAAAGCCACACTGTCTTATCATAAACACTAAACCGTTGACAGACCTTCCATTTCAAACTGTTACCTACATCCTACTCTCTATTCTGTATTTAAACAAGGTTGATAATTAGCTTTTTCATGTATTAACCCACTTTTCTCCTATGGCAGAAGATGTTATCCATAATCTTTAAGGAAAGATATTAACAGACTACACACATTTCAGGGTTCAGTGAAAAAGAGAGTGCTCCGGGAGAAATGCTTGTTTGGTCAATGTTATAGAGATCTGAGGTCAGGAAGACAGTCTAGCCTGTGAGTACAGAAAGAGGGTAGCCTATATGGGTGTGAGGCGAGAACTCTGTACTGGGTAAATGGGAAGCTATAGTTCTTTTTCCTGTCAGGACCTCCATTCTACTCGAGCATCTGGAAATGCTAATCTGAAGGTAATTGAAGAAAAAGATTTGGTCACATTTATAGACTAGGAAATCATTAACTAGTGGGGCAGTAAGTGTGCTTAGGAAAGCATTTTCTAAATGCTAAATTACCAGAGTTATTTACTTACTATTTAACACTAAGATATTAAATATGGTCAGAAGATAATAATTTATTTAAAAAAACAGATATAAGTGACAGAGAATGAAAACAAGCGAAAAAATCCAGAACACAATAAAAAGGGTGGAGGGGGGGAGATATGGAAATCAAATATACAAGCTGAAGGAGAAGAGCTAACATCAAATTGCCTGACATGTAAAATATGGTATTTTCTGTATGGTAAATAATATCAAAATAGGCCTGGAGGGATGGGGTAGAAGGTCAGAGTGTTTGCTCTACGAGCATGAACATTGAGTTCAAATCCATAGCACCCACATAAAAAGCCAAGCATGTCTGCACAAGCCTGTGAATGGCAGCATGCTCCAGGTTCAGCGAGACACCCTGTTTCAAAGCAATAACATGGAGAGGTATGAAAACAGACACCCAAAGTCCTACTCTAGACTCCTAGGCGTGCCTGCATGACACTGCAGTGCATGTACTCAAACCTGTAATTTTACTAAAATTATTCATGAGTCATATTCAAAATGAAGGCTTCCAGCCCCCTTTCCCGTTAGCTACTGTGTGCAGAACGCTATGCAGCTCGGGAGCATTTCCTGGGGCCTGCTTCACTCTCTGCTTCATCTTGTTCCTGGGCCACTAAACCCAAGAGCTTCAAGGTCAGCAAGGTCAGAGGCTGCCACAAGCTCAAAGCCAAACGGACACACATCAATTACAAAGCTGCAGCTTCAACATCTGGAAGAGACGGCTTTAATAAAAAGGTCTAAAATAATGGGTGTATGTACATACTAACATATGTGATATATCAATAATATCCACATATCATCTGCATCATAGAATTATTTAAAACCACTCTTCCTAAATTTATGTATCCACCTACCCTTCCCTGTTCATTAGCTTAACTGCCTACATGATTTTTGACAAACAATATCAGGTGGAATTTTAATGACTAATCTCCAACTCTCTACCAACCAATATAGGGGGAAAAATGTCTCCACAGAAATACCAATCCTCAATGAAAGAATCCAGTTTATCCAACTTGTTGATACCATGCCTTCCCACCAGGACCCCCACAGTCTTCAAGCACAATAGCTTCTTGTCACATCTAATTTTAACCAGTCATCATGATATAACTAACTTTAAAACAATCAGCAAGGCTTGTGCAGGAGACAGCCTACATTCTTGGCATTTTTCTCATTGTTCTCCTGCAAAAACACAGGCAGAGAAGGCGATAATCAAGGACACAGTCAGCAAATCATTACCAGGTCACACATCCGTGTGTGTGTGTGTGTGTGTGTGTGTGTGTGTGTGTGTGTGTGTGTCTCCTTCAAGAATAAAGATGTGGTCATCTTCCGGTTCTACATTTTTCCTTTTTCTATAAAAAGGCAGCACCAATTAAAAGGCTACTATTAATTGCCGAGAATTAAAAAAAAAAAAAAAAAAAAGATCAGTATGTGAATAAAAAATGCTGCCTGGTCTAACATGAACACATTAGCTCTACAGATTTCATGAGTGGGCTCAGAAGGGCTGGGGCCATTCTTACACAGTTCACGGGGAAACACTGGTGCTCCAGGAGCCCCCTGAGCTGTTTTACAACTAACCAATGCTGGAATATTTAAGCCAACATAGAATTCTAACACTGAAACAGGCAACTGAATTTGAAAGTGATGTTTTCTCTTAAAAGCTCTCTATCTCTCCCTTCCTCCACAGAAGGGGAATTCAGCGCAGCACTGAAGAGGGGAACCATAATTAAAATCACATTCCCTTCCCAGGGGTCAACTGAATTATCAGCCTCTTACCCCAAAACAAATTTACCTCTTTAAGACCTGGAGGGCTTTTTCACTCTTGGGGAAAAGGCAAACAATGATTAAGATGCCATTTGGACATGGCTGGAATTTTTTATGTTCAAGGAACCTCTTAGTTTCTTGGGGTCAATGCATTATCACTCAAGTAGAATACACATTGCCAGAAAGAACTGTGACAAATGGCACAGACATGACCTTTAGGTTAGAGCAAAAAGAATATTGGAAAATAAATCTCAATTGTAGATACTCACCAATCCTGCAATAGGGGTAGGCAATCTATTGATCTTTTTAACAAGTCCTGGTTTTATAGCATTCAGCAACCTGTCATAAAAAAGGCAGAGTGTCAAGTGAGACATCAATCAAGATGGATCACACAAATCACCTGTATCCATGGCTACGGCTGAACTGCTGAGGAGGAAAAACAGTGGATGTAATGCATGCAGTAAATCCCAAACGCCTATCAGCCTTCACATCTGTAAGTCACAAGCTTTGCCAACATCAAGTTTATGGACAACAGGTGGAGTCTCAGAGTTTGGAAACATTAGGAAAGGAGAAAGGGGAGAGACTTAGAGGTGCTTCATGGGAGCAGACAAAGATATGAGGTAGACTGGAGGCTAGGAGAGAATGTTCTAGAAGCAGAGCCATAGATGACAACCCAGGGCAGGAAGGCACGTTGCCAGTTCTCTTGGCTAAGGCAAGGACCTCTCCCGGGATGGTCTAGCTTCACAGACCAAGACAGATCTTTGGAAATGATTTGCCAAGACAAATCCTGTTTCCAGACCCTATTTGTGCTTTGAGGAGAGTGGCTTGTTAAATGTGGTTGAGCTTCATTTAAAAATGGAAGAGTGTTTTGTAAGAGGTTAACCAATCACATTCTGAAGATCTGAAACAAGGTTGACCACGATTCCCTAGGTACCAAAAAATTACTTGAGCTAAAGATTTTTCAGGGCAAGCTTAAACACATGTAAAAAATGGAAATATAAGTAAGGGAATGCAAGAGTAACTGAGCTGCGGTCTGCAGGAAATGTAACTGAGAGTGGAGAACAATATGAACAGCAAGCATGCTGAAGAATGAAAACAGGGTTAGCACCATGGAAGAGGAAGAGTGCAGTATTTGCAAAGTGGGATGTTCATTCATAAAGGAATGGTTAGAAGTAAGGGGTTAGAGAATAGAAGTACTTATTTAAGAATCAGACAGCGAGATGATTTACCTCGGAACACTATGTAAGGAGAAACTAGAAGTTATTTATAATTCAAGGATCAACAAGCCACAAATCCACGGGCCAAGCATGTCCAACACCTGTTTTGTAAGCAACTTGTTGCTGGCACGCAGCCGCAGCCACGCCCAGTTGTTTATGAACCATCTGCAGCTCCTCTTGTCCTATAGCCTCACGTGGTCAGCAGCCAGAGGGAGAACACAGAAAGTGTGTGATTTTTCCCTCTGTGGCCCTTTGTAGAAAAGGTTTGCTGACTTCTGCTCTACTTCCTGCAACCCAAGATCATGGTAAATTCGAAAGGCCCCACACTTGAGAGCTCAGACAGGTCACAGACAGAGATTCTTTGAAGTAGTTTGACACCATTCCACACAGATGGAGACAGCCTGCAGCAATGCTAACACAACACTCTGCTGTGGTACCAAAGCAAGCTCAACTGGCAAGTCTGAATAAACCCAAATCACTGCTTCAGCGTGCAATGGTCAGAGTGGGCAGGACAGACACTTAGTTCACGAAGGAAATAACGACAAGAGAAAAAGAGACTGTATGTGTTCAATGGAGATGTGAAATTTTCCCTAAATACTTTTGACTGTGGTTGGCTGACTCCATGGATGAAAAACCTAGGAATATGGCAGCCTATCTGTCCTCGAGGTTGGACAATAGACTTTGGAGAGCATGTCTTACCAATGCATATGGAAGCTTTCTTTCTTAATAAACATGGAGGAGACTAGAGAGCTGGTGGGGGGCTGGGAGATAACTTGTTCTGAGGGTTCCCAGCTGGGTCCTTTCCTAGTGGTGGGACTAGAAAGTCTGTTAGCCTCTGTTTTATCAGCTATAATTCTGAGATATAATGACACCAGTTATGTAGGTATCAGTGAGGCTTTAAAGAGATGGACATGAGACAAGGTTTCAGTTCGTAGAGCGGGCTAGCCTGGGACTCAGTTGTCCTGCCTCTGCCTTCCAGGTGCTCAGATTACAAGTGGCACCACCATGCCAGCTGAGAAACATCTTTGAGAAGTACAAAAGCAATTTGTTACCAGATGGAGAGAACAAACTACCTCCAAGGCCATCTAGCTAAAGGCTTTGGAAAGCATAACCTGCAGGTGAGACACTGGTATAGCGCTCTCCATGGAGAAGGCATTCTGCTACGTCTGGAATCCCTGTACATGATGCCATGGACCATTCATAGGAAGATAGAACAGAGCCCAGCCCATACATTCTCTGCTAATACTTATCGTGTTTCGTGTAAGTTTTTATCCATTGTAAATGGTCTGAGCACATATTAGACATACTATTTGTTTAAATAATTTCAGTTGCTTAAAAAAACTCAAATGAAAAAGCATTGCTACTGGGTCTTAAGTCATATTGCTGACTAATGAGAGTAGAAAAAAACAACTCTCCTCCATAATGTATTGGAGAAAAATTCTTCTCAAAGGGCACCCTTAGTCTTCTGTGTGTAGGGGACTCATTAACATTTGTAGTAATGCTGGCTTGACCCACGCATCTTTTATAAACTCATCATTCCATTCACTCTTCATAGACTCTTCTGACAATAGACACTTGCCAACCCATGAAGTTGTCAAAAATATAACGCTATACTTTAATGAAGAGAACAGCAGAAAGGTACAACTTCTCTCAAAATGTTTCACTAGAAACCACAAAACAGGATGACACTTTGCTCTCTTCCACATTTAGGATCTTTCCAAGACTGTGCAGCTGTGTTTTTCCATGTAAACAGTCTCCCGGCTCTGCACAGAATTTACAGTACACACCAACAGAAGATAACATCTAATTCACATTGTAGAGATGCGCACCTGGACTTTATCTTGTATTTTGCCTCAAACTGGGGACATTTTGCTTTCTGTGTATTAGCAAACAAATGAGACATGCAACAACAGCTATGAGGAAGAACAGTCACGTCACTTTACTTTAAACCAGGATTGCCCTCCTATGCAAATCTAACAGCTGTTAAACGATGACCATGTAATGTTTTATGTTTATGTCCCTTCTGAGGTGCATTATTACCCAAAAGCCCTGTCCCCAAGACTGAGGTCACATATGTGTACCTACCATGTCTGTAAGATGAAAATAACTAAGTCTCAGTTAGACATGACCACATTCCAAGAGACACAGTCGGTGACATGGCCAAAGACAGCGGTCACCCTTTGGGGTGGTTTTTCATGCTACAGTTTGGTGTTTTTGGAAGGACCAGCTTCAAAGAACAGTGTCAAAATGGGTGATAAGAGCCAGTCATGGTGACATGTGCCTTTAATCCCAGCATTGGGATTAAATAAATACTTATTGGGGTAACATCTGTGAGAATGAACAGAATTGGAAGCAACTCTGTGCTGAAGGGATGGTAAATGTCACATACTTGCTCAGCCTATGGATGGTCCATGACATCATATGCAGGGATTCCAGATGTGGCAGAATGCCTTCTTCATGGAGAGCGCTATACCAGTGTCTCACCTGCAGGTTTTGCTTTCCAAAGCCTTTAGCTAGATGGCCTTGGAGGTAGTTTGCTCTCTCCATCTGGTAACAAATCGCTTTTGTACTTCTCAAAGATGTTTCTCAGCTGGCATGGTGGTGCCACCTGTAATCTGAGCACCTGGAAGGCTGAAGCAGAATGAATGAATCCCAGGCTAGCCTGGTCTATAAACTAAGGCAGCACAACTGAGTCCCAGGCTAGCCTGCTCTGCAAACTGAAACCTTGTCTCTCTCTCTCTCTTTTTTTTTAATTTGTATGATTTTACACAATAAAAAAATTAAAGCATTATATCCTCCCATATTTTCTATGCTAAATACATCCATATTATAAAACCAGGAACACAAAAATGATGAAGATAAAAGGACCAACTAAAGGAGCTACTTTCTTATAGTTACTTATCCAGCAAATTTTCTGTCAAGTGTTTGCTGTCTATGCTATTCTAGGGGTACAACAAGTGACTTTAAAAAAAAAAGTTTTCTTCTTTGGAATTAATAATTGGGGTACAGATGAGTGAGTGTGGCAACAAAAGGAGGTGAAAAGAAGTAAAACAACACAAAGGAATCTTCAGATGATCATAAGCCCTGGAAGAGCAGCGAAGACTGTGGAGTGACAATGACTTTGACAGCAAAACTTGGATCCCACACTCATGGAACATGAATTACTGAGAGGCCACCTAACCAGGGTTATAGTTTCCCCTTTAATAAGATGGGGAAGGGAGAGAAAGCCTTTGCCTCCATCTAGGATGAGACCGAGCTTCCGGCTAATGCTCATTGTGAGGATGTGATAAATACAACCTGCCAGCTTCTTATTAACTGAGCATGTCTCTCTTTAGTAGGTGAGTCCAAGTTGTTTAATTTCAGTTTCCCATTAACCAGCCTCCAAGGCCTAAAATGAGTTTTACTTATTTTCTCTTCTCAGCCACCTTTGGATTAAAAAAATAATAATAAAATCTCAGAGAAATGAGTCATATCAACAGATATATATTGCCTGCCTTGTAGTGAAAACTATGGCAAAGAAAAAATACCATCTTGGACAACCCTCAATTTTGAAAAACTTTAACTGCACTGAAGCTAAGCAAAAAGAAACATGCTTCTTAACTTAACTGTGTACTCTAAACACATATTCTAAACCCAGTATGCTGTGCTGGCTGGTTTCCTGTCACTGTGACACAAGCTAGAGCAATATGATAGAAAGGAACCTCACCTGAGGAGAACGGCGCCCTGTGATCAGGCTGTAAGCAAGCTTGTAGGGCATGTTCTTTCCTAGTGACTGATACCCAAACCATTGTGGGCCTCCTGAGCTATGAGAAAGCTGAGCTGGTAGGCCTCTGTGCTATAAGAAATCAGGCTGAGCAAGGCACGAGGAGCAAGCCAGTAGGCAGGACTCCACAAAGACTGCATCAGCTTCTGGTTACTGCCCCATTTGAGTTCCTGCTCTGACAGTCTTTGATGAAAAACTGTGATATACAAAAGAAAGGGAAATAAACCTTTCCTCCATGAATTGCTTTTGGTTGTAGTATTTCATCACAGCAATACAAACCTTGAATAAGATATGCATTGTGACCCATATGTCAAAAAGGCTATTCCACTATTGGTTTATGAACAAACTCAACAAGTGTCTGTTGGGCAGGCCTGGTGCTGGCTCTGTAAGCCAAGTGTGGGACACAAAGGAAACGTGGAAAGACCCAGATCTCAACCTCACAGTGCATGCTAACTAGTGGGTTTAAAAGCCACAGGAAGTCAAGGACTGTGCTCAAGTACTGTCACACCACCCATGAACAGCCACCATGTGTTAAAAACATGTGTGGCATGTGGTTCACAGTAAATACAGTTCATAAAGAGTAACCAACCACTGGACTCCTTAAGAGAATATTAAGCCAGGAATGATACCAATGTTCTGACTCAACCACTGACTGCATCTAATAACCTTCTGCCTCCCCCATTTGCAGGATGTGGTGGTCTCCCAGCCACAGCCTAAGCATTGCTTTGTATTCATAAATACAAAGTTAAGGCACTTTTTCATACCTACCACACACACACACACACACACACACACACACACACACACACCACAAAACTAACTAAAACCTGCCTCTAATATTTGGCCTTGGAGAAAGAACTTCTGTTTATTCTCAAAGGTTATACAAGAGCTCCAGAATGGGGCACAGAACTGTGAAATGCTACAAAGATTCTACCCAGACATGGTGACCAAGCCCACCAGACAGACTGCTATTGGGACTAAGAATTTTAGGAGTATTGAACTTTACAATCATTAGCTTCAGAAATACAGTTTTTGTAATTATCCTAAGTTTGGGAGAAAGCAGCTATAGACCTCAAACACCAGGATGCAAAGTTCACGCTTTGTCTCATGGGAAATCACTTTGTCCTTTACAACAATAGATTACATCATCGTCTTATTAGCTTGGTTTGTACAGCTGCAATAAGGAACTGTGATGACAAAATGGCCCATTTTTGTGTCCCCTTTCATTTGGCTCAAGAGTGTTTTTCCTACGTGGTTTCCTTGATGGTTTTCTGGATTTGACTGTGAACCCTGAATGAAGGTGATTCCATTTAATCTACCATGGCATCTGGTTTCAAACCTAAGCACGTGATCAATACAACCTTTCCCATAAGCCCATTACAGATGTCGTTAAAGGTTTTCTTTTTAGAGTTGTCTTGGCAAAGCCAGGAACATTAACAAGCCCTTGAGATCTGAAAAAAATGACAGAAATAGAGGGAAAAGCAAAACCCCACAGAGGAATTTCATGTGAACAGGATGCTGTTGGAACACAAATTGCCATCATTAACATCCACCAAATGTTTTGAGGGTGCTGCATTTTGTCCAGAATGGGTGACAGGGAGGTCACACTTAAGCCACTTGAACAGGCCCAAGAACATCACAGGAGCTTTTGAAAGAAGGTCTCTGTTTGCTTGGAAACCAGGAAGTCAATCCTAGGCCCATGAAGTTGAAATGACCAATCTCTTACTCTGATAGAACCCCTGTGTTAGAATCTGTCCACTGACTCTCCAAATGTGGCTACCTTCTCTTCTAGACAGACTAAGCCATGTTCTCCAACCTCCATTCACTGCAGGAAAGGAACAGACTTTTGTCCAACAGAGTTTAGGCAGAAGACATACAACCTACCCTAAAACCCTAATAAGCAATTCTTCACTTTCTCCCTTCCCCACCCACTAGTTCTCATTGACTTCATCTCTGCCCTTCTCTAATGCCAAACTCAAGCTGCACAAATGGAATCACATCTCCATCACCTTAAACCACTGTGATTTAGTGTTTATTAGAACCGTCAACTGCAAATTAACTCTCACTAGGAAGAACTTCTCGGATAAAAATGAAACCTATGTAACAAATTATACCCATGGAAATCCCTTGCATAGCCATTCTTGTTGTCTGAAACTTATGGAATCTGGGGATCTTAAGGGACCAAATAAAATGACCTAGATAAGGAAAATCATTCAGCAAAGCCAAGGCATATGTCTGAGGTCAGAGCTCCCACAGATAGCCGGGATTACAACTTCCACTTCCTAAAATATCAACAGGATCCTTTCTTATCTTCCATTTAAAAATATTTTTTGATTCTTTGAGGATTTCATGCAATGTCTCATGATCACATTAATATCCTAACTCATCTCAAATCTACTCCCACCTTCTGCCCCAACCAACTTTTTGTTTTCCTTTTAATATTAAAAATAAATAAATAAATAACCTGCCCAGTTCAATTTGCTTCCCATACACTCATAGATTTGAGTCCATCCACTGGAGCATGGCTAACCTACTAGGGGCTACACCCTTAAAGTAACATGACTCTTCCTCTCCAAGAAGCCAACAGCTGTCAACAGCTCTTCAGGTAAGGGTGGAAACTCATAAGGCCCTCCCACTCCATACTAGAATGTTGGCAGGCTTGGTCTTGCAAAGGTCTTGTGCAGGCAACCACAACTACTGTGAGTTCATAAGTGCAGCAGTTCTGTCATGTACAGAACAGACTTTCACTCCAGTCCACCTGACCTCCAGCTCTTAGCATCTTTCCAACCCCTCTTCCATAATGGCCTTCGGTGAAGAGGTGGTGATAGAGACGTCTCATTTATACACTCCACATACTTCAGGTTTTTTTTTTTGTTTGTTTGTTTGTTTTTTTGTTTTTGCATTCTAACAAATAATCTCAAGACCCACACTAATAAGCCCATGACACCCACACTTGTAAAATCCCAGCTTTTGCTCAGATGACTCCTCCTCCCAAATGACTTCTAGGTTTTCTAGTGTCAAAGGATCCCTACCCTCTGAGCCACATTTTTGTCAATGTGACAAGTTAGAGTCACCTAAGAAGAAGAAACCTCAAATGAAGAATGCATCTCTCAGTTAAATTATGCATCCATCAGACTGGCCTGTGGGCATGGCTGTAGGGCACTTTCTTGATTAATGGTGAATGACTGACATGGATGGGCACAGCTTACTGTGGGCAGTGCCATTCCCCTGAGGAGAGTTGGATAAAAATGCAAGCTTAGCAAGCCATGAGGAGAAAGCCAGTAAGCAGTGTTCCTTCGTGGTCTCTGCTTTGGTTCCATCTTCTGGGCTGGCCTGAGTTCCTGCCTTGACTCCCTTCAATGATGGGACTGTGATATGTAAATCAAATACACTCTTTTGTCCTCAGGTTACTTTTGGTCAGTGTTTTATCACTGTAACAGAGAGCCAAACTGGTATGCCCTCCAAATGCCTTCAACTAGCAATCAGATCTTCATCCCCAAACTGCCTTTCCCACCAAGACTTCTATTCAAGGTCTCTTCTGCTTTTATAAGCTACCAATTCAAGATGGCACACATGATTGATGAACTGTGAAAACTAGCAACACAGAAACAGAATTCAGAGTAGCTAAAGAGAGTGGGTGCTAAAGTCACCCTGACACAGGCAATGATACATGTAACCACCGTTGTGCTATGTAGTAATTAGGTATTAATGACTGCAATTAGTGTTTCTCCCACAAAGCAAAAGGCTCAGTTCTTGCTATGCTCACTGTCAGGAGGCCGGGAAAGAACCTTCCACTGTGATTCAACGCAAAAGACTTTCATGCCCAGCCCAAGGAGGGGAAGTAGCCATCTCTAGGACCCCAACTCTCTCCTTCAATAAGGGGTCCTTGGAACCAAAACCCTCAGGATCCTAAGAGCAATAGGAATCACCAGAAACAAAACCTGCATTTCAATCCCAACTTTAATTCACAATTAAAGTAAATTAAGTAGTCAATACCTGGGAGCCTACATTTCTCCCTCTGAAAATAGGGACAAAACACTAGCTAGTCAGAATTCGAGAAGAGTGTGAAATGTAGCAGCATACTTGGCATAGCCCTAACACATACATATATATGTATAAATATATACATATTATATATATATATACATTATATATGTGATATATATATATATAACCTCATAGTGGACACAGTGTTATCATTTCCTCCAAACCAGTTTCCACCCTGCCTCCCACAGGTGGAAGTCTGATGTGTCAACCATTGGCTCCATTCTCCTCCTAAGCATCCTGCCTGGGTTAGCACTAGGCTCAGGGAGATAAAGAACAGAGGAAGCAAATGAGCTCATATGAGCTCTCTACATGGGCGTGGTCTCTGGACTGGGCGGAGGGCAACAGAGAAGCTGGGGAAGGGCGGAAGGAAGGGAGGATACCCACAAAGGAAAGGCAGTGAGTGTTCTACGGGCAAACACAGTTAGGTTGGAGCTCCACCTGAGGAACCGGCCCTGCCTTCTGCAAAGGCTAGCTGAGATTTAACTCTTCAAGGCTTCATAGCGTCTCCTCGTTTGATGCTCTGAGGACGGAAGGTGGGGGCTGTAAAGGGCTGCAGAAGACCTTTACATCTTAGAAAGGAGAGATGCTAAGTTAGAACCTACTTCCTGTTCATTCTGCTTATCCTTTATGCACACCCCTCCCCCACTAAGCCCTTATGGGGCTGGACTCCACAGCAGAGCTGCCACAGACTCAGATGGTGTGGGGGCCACAGAAGACAAGCAAACAACTTTTGGGGGACGTGACCCACGTTTTAAATGACTAGCACAGAAGAGAATGTGGATAATGGGAAGCACAGAGCAGGAATTTAAACTGTGAGTGACCAGAATGAGAGAGGTGTAGGAAACCTGTTCACGACTCCTTTAGCTGTGGAAGGGAAACATAGCTTTATACACATTCGTGTTAGAGCTCAGAAGAAAAGTAATCCACTAGCAGAGTCCACGTCCTCAAATTCAAGTCCCAAACCACTGTTCTCGATAGAACCAACCCTGGCTGCCAGCTGCTCACTGGATGCTGCTGAAATCCCCTCACTTGGTGCTCAAGCCCTTTCCCAAACTACTCTGACACCAATCTCACATCTCCAGTCTACCCTCACCTTCACCTGTGATAGTCCCTGGCCTACAGCATGCAAAGACCCTTCCTGTGACTAACAATCATCCTTTACAATCCAGCTTAAATGTTTCCTGTTCACTGAAGCATTCTCAAGGTAGAGACAATCATCCATCATGACCTGGTCATATTCCTTTGGCTTCCCTACTTACCTCAAGTCACAGAAAATCGAATTAATTAGGGAAAGAGTTCATCCTCTCTGAAATCTGAACTTAAGTGAAAAGGCTAGTCCCCGGTAGGACCTTCGTGATTGTTTGCTGAGTGAACTGAGAAATAATTTCAAGAAAATTATTTCCTTGAAATAACTGTTAGGAAAGCCTCAAACATCAGCGTGGAAACCACGATGAATCTCCATTTATAACTTTGCAACTTTTGTTGTCAATCACAGCTTCACTGTTCTCTGAGGACCAAGATTAAAATTGGGTCCAGGCAGCCACATTACGGCAGAGTCATCTGATAAGCCCACACGTCACTCTTGTCAGCTATCACCTCATGAAGTGCCTGCTGATTTGTGGGAGAAGGGTGAGAAGAGTATTGTTGCCCTGATTTCTCCCAAGGACAGTTAGAAGTTACTGTAGGTGGCTGCAGCCATGTATGCACAAAGCTGAATGCAGAATATGGCAATCAGATAGTTAGCGAAGGGAAAGACGCCCAGCGTGACTGTGTGTCTAGGACCTAGAGGGACGAAACTGGCCAAAAGGAGAGGACTCCAGGGGCTAGAATGAAGTGCAGCAAAGATGAAATGGGGGATGCCAGAGCCAATGGCACGAACAGCAGTCCATAGTGTGGGACCAGCATATAGGGACAACACTGACAAAGTGTAGAAACCTAGCACCCATATAGTCAGTGACACCAGGTACTTGTCAATGGAACCATAATCATTTCCTGAAGGAAGGACCAGGACCACCTGCAACCAGTAAACGACTTCCTTTTACAATTGCCTTCCAGTACAATCTATAGGAGCTTCAGGAAAAGTGGGCCCTAGTGCTAACCACACCCACTAGCCTCAGTTTTTTCCATTTCCTCCACTTTTGCTTTGCTCTAATAAAAAAAAAAAGTGTGGGGGGGGGAGTCTACTTTTGCAGTTAACTTTAAATAGAAATCATTCATAAGTGCGAGTGTTGGTAGCCTGTTTAAGAAAGGGCTCTCCTGTGGGTAACCAAAGAAAACACTGAGAAAGAATGGTGGAGACAGGCCTTTAACACTTCATCGTGGGAAGCCAGCCCACCCAGCTTGACAGCCCATGAGCGGCAATCAAAAAAAAAAAAAAAAAAAAAGAATTATTAAGGAACTTCAATTAGGGAGCTACTAAATCCTCTTAAATGCTAGCAAAGTCTAATCTAGCATGGAACTCCCTGAGGTGGGCAAAGGAGCAGCCCAGTTTACTTCTGCACATAGCAGTCTGTATATAGACTTGCTCTCTCTGTCTGTTCTTAAGTCAATTGATCATTCTCATCTTTGTATATGAAATTTCTTCAGGAGTCAGGAGATTAAGCTGTTTTAAGTCAATAGAAGTCTCACATTTATCAAAGCACAGGGTTGATGAAGCGCAAGGAACCACCACATACTGGGTGAGGAAATTGTTACTGAATGATAATTATCCTAAAATAAATTTCAAACACATTTGTGAGAAGCCTGGGAAGCAGCTCCAAGATCCAAGAAGATCTGTGTCATTTAAAAGTCTCAATGAGGAGAAAGGAAGTTGTGACAGGGTGACAGCACTTTAAGGGGGGGGGGAAGGGTAATTACAAAAGACGGATGAGGGTGAGCATGTTTCAAATGCAAGATACTGGAGGCCTCATCAAAGCTCCCCAAGAAGACTTTGTAAGTGATGCTGAAAGAGCAGTTCCTGGCACGGTTGATTTTTGAAGAACCAGGGGTCTGTTCTGCTCATCATGAGAGTCCTGTCCAGTGGCCTGGAATAGTTTCCACGTGTGTGCCTTTTTCTTGACAGAAGGCCACTGGAATCCTGAGTCTTTGCTTTAGTCCCCACCTAAGCAAGGCCAGTCTTCAAACAAAAAGCAGTTTTTCACTAGAGACCTTAGAGGGAGGGGAGAGAGCGCTCAAAGTGTCCTCACTTGAACTTGAAGGCTTAATGAGTCTTGGTGCCCAAAAGCTGGAGGAAGGCCAAGTCAATGGGGCCAACTGTGATTTGGCAGGGAAACAAGAGAGGAACCTACATAGAAGGCCTATCAAGTTCTTACCGGCCTGCTAAGGCCAGAATGAGTAACGGCAGAGGGGCCCAAGTATGCTAAGATTTGAGTGAAAATCTGGGTTGGTGAAAAAGCTTCAGACAAAGAGTCTAAAGATACAGTGAGCTCCCCAACCCTGGGTGTCCATGTGACCAGCTGCACAGAGAGCTTGGGAGGTCCAGGCTCTTCACCTGCCCAGGTTGCTGTGAGTCATAGATCATGAGCGAAGCAATGACAGTTTGAAAACACCAGTATGAAATCAATGGCCAACACCTTAAATGGCTGTACTTGCCAGTTCTCAGAGGACAGTCCCAATGATAGCTTGTCTACTTGCCATCCTTTTTCAGTGTCACCTCATCCTGGTTTGGAGCTGTAAGGGTACTCCATTCACAAACTATTAGGTCCCAGCGATCTCGCTTCATTTTCAGTGGTATTACGTTAAGAGTAATAGTTGTTCACTGAGATGAGGAAAAAAAGCATGAGGCAAACCCAACCCCAGCCAGGTGGAAACATAATCATTTGATGTCAGTCACTGGCAAAGGCCTCCGGCATCTCCTCTACCACGGGGACAAGGCTAATTCGGCCTGGTTTATGCAAATTCTAGGGAAGACAGGAGGCTGCTCTAGCTTCTTAAAAGTCTCCTTAGCAAACTCGGTTTCCATGGCAATCACACTTCTTTCCTGGTTTCCTCTCAGCTGAGAGTTCTTCTGCTTGCATCTTTCACCTATCCCTGGACAGGAGAGAGACTTCCTCAAACTGAGATGTTTTCTGTTCCTCTCTCCTGGTGTACTCTTTCCCTGAGGACCTGCTGCAGCCCACAGCTCACCCATGACATCTAGCCAAAGCTCTCGATCTAATCCATTGTCACCCACCTAAGCTCCGAATCCTTATTTCCTAAGGCCCACAGTTCTCCCCCTTGGGTGGGCTGTCTATATCTCAGACTTGACCTGCCCAAGATGAAAGCATATCCCTTTCCCCAAAACAAAGGACCTTGACCAGCTGTGTCAAAGGTCCAGCCCCGTGGTCTAGCATTCACAACAGATATATTGACTTCTTACAAAGAGTTGTTTTTTTTTTTTTTTTTTTCCATTAGTCAAATGCACTTTACCCTGATGACTTCATTAACATTCTCACTTTTCCTGCTCCAGAGGTCAAACTTCCAAATCCTTGCCTGGCTCATAGGGCCCTGCAAATCTTACTCTCCCTACCTCGATGCACCTACTCTGATTCCATGCCTGGCCTCCACATTTCATGCCTATCTGCAGTTCTTTCCATGTGCATCCTTCTTCCTGTCGGAGGTACAGCATTCCAACGTGGCATTCTGTCATCTACAGCATGTTTCTTCTCTATTTCATCTCCTCTGTCCATAAAGGAAAGCTTCTAGGCTTCCTCAAACTGTCCATCTAAATGATGCTTCCATAGGGCAACCCGAGGCTCATATCCCACATGGAGTTATGATTCAGAGACCAGTCCTGATGAGCCTCTCTCGCTGTCTGGCCTTACTGAGTACTGTGCTGTCATTAAGGGTGGCATCACATTTGTAAGTGTGTTCTTAAAATGCTTCATTGAGAGGCTAGAGAGATGGATCAGCAGTTAAGAACACTAGATGTTCTTCCAGAGGACCTGGGTTTGATTTCCAGCACCCACAGGGTGGCTCACAACCATCTACTACTCTAGTCCGGGGGGATCTGAAGGCCTCTTTTGGCTTCTTTTGGAACTTTACATCAGTGGTATAAGGATATACATGTAGGCAACATACCCATATACGTAAAATAAAATAAAAATATTAAAAAAAAATGCTGCATTGAGTGAAACAGAAAGAAGTCTCCCCTCCCCTACCAACAGGCAGTCAGCCCTCCTCTGTGTTTACCAAGCACTCCTTCCCTGACTCTAGACCTTTCTTCCTGCTACTGTTCCTAAACAGGATGACAAAATTTTGTGGCTTTACAACAACATCTTCTGTCATGTCTTTGCTCCTGGTCCCTGGCGTACATTGCCTTGAACTTTTATAACTTCCCTGGTGATGGGCACTCTAGGTGTGTTGCTTGCTCTGCTATCTGGCCTTTGATCCAGGTCACTGAGGCAGAACTCTTCATGAAATTTCCTGGGAAGTGAGATTGTCTCTTGTTAAGTGGTGGCCCATGGTAGGCCCCTCAGCAGAAACTGACCACCAGAAAGACCAAGCCTGATCAGAAGTCTGAAGTGCCAGTCTGACTCCCATCCGTGGGGAAGGAGAGGTAGCCAAGCAGGCCCATTTGACAAAGCCGCCATACAAAGTCTCTAAAGGACAAGTAAGGAGAGATGGTTCCAACATGGTAGAGTGACCCACCCAGAGAGGGTAGAGCAGCTCCATGCCTGATACCCTATGCCTTGCTTAATACATCTCTTCATCACGGCTCTTCCTTAGTAGCCCCTATGATCGACTAGTGTGTGTAAGTAAGGCATTCCCCTGAGTCCCGACAGCCATCTTAACAGTGATAAAACCCAAGAAGAAGGATCATGAGTACCTCCAATTTGTAGCTGAGTGAGACGGCTGCTGTGAATAACCTATGAGACTTATTAGGGTATGGCTTTGTGGCCCTGATCCCTTAACTTGTGGGCTCTGCACTGACTCCAGCTAGCATCAGGAGCAAGAGGGGGCTGGAGATATGGCTCACAGATACCGCCATGATTGTTCCTGCCAAGGCTATAAACTGGGTTCCCAGCATTCACATGGTGGCTCACACCCACCTGTAACCTCAAGTCCAGTAAATCTGATGCCTTCTTTTAACCTCCAATGGTACACACACGGTACATATACACACATGCAGGCAAAACAATCATATACACGTGATATATATACACACATGGAGCCAAAACAATCAGACACATAAAATTAAAAAAAAAAAACAAAAAAACGTAAAAATAACCTGTAAGAATAAGTTAAGTTATGGGACACCTAGATGGTGTTGGACAACTGGTTATTTTTGGGACCAGAAGTCTTGTGAAAATATAAAGTAAAACAAAGAAACAAACACAACCAGCTCTTAAAGCTTGTTAATGTCTACATTTATTGAGACATTGATTTCCATTCTAACTTTACTATAGAGTGTGTATGAGAGAGAGAGAGAGAAAGAGAGAGAGACCACTCTGCAAGCACATTACGTACATGATAAAGTCTTTGAAGATGATGTCTCACATTCCCTGCTTACGGCCCTCTGCTTAAACTCAGTGCTGTGCTGTGCCTGGACAGTGTTCCACAAGCCCCCTTTACTCCCCCCATACACACATGATAAGAAGTTCTCCACACAGATCTTCACCATCAACTCCCATCTGCCCTAGAGGACTGGTCACATTTGAGCACACCACATCTCATGATGAAATCACGACAGGAATCTGAGACAAGCCCTCCTTCTTCGAGCAAGCAGCTCATTTATCAGGAACAGCATAAACAAGTGTGGGGCAGCAGGGTTCTTATCTTCAGAAGATTATTTCAGCAACATAAGAACAGAGACCAAAAAAAAAAAAATTCCACTAAGGCATTCTTTATTGGTCACTTATTTGTAGACTCATATGCTCAACCCTGGCATTCCATGAGAATGTGTTGGCAAAATAAAACTCATCCGTGCAGCTCTTTGCCTCCTAGAAAGATGGAGGTCCCAATGGAGAATCTTAAACAAGAAAGCAGACGCCTCCATTCTTCACTGTCCTGATATTCAAAGACATGCTCTTTGTATGAAATCTCTTTGTGTGGGGGTGGGGAGAAGAAGGGGAAGAGAAAGGATAATATTTTAAGAACAGAGACCAAGATTGTCACTGATGCTCTAGGCATGGGTTTTACTACTGGGTCTCACTTCCAACAAGTGCTTAGAGCAGACATCACACACCAAGCCAGTACCCAGTGCAGGAAATACAAGGATATATATCAAATCATTTTCAAGAAGCTGGGTCTCTATTGTAAGCAACAGGTTTTGATATACAGCAGAGGTGAAGCTCTGTGATACTATTTGAGTAAGGTTAAAAACAGTACTTAGAAGCCACAGAGAAAACCAGTGGTTCTGCCTGGAGAGTTCTAAGCAGACTGCTAGAGGAAGAAACAACAGCAAACTGGAGAAGCAGGAGGAAATGACATCAGTACAGTGGTCAAGGTTATTGTTTGCAAAATAAGCATTCTAGTTCCCAAGCTCTGTCAGCCAAAGTTCATTATTCACAGATGATCGAGCTTGTAAGGGACTCAATATGTCCTGCCCAGTTTTTGCTCACAAACTAGACAAGAGAAGCTAGAAAGTAAAAATGCAAATTCCTTCACCCTGCTGATAGCTGGCAGCCCCTGGGAGAGAGCAGACGGGAGTATGGTGACACAGAGGGGCGTTGACCATGTCATCATCATAATTGGCTTTTGGCCTAGTTCCACTGACAATAATAGGAACAGCTAACGGTAGAGTGCCAAGGGAGCAGCAGGCTATACTGAGCGTTTTAGTGTGCTTTCTCACACAACTTCGGGTATGTCTAAGTGTCTTACAGGAGAATGCCCTTGCATTTAGATGATACACACACAAGGATTTAGGAGCCGAGTTTCATGATATCTACACTTGACTTTCAAATGGTTACTGCAAAAAAGAGGCGTGTATACGAAGAAATGATACAAAGATAGCAAAATGACAATAATCAGTATGCCTGGGTACAAAATATACAAGTACCTATATATTATTATAGCTTTCCTATATATTTAAAAATTATTCAAAATAATTTGAAAGACAAACTTAAAAGAAACTAAAATCAATCCCATAGCCCTTTTGGGGACCATCAAGTTTCTCTGAAAATACATTTAAATACATACAAACTATTTTGAACAAGGTGGTGAGTACAAATTTAAGCACAAGGCCATAATTTGCCAATCTCGTAGCTACACGAAAACCCTTAGAGGTCTGTCTAAGTGATAAAGTCGTGGTAGAACGGAATGGCAGAAACTTCCCCCACTGGAGTTATTTTGAGGCAGTCTGGGCAGCTGTAATCACCATTCCATCCCACGAGCAGGTCCTCACATCCTCAAGAAAAAATGCAGTATCGGGTTCGTATTTCTGTTAGTATGACATGTCCCACTATCCGATACTTGCGGCTTTGTCACACTTTGACCCCAGACCTCTTAGGAAACTCTCAGCAAAGTGCTCGCATCACTTGAGCATTTAACTTGCATTACACACTTTTATCAAAAACAACAGCAGACGGTGAGCTACTGAGAGAAAAACACAAAAGCAATGCTTTGGTTATTCCAACCTATACGATAGAGAGCCCTGAGGAAGGGGATTTTGACGCTACTTGCAGATTCTCATTTTACTTGCTGCTTATAGATACCCATCTTTTCTCTCTGTTGTCTCAACAGAAGCATCAGACTCCTGATGCTTCTACCCCTAGTTTCCAACCAATGAAAGGACTAAGAATGCTGTCAGAGAGCATCTGGGGCCTATGCCAGCGTTTTCTCCCACTTTGCCTTTGCCCACTATGGTTTAGATAAAAACAGCCTCCATAGGCTCATGCATTTGAATAGTTGGCCCCTAGCTGGTGGCACTGTTTGGGGGAGGATTCAGGAGTGTGGCCTTGGTAGGATTAGCGTCACTAAAGGTGGGCTTTGAGAGTTTAAAAAGACTCATACTTATGTTTCCAGTTCACTCCCTGTTTTGTGCTCACAGTTCACGATGAGAGCTCTCAGCTTTCTATTCCAACTTCCATGCGTGCAGCTTCTACACCAACATCTACTCTTACCCAATGGAACCATAAACCCAAATAAACTCTTTCTTCTGTAAACCGTCTTCGTCGCGGTGTTTTACCACAGTTAACAGAAAAGCAATGCATTTGAAAGATGCCTTGATTTTCTTTGTTCTGTTTCTATAAAAACTTCATCAAACGGTTCCCACATTTGGACATGGACTTTGGCTTAACCTAAACTTGCATTTCCTGGGCCATGATCACTCAGATTTGGCTCCAGAATAAACTATTTCTCATCTCCTCTTAGGTGAGAATTGTGTTTTGACACTGATGTTCCTACGGATCTGTAGGTCTTGAACTTGGAAACTTTTCATGTCTTGTTTCTCTGGCTCCTGACTCAGCTTTTCCCCCTTGAGGCTGTGATGGAGAAACGTGTTCCAGGGGAGCCTTGCTTTCAGGTCACCAAGCATTCATTCCACACGTGGCATACTCCTCTGGGCTGCCAGTTGGACCCTCACTAGGGAAGCCAGGCTCAATCTCTGGTCTTTAGCCTCTAAAGCACTTATTTCTTCACCCACACCAGTGGTCTGGGTTTCCGTGATTGGAAGACTCAGACCATTACTCATCCATCTTGACCTTGTCCCTTTGCCCAGACAGCAACAGTTACCACATTGTCTATTTCCCTGTTTCAGCCTATCAGCAGTCCTTTGCTCTTTCTTCATTTAAAGAAGCCCCTGCATGGTACCCTGTGTTGTTTTGGTCATGTATTTCCTACCCATGGCCTGAATCTAAGACTCTCCTTAGCACTCTGTCACTCATTACAGCATTTGCAAAAGCCCCAGAGACAGCACTTCTGCATGTACTCAGAGACTCCATCTTCTCATTTAGAAGAGGATTCTAGGTGTAAATGGCCCTAAATCCTGAGCTTGTCTTCAGAGAAGCCCACTCTGAACCCACTCATGTAGTATATCTGCCTGACCAAGCCGTTCCTGACAATACACTGCAAAGGTGGATGCCTGCAGGATTCTCTGGAGTAAATTGTCAATGGACAAAAATTGGTACCAAAGACCCCGACCTAGTTAAGTTCCCATTGCTGTGATAAACATGACAAGCAGAAGCAATTTAGAGGAGGAAAGGATTTATTTTATCTAACAGTTCCATCACTATTCCATGATTAAGGGAAGTCAGGGCAGGAACTTAAGGTAGGAACCCAGAGGTAGGAACTAAAGCAGAAACTATATGTTTGTGTGTGTGTGTATATATAAGTGCTGTCTTCTGGCTTGCTGTCCATGGGTTGTTTGGCATATTTTCTTACAGTGCCCAGGACCCCCTGCCCAAGGGTGATAACACACCTGGAGATCTGGGCACTTCCACATCAATCATAGATCAAGAAAATGCCCCATAGGTTTGCCGACAGGCCAAATCTGATGGGGGCATTTTCTTGGTTGAGGTTCTCTCTGCTCAAATGACTTTAGCATTTTGTTAAGTCAACAAGAAAAAAAAAAAAAACCTAAGCAACACAGACCCACTTTAACAAAAGCACACTGCACCTTGACCAGCTCTCAGAAAGCTGTTGACCAAGAAGAAGGCTGCAAACCCAGCATCGCTGCCAGTGCTCTCCTAGAAGGGAGGCTTGGAGGTTGTCGGCTAAGCTCAGCTCAGGGATGTGCTCAACTAACTACAGCTCACCCACAGACGAGCTCTGGTTTAGATATAACAAATGGAGGGAAGGACGGTCTCAGAAGAGGAGCTCCCAGGAAAATAAGGGAACAGAAATAGCGACCTGGGCTCCCCAATCTTCCTTTGAACAGTGGGCAGTGGAAGGCCAAAAGAAAATGCTGACATGAACTACGTAGAAAGGGAGACTACGAAATAAGCCGTATGTGTTTGTAAAGTGCCGCACAGTCCTTTAAAGAGCCTTGGCCACAAAGTAAGTCCCTTCAAGCGCCTACGCAGTGGAGCGGAGAATATGGCTCGCCATTTAGAGAAAATGAGACTGGAGGGGGAAAGGAGGAATGATTCAAAGAAAATAAAAAGAGAGACTCGAACATTTCATTTTTTTTTTTAGGCTCTAAAATCTGTAGTTTTCAACCTCATCAGCTGCCAAAACGAGAGTCCACCATATGTGGCTGCATCTACCTAATGTTTCAGAAGAGGTTAAAGCACGCGCTGGTGAAGGGGAGACGAGAGCAGTGCAGTCACCAGCGTGCTGAGAAAGAACGTGAGGGAGGTTTCTGTTCTACAGCTTGATGGGGGCTGTAGAGCTGGCTAGTCTTCGTCCCTCAAAGCTCCAGATTTTACATTTAGGAGCAGTGTCTTTTGTAGAAATCAGTGTCAAGATTATACAGCCCATTAAATACATTCAAATTTGCAAAGTCTTGCTTTCAAGTTTATCCCTACCTACAGTGGTAAATATGAATGGTCTGGATTATTTTGTGCCCAAAGCCACTTTCTAGGAAACTCCGAATTCTACTGCCAGGGAACTGCTCCATGACTGAGGCCTTGCTCCAAAACGCAATAGACACCGCCATCACCATCCGTTCCAGAACTCTACCAACAACACAAGCTAAAGGCACCCAGCTCCTGTACACGGCAGAACCAGTCAGGCACACAGCCTGCCCTGCTTTTTAAGATAGACCGAATCTGTGGAAACACTCTTTACTTGTCACAGGACTCTTTGGGTTGGGATTTCCAAGGACAGAAATCCCATTACTTGAAGCACAATCAGACCCACTTCCTTGCAACTACTGAGACACACATTCCTACGTGCTCAGATTACTGGGAGCAGAGTCCTCCTGGCGGGTTCTGTTTCTTCATCTAACTTGCCGTTATCATGGTGTCACCGTTCCCTTTGCATATGGACACTCACTCTCTACACATGTTCCCTGCCCATCCCAGTGGTTTCTTGGAAGCTCCAGAGTTGAACTGCGGCTCAGTCAAAAATAAAATATGGGAGGCCAGATTTAGGAGGCAGAGACAAGCAGATCTCTGTGTGTACAAGAGCATCCCAGCCTAAGCCATGAGTGCTAGGCTAGCCATGGTGAGACCCTATCTCAAAAAAAAAAAGTAAATAAACAAAAGAAACAGAAAAGAAATACTGTACTGGAAATCTTACAGACAAAATGAATAGTACAATCCTAGAATAAAACCAAGGGAACACAAGCATTACTTACTCGCAAAGAAGGATCCCATTTTCTAGTCCTGTCCGGAAGTCTTTGTCCCCAAAACTTCGACCAGTGACTTGCTGAAAAAGAAAACAAGGAAAAGAGAGCATGAGTTTTTCTTTCATAACCAGGAAGTTCGGTATTAAAAAAAAAAAATCAAGAACCCTGGAAAAACCTAAGACATTCCAAGAATGGGAACATCCGTTAGCCTTGAATCCCCTTCCTTGGGGTGGCTTTGCGTAGATCAGGAGAAGTAAACTTAGACCATGAAGTGTCTGTTCTTCTTAATAGGACTCTGTTACTTTTGGGGATTCAACCACAGTAAGTCAAGGTCATAGTGCAGTTCTTCCATGGGGGATGCACTCTCTCTCAACATAAAAAATAAACAGCAACAACAACTAGAAAGTCCTGCCCCAAGGACCAAGACCCTATCTACTAAAGCCCTGACAGTCAGGAAAAAAGAGTCCAAGACTACAGCCAACGTGCATAAACGTCAGGACAGACTGAGGGATATTTCATGGTGTCTCTGGCTGTCAGCAACCACTGGCTGAGACAGGAGGTAGTCAGTGTTTCATCTGATCAGTCTCTACATACAAATGCCTGACTTGAAATATACAAACAGGCAGACAGGTCTGTCAACGTGCCCTAAGGAAACCTTTAATACACAAAATTAAGAGTCAAGTCTAATAAGCCACACACACACACACACACACACACACACACACACACACACACAAAACGGAGCCATAAAAATATTCCAGCAGTAAAAAAGGGCAAGCAGAGGAGGAGGGGAAGAGGAGGGAAGGGAATGGGGAGGAAAGAAGAGGAAATAGCAGAGAGAACACACAGAAAGGTTGAAGGCTTAGAACTACCCATGTCAGTAACCACAGTGTGAGTGGTCCCAGAGCCCCCAATTGAAGTGCAGAGACTGTGAGGCTGATCCAGAAGTTGTCAACCTTGAGCTGCCTGCAAATATGTTGGTTAAATTGGAAGACACACTCTAATGTGAGTCACAGCAAAGCTGGGCCAGTCAGACTGACACCAGAGAAAGAAATCTCAGAGCAGAACATATCAACGTGGACGGAGAAAGCCCCTCTATAATCCATGGTTGGTTAGTTCCCTGACAAGACATCATAATCTCGAACATTAATGTGCTTCATCATATTTTTCAAAGCCCTTCAAAATACACAAACCAAAGCAGATAGGATCACAAAGAGAGGGGGAGACAGACCATAAGTAGAGTTGGAAATTTAAATATTTCTCTTTAATAACAAATAAAACACATAAACTGAAAGTTAATAATGATACAGGACACATGATTAACACATGATTATGGACCCCACTGGGCTAATTGACATTTACCAAGTTAGAGCAAATTCTAGTCCTAAAACAAGGCTCAATACACTGAAACATATCTATCCGAAGTGTGTGTTCTAACCACAATAGAATTCCATTCTAAATGAACAGAAAAGCATCTGTGGACTATCCCCAAATGTCTTTAAACTCACTAAACCAATCCAATGATTAAAAAAATTAAACATTATAATACATTTGTAGATAAAATAGTAGCAAAATAAAAAATGTACAGGGATACTGAAGCAGACTTAGGGGGACACAGACAGCCAAAAGAGAAAGACAACACAAATTACCAAACCCAGGAATGGCAAATGACATCACTGCAAAGTATAAAAATATTAAAAGCACAACAAGAGACTATTATAAATAAATTTGTACCAATAAATTGAACAACTTAGATTGTTCCGATAAATACCCTGACACAGGCATAATTCATACAACAGGAAAACAAAGAGCCCTCCCACAAGGTCACAGGGCTCAGAGGCTCAAAGTTGGACCTAATAGTTACAGAAGGAAACAGCCTAATTCAGTATAAACTCATCCAGATACATTTTACAAAGTGTATCTTCATGATATGTTTACAATGGTTTCCATTTTGCATTCTGACTATAGAGACTTCTAATTATTCCCTTCATGACAATGTCAGTTGTCACTATCAAGATTAACTGTCATTACCAAAGGTAATGTCATGGCTCAGACCCTTCGAACCTCTACCTGGATCCCAGCCAATTGAGGTTTCTTAGAAATCCCCCTCACAAGGCACTGGCCGTGCCATCATTCCATGACCACTTTTCAAAGACACAAGCTCATCGGAGCTCTTAAGAGAATCTGAAGTAGCCAGGTGTGGTGGCACACACTTTTAATCCTAGCACTTGGGAGGCAGAGGCAAATAGATCTCAAGGCCAGCCTGGTTCTATATAGTGAGTTCCAGGCTAAGCAGGGCTATTGTATCAATATGTGTGTGTTTGTGCATGTGTGTGTGCATGGGAGGGAGGGAGGGAGTGTATGCATGCATGTGTGCATGTGTCCATGTGCGTGTGTGTGTGTTTGATCAATCACTGAAATTCTATCCTTGCAGTTGTCCAACCCTAACTGGCAAGGCCATGCCAAACCTTTCCTTCCGTACCAAGCACACCCATCAACAACTCTTTATTCTCCCTTTAGAAGTCAGACACGTTCTTTACTTCCTCCATTCTTCCACCTTCCAGGCCACTGTCATCTTCCATCCATCAGGCATGTCCAGCCTTTTGACACTGTTTCATGGTCCTACCATCTATAGAGTTCACACTCAAGAACTGCCCAATCAAGTTACAAAAGAAGAAGAATCATAACATGTAAAATAATAATACATAAAACCCATCAAGTCTCAGATTTTAAGTTGTGATTTTGTGTCAAGTAACTAATGTAGCTACCCTAGGCTACACATGGCCCATAGGTCCTGGATTGCACATGTCTAACAGACAGTTCAAACGCTGGACCACTTCCACCAGGCTTCCCATCTGTTCTTGAGTAGGAAGCCCTTCATCTCCTACAGCTGAATCATCACCTATGTTTCTCATTGCTTCCACCAATGACTCTGAACCTCACTCATCATGGTAGAAGCCAAATTCCCACAGTTCCCTAACGGTGTTACACACACACACACACACACGGAGCAGGGGAACAGATGACAACACACTGGAACACTCGAATGCATGAACAAAAAATATTGGTCACCACTATCATCTCAGGGGTAAGCCCCACCCATCTTTTCATTCAAGGGAATCCCAAGAAATTCTTATGATGGCAATAAGTCATCAGCTCTCCCCTGGCTATCCTTCAGGGCCCTCCTGCACCAGATCCTCCCTGCTTCATGCTCAGGGTCAATCCACTTTAATTACTAATGTAACAATATCTGTTACAGAGTAAAAGTCACCAGGTGGCTAATTTACCGAAACCTGGTTTTCTAGGAAAAGAAAAACTTTCCTCTGCCTCCATAATTAAACAAGAGCAGAAGGCAAGGACATTGTAGGGTGTCATCATGCTCTTTAGTGTAAGTAATCATTGAGGAAGCTCATCTGTATCCGATTTCCTTTCCATGGTACTCAAAGATAATGCTGAATTTATCTACATTTCCACCTCTGCTCTGAATTATTCAAATTCATGGAGAACCCAGACTCAAAAAAAGAAAAAAAAAAAAACCACACAGCTCCATGGCAACATTTTTATGATGTGTTTATAATGTAACACTCTGTATACATCACAGCCCTACAGCCTGTTAATTGTTTTACCATTGTTATTATGTAATTGCAATGAACAGACAGAGGCTGCCAAGAACTGGTCTTCCAGCCTGATCATTACCATGTATGCAAATAGCATTTCAGAAATATTTCCATGAATCTTTTATAGATTTTTTTTTTTTTTTGGAAAGGACACCATAAACAAACTACAGGTCTAAAAAGCATTTTAAATAAATATTTCACAATTCTCAGCACAACGATATAGAGAGAAGATTTTTATATGTTATTTTTTGGTTTGCATTTTTAAAAATATGTCTATTTACATATGTGAATGTTTTGGCCGCCATGTATGTAGGTACTGCCCGGTACCTACAGATGTCAGAAGGTGTCAGATCCCCTAGAGTTACCAATGTTACTAGAGCATTTACGCCACCATGCGTGTGTTGGGAACCCATCCCAAATCCTCTGCAAGAGCAACAAGTGTCCTTAGGCACTGAGCCACCTCTTCTGCCCCTGATGACTGATTGATTGATTTAAAGACATGTTTTGGTTTTTTTTCACATAGTTTTGGCTGGCCAGGAGCTCACTATGTAGCCCAGGCTGGCCTCAAACATTCAAAGATGACCCTGCTTTCAAATTCTGGAGTGGGCCACTACTCCTGACCTTCTAAAGAAGAGATTCTGTTTGTTGAAAAAATAATGCTCCATGATTTAAGCAATCTAAACACACACAAGATGAAGCACATTTTCACTTAACTTTTAAGAGACATAAGGATTTTCCTTAAATTGTATATAATAGCAGGTACTTTTCAGAAAGCTATGATTTCCTCTTACATCTTGCTAATAAGAACCACACTCTTTCATTCATGAAGAGGCTTAACTGTAGCTCATTATATACCTATCTCTCCTGATTCTGACTTAATTAACTATAGCATCTCTGCATATTTCATGCTGAATTTGTAAAAATAAAACAGAATGAAATTGTTCTTGCTTTTTGCTTTTTCTTTCTTAGAAATAAGCCCCTCATGAGATTGTTAGAAAGTCAAGCCAAAAATTTAAGGGTGTATTTTGTAAACAAAAATAAATCATATCCACTTAAAAAAGAGTGAATGGAATTTTATGTAAGAAGTGGGAAATAGTAAGAGCTGGAGAGGACAGGAACTCCACAAGGAGAGCAACAGAACAAGAAAATTTGAACACAGGGAACTTCCCAGAGACTCATACTCCAACCAAGGACTATTCACGGAGATAACCTAGAACCCCTGCACAGATGTAGCCCATGGCAGATCAGTGTCCAAATGGGTTACCTAGTAATGGGAAGAGGGACTGCCTCTGACATAATCTGATTGGCCTGCTCTTTGATCACCTCCCCCTGAGGGGGGAGCAGCCTTACCAGGCCACAGAAGAGGACAATGCAGCCACTTTTGACAAGATCTGATAGACTAAGATTAGAAAGGAGAGGAGAACCTCCCCTATCAGTGGACTTGGGGAGGGGCATGCATGCAGAAAGGGGAGGGAGGGTGGGATTCGAAGGGGAGGAGGGAGGGGCTTATGGGGGTATACAAAATGAATAAAGTGTAATTAATAAAAAAATAAAAAAAATAAAGTTAGCAACCAACCTGTAAGCCACCATTCCAGCCCCTCTACCCTTCATTATATCACGGCCACCTTTGTCCTTTCCTGTCATCCATAAAGGTTCCATCAATGCATATCTCCATTCTACTCTTTTCATAAAACCCTAATTCAGTGCTATCCTTCAACCACCACCTTGCTCTATGACACTGTCTCTATCTTCATTTAATTTGATGAAAATTCTTTAAAAGATCAAGAGTTAGAATTGAGGAAGCTTAAACTCAATCATTTTAGTTCATGGACTTATACCAACCCTCACTTTCCCCTCTGAAGACATGGTACAGTACCTATTGCAATGGTTTGCATGAAGATGAATTAAAGCACATAGAACCCTTGCACCACCATGTCTGACCAAAGAAAGAACTCAATGCATCTCATCACCATGTCGGCCCGAGGTAATAAGGCTACAGTGTTCACCTACATCTCCTCCTATGATCCCAGTCACTGTCTTAGCAGCATGAGCCAACAGCTCCATCCTTCTGAGCTCCATTGCCTTTCCTAGGCTTCCCCACCACTTCATGCTCCTGGTTTTCTTTCAGCCCCATTAAATAAATACATCTTCCCACTGTATTAGGGATTTCTACCTTTTTAACTGGAAAATCTAAAACGGCCTTTCCTTTCTGCTTCCACTTCCACTTTTTCCTCTTTCTACACCCTCCCTCCCCCGACTTCCCCTGCTAATTCTCCCTAGTTCTATGGCTTTTAATATGTATCAGAAAGAGTCATACATTTTTATAGATGGCTCTGGGCCCTTCAAGTCCCTTCAAGTGTAATGAGACTGTTACAAAATCTTGACGCTTGTTTCCCAATCCAACTTGAACCATCTCTCTGGTGTTCACATCAGTGAATGGCATCATCTCCTCCAACAACACAGAGATGAATTCAAATCACCAGGAAGAGCAAAGCTGTCTTTCCAAAATAGATTCTAGACCTGTCTCTGTCTTCTGTCTCTCCACAGTAACAACGGGGTGAGCTGCCATAGTGTGCACGCAATACACCACAGTGTCCACCTAGGGGGCCCTCCTCAAGTCATCACCCACACAGTATCTACCCTGAGATCTTTCTGAAGTCAAGCCCATACCCCCCACACACACACACTCACACCAGATTAAAGCCTATTATAGAAAATGCCTTTTTACATGACAGGTGAAGAAAACAGTGTCTTACAAATTAAGTGGCTCATCCAAGGTGACGTGGACAAGCAAGAGTGACACACACCAGCTCCCCCTTCACTGAGGCCCATCACACTGCATTTGCAGCCCTGAAGCTTCCCCAGCCAGTTAGATTGCTATACTTTGTTCAATGGTAATAGCGCCTTGTATCAATTCAGTTTGGCTTGGCAGAGACACAGCACAGAAGCCCAGGCCTGAAGTTATTGAATCAGCATTACCCGACCACGATTCCCGCTAGCACCAGCTCTGAGTGCTTAATATGGAGGATAATAAAATGCAATCTGCAAGATCCATTTATATTTTCATCATGTCATCGGAAAACCAGAAGGCGCCATTTACAGCCACAGATTGACAGAGGGAAAAAAAAATCTAATTAAGAATACAGCTGGTGCTTAAAAGTACCCTCGGAGCGTTCAGTCTTCTGAACTAACCGTTGTGTGATCTGGACACAGAAAGTGGGTCAGTGCAGACACGTGTGCGTGGGCTCAGCTGACTGAGTTTGCACATTCTCAGGCTGTCTGTCCCCAACAGAAAGGGTGACAGAAGCTGCAGAGGAAGACAGACAACACAACACACAATAAGCTCCAAGAAGGCTGAAGGTGGAGACAGACTGATGAGAAAGAAGAGTCCAGAAAGAAACTGGGCCAGAGGGTGCCATGAGCTAACTGTGTTGTCTCATGTGAGTTCACGAAGCTACGGTTATTTTTACCTGGGTATCGTGTTGTTTCTTCAGTAAACATCACAGTTCTAGGCTAAATTTGGCGAAGCTGTCACATAGTTCTCAGCACACAGAAGCAGAAAGCCACGGAATTAGGGAGATCTGGATTCGGCTGAGAGGTCTGAGGCTCGGGAGCTGAGAGCAGGAGGCTTCCACCTCCGAGCCTGCTTCGTGGTCTTTAAAAGGTGCCTGTTTTACTCGGTCGTGGGAGGTCAGAAGTCAAAGTGGATAGTGGCTGGCGGGGCATCTCGTGTTTGTGAAATGGGTCAAATGCTAGTTCTCTCATGGTTTTGTTTCTCAAGCTTCATAATGAAAAGGAAGGAAATCCACAACCAGAGTGACTAAAGTCAGGGGGCTTCCATTTGTATTCAGAAATGCAACTCTGCCGTGGGAAAGATGGGTCGGGGTTTGTGGGTGCTGGGAAAAAACCAGGCTGGGAAGCTGATGAGAGAGTCCCCATGCATACTGACAGGACTAAAAGAGACCATAAGGAGATAGTCATGCAAATCCTGAAAAAAAAAATGATGCATTTTATAAGAAAACCAGACCTTAAAAAAATAAAAGTCCTTATCATGAAGGAAAAAGGAAAGGTTGTTGTTTCTAAATAAGAAATCTAAAAGCATCATAATACATGGGTGACAAATGGAGCAAAACTGGGGTATCCTGCATGTATACTGGTCACTTAAGGATAGCAGTGATCACTGTCCACTCCTGAAGGGATAATGGTTCCCTGGGAGAATGCTCTTCTTCAGGCGTGTGCTCAAATATTTAGAGGAAAGGGGTAGCTGATTTTTGTACTTCCTTTTGAAACAACTGAAAAAATACTAAGAGTGTATATGTATGTGTCTGAAGTAAACACACAAGATGTCAATAAAATCTGAAATCTGAGAGAGCACGCAGGTCACTTGGAACCTGCCTCACACAATTCCTTCCTACTTTCCTCTCCTCCTCCCCCTCCTGTCCTTCCCTTCTTTTGCGGTTTCCCTTCCTTCTTGCCCCCTCTCTTCTCAACCATTTCTTTTTCCTTCCTCCTTCCCTCTCCCCTCTCGTCTTTCTCCCCCTTCCCCCTCCCTCCCTTTCCATATGTTTTAAAACATTGACAGTAAAATGCTGTTTGGGTCCTAGGGCTGAGAAGTACTTTAGCAGCCACAGAGCAAGTGTTCATTCAACAACCCATCTGGAGCCTTCTTGTTCACTCTAGGAGAAGTTTTCATATTTAAGGACAGTCATTTACCAGCTCATCATCAGTCACCATAGTTGTGTCAACTCACCCTCTCACTCACAACACAGAACTGGCCCTGCCAGCCACAGACATGACGCTAGCAGTGACGATGGGGAGGAAGAAGGGGTCAGCTCCTCGACTTCCTGACGTTGGACAGAGAACTAGAACTCGAGAGTCTGCCAAGTATACACAGTCCTGTAGCCATTGTAGAGAGGTCTGAAGATGTGATCGATTTCATCATTTGATATTCTAATAATGGGATAAATTTTTAGCTAAGAATCCAAAGTAACCACAAGACCGCCGGACTGCGCCAGTACTAGGCATGGAAAACGGCATCAAGGCCAAACTACAAAACTGCTAGAACTCACCCAAACAAGTTATTACATTACCAAATGAAAATAAAACATGGTGAAATACTCAGAATGAAAGCAGGGTAATAGAAGCAGCCTTTTTTTAAATTTCAGAATTGACTTAAGTAATGTAACACTTAGGGACAGTACCGGAAGCGAGTAAGGCTAGGGAGACAGACAGCACAGGAGATAAATATGACAAGCATATGAGGGGCTGGCTTTGATCCCCAGCACTCATGTGAAAAGCCAGGCATGAGGGCACATGCCCATAACCTCAATTCTGGGAAGACAAGACAGGTGGCTCCAGGGAGCTCGGGGGCCATCCAGGGAGCCTCAGTGAGCCTCAAGTCCTAGTGAGAGACGCTGTCTCAAAAAACAAGGTGGACAAGCACACCTCTGGTCCCCACACACAGGCACATGTACCCATTCACACACACACACACACACACACACACACACACACACACACACACACACACTGAGGAAAGTGGATTTGAAAAAGGAGGGAAGGATCACAGAAGAAGCTTTCTGGGGCCCAAAGATTCTATTTCTTGATCTGGGGTCGTCATTACAGGGCCATTCACGTTCAATCATTAACCAAGCTGTGTCTTTGTTTTATGTGATTTTTTTCCACGCTGTGTATTCGTTTATTTTGTGTGATAATAATGAAATTCATGAGGCAGAATACTTTGTGAAGAAAAGAGGTTTATTTTGGCTCCTGGCTCCAAGGGGCTGAATGTGCTGTTTGCCTTCCTGTTGACAGAGCCCTGAGGCGACACAGGGCGACAAGCCATATACTGGCTGTGGCCCATCCGTGCCTACCCCACATTGTATTTTAAAGTGAACATCGGAATACTGGGCAAAGAAGCTATTGCACTGCTTAGTTTGTGAAATTAAAAAAAAAAAAAAAAACCACACTGCTTTTTGGAGAGCCTATCATTTGTGCTCCAGAAGGGCACTTAGGTTGGTGTGACCAGAGGGCCCCTTCATCTAATATTCTATCGTTTTTTCATTTATTTTAATCATACAACTGTCTGCTAACACCTAATCAGCACTGGAAAAGAAAGCCCCACAGTCAAGGAAATGGGTGTTACCCCATAGTTCCATTTCTCTAAGACACACAGACTTTTCTGAGCCCACCGTCATCCTGGCCTCTTGCCTTGAAATGACAGCAATGACAACAGTATCTTCTACTAAATGAACTCATCAACTACACGGGCTAGCCATACCGATGAGACCCTGGACTAGGGAAGGAGCTAAGCGAGGATAATTAGCTTCAGTCAACACTGCCTGATCATGCGAACTCTATTCAGAGTCCTGCTTTTTCTAATGCATATTAGACTGTGTGGACCCATGGGGTCTGTTCATGGAGAGATCTTGCTTCATATAATCACTAAGTACTCAGTGGGTCACCAAGAACCCAAATGCAAGTGTTCTCATTATCCTTGCTGTAGGCTGGAGAAACTGAACCATAGACCATTAAACATTTTGTCCAGTTTCCTAGGGCTAGCAGGTGGCAGAGGATGATAGGCAGGGTAGTCTGACTCCTGACCCATGCTCCTAACTATGAGGCCATGCTAGTGAGTTATAAAGGAAAACTTAACTTTCTATTGTCTGTGTCAACTTTCCCCCCTCTCACACTGCTTTTTCCTCAAAGTGGGGAATAAGAAAATAAGTCCCTAAATTGAGAAAAATACTAAAATATGTGGCCATTTATCATTAATTTCCTCAACACCACAGGGAAGAAATAATAAAAGGCTTTGGAATGTTGATAGATTTTTATCTCTGCCTTTTAAAAATCATAACAGATACCCAGTAATCCATCTTGAATAATTCTATATACAACTTGATCCCCTGTGTAATGAAAAATAAACAACCATTAATGGAGGGTACAGAGGAAGAGAAGGATGGAAAGCAAGATGTTTCATTTCGGGCCAGCAGCATTTACAAAACAGGGTGTATCTCTACTCATCTTTCAATGGTTCTGTTGTTGTTGTCATTTCTCAAGACAGGGTTTCTCTGTGTATACTACTATCCAGCATTTCACTGGTTCTCTAAACTTACAAATAATGTATTAGGGCAGGAAATCTGTTCTCTTGGCTGCTCTGTGATGAACATACCAGGTGGTAATCCAAACCCACTAAACCCCCATCCATCACTGGGTCTCACTGAGCCAGCAGTAAAGTGCCTGCAACCCCAGTAAAACAGCAGCCACCTCGGTATCCACAAGGCAGAGTGACTATAGAGCCATCACTGAACTTGGTTCCCCTTACCTCCAAGTCCAAATAATGCCCAGGCCAAGGAGAAAGAGGCTCCTCTCAAGTCACAAAGAACTGTGGGACCACAATGTAGCCTTATGCTACATGAGTGAAATTAAAGAAGGCACAGCAGACCATGCTTAATGAACCTAACTGGTGAGGTCTATATTTAACTGACAAATAAATACTAGGGCAGCGGTTCTCAACATGCGGGTCACGATACCTTTGGCAAACCTCTACCTGCACAAATATTTGCATTACAACTCACAACAGAAGCAAAGTTATAAGCAGCAATAAAAATAATCTTATGGTAGGGGATGCACCATAACATGAGGAACTGTATGAAAGGGTCACAGCCTTAGGAAGATTGAGAACCACTGTAGTAGGACCTTGTACTCACACACCATTGTACATTTCACTAGAGAGTAAAATTTTGTTGAAGAATTAGAGGGTAAAAGTTCCTTACTGGGTAAAGAATTTTGTTGAAGAATTAGAGGGTAAAAGTTACTTACTGTTAAAGGGGCCTAAGGGGCACTTGACTCTACAAAGTTGAGCATCTATCATCTGAAACGATCCTAAATGCCATTTTTTTGGCGTACCCAAAGGCACAGTGAGAAAACTTCCAATTTACGCTCATATGATGGGCCATAGCCAAAATATAGGCACACTAAAGATGTTGCATAAGAATGCCTCAAAGTTATGTAGCTGTGTAAAAGACATAAATAAATTTCATGTTTAGACTTGGATTTCACAACCAAGATCTCCCCTATGTATATTTGAATATTCCAAATAAAAAAGAAGAAGAAGAAATTGGAAGCCCTTCTGGTCCCAAACATTTCAGGAAAGGATAAACCACTTAAATCAAACGACTCTGAGAGGTAGCCCAGGACCCATGGTGTTCCGCCAAACACTGACCAGCTTTCATGGCACATGGAGGATTCCTAAGAGATAGGAGCTGTCAACTCCCATGGTATAAACAACATTTCCACCATGGCTGAATTTAACCTCAGCATGATGTCACTGGGTACAAAGCAGGAAAAAGATGGGCACAGTCGTCCTTCTCCAACCCCATGAGCTGACCCCAGAACCACACAGCAAACTCAACATCTGTGTTCGTTACATTGTGGGACAAGCAGCTAACTTCTAAGTTATCTTCTGTCTGATAATTTCTGAACAACCATGACACTGGAGAAATTTATCTAGATAATAACTAAAAAAAAAAAAAAAAGCATGTAACTAAATAAACATCTAGATGCTTCTGAGTTTAAAAATACATTTCTTCTACCTCCATCACAGGAGAAACTAACAGCAAAGCTGACATTTCTCCCCGATCTGTTCAAGATACACTGACATGGGTTTGAGCTGAGTAACTTGCAGGCAGTTAAGCAGGTTGTTAAAAGACAAACATTTTGAGAAAGGGGGAAATGCATCCTACTTACAAGATAAAATGTACACCATTCAAACTTATCTCACTGCTAGGTAGGCATGAGGGAGAACTAGTAAGGCTGGTCACGAGCTGCTGAGTGACACACGCAGGTAAGGGAACAAGGAAAGAGAAGGGCTCGTTCTCTCTTTAGTAAGCTGTTGCCTGCTGCCTGTCTCCGGTTATCTTCACAATGATAAGCCTAAAGCAAGACATAAGAAACAGATCTAGTACCTGAAGGAACATGGGGTTCAGAGCACACACAACTTTTGGGCTCCTCCACTCCTGGCACCAGCACACCCGTAGTGATCCATACTCACTGGCATTCACTGAGCCGTCCTCTTGGACCACGAGGATTGGATGAAAGTGCAAATGTAATACTGTTCTTCCCATCATGTCTTTACGGGACTAAATTATTGTTTCGTGACGACTAGCCTTCACATTGATTCTCCTCCTGCCTAAGAGAAAAACTGCTTACAGCAGCATTTCCCAGTGTGTGTTTTACAGGATCCCAGGCTCTGTGGGACTGAGAGAGATGTGAGGTGGAAAAAGGGATCCATGGCCAAATAAGTTTGGGGAATGCTCTGTTTAATTTTTCAACTCAGCGCTGACAGCATGTTCATGGGATCTTCCAATGGAATAAAAAGCAGCATTTCCCAGTGTACGGACCCAAGACCCCCTTTTCAAGGCCAGTGTTTGGGATGGCTGGGACCAGTGCTTTCTAGATCTGCTCAGGGGCTTCGGGCTTTCTGCAACAGCAGACAAACTCACAGCATGATGGGTGAAGAGGTCTCCCAGAAGTGCTGTAGGATGCCCTTTGTCTTGGACACATATGCTGTTTGTGTTAAATGAGAACATGCCACTGCTCAGGGTTGAATGCCCCCTCCAAAGGTCATGCTGAAATTGAATTGCTCTTCTGAGAGTATCTGGGGGTGAGACCTCTAAAACGTAGGGAGGTCCAGAAGTCTCTTCCATCACAAATGTGTTATGTTCCCTAAAAGTGGGCTTATTGGGAACTCTGCTCTCTCACATCTGCTCTCTCCATCCCTGCATGCTCAATTGCTCTTATGCAGTGTAATGACACAGAAAGACAGTCCCGCTGGACACCGGTCCACTTGGACTTCCCAGTCTCCAGAACCATAAGAAACAAAATTCTTTATAAATCCCCCAGTCCATGGGATTTCTCAGTCTAGGCATTCTGTCATTAAAGCAGAAAACAGACTGAGATAGTCACCACCATTTAAAAATCTAAGAGCTGATACAGAAAACAAAGGTTTTAAAAAGTAGACACAACCAGTGTCCACAGCTCTGCTTGCTCTGAACAAACTGTCTCAAGACATAATGGACGTGTGAAACCTATACTGTGGGCAGGTGTGATAGCTCGATGGGTGAAGGTGCTTGCCACCAAATCTTAGGATCTGAGTTCAATTCCTAAGATCCACATGGTGAAGAGGAAAGAACTGTCTTCCCACAAGTCAGTCGTCCTCTGACCTCACGAGCTGTGGCGCATGCATACTCACCACCAATATATACCCACAATAAATAAATAAATACACCCATGCAAGATGTCCAGTTTATAGCAAAGTTACAGAGAAGAAACAACAAGATGCTCAAAGGAGTCAAACAGGAGAGTGGGTGTGTGACAGTAAAGAGCAAAGTCTTCTATAGCACAGGAATTTGTGATAGGGGAGGCAGGAAGGGAACATACATAGAGCCAAGGAATGCTCCCAGCCAAAAGCACATAGTTGAATCTGTCATGAGATTCGGATCACAGGCTGCCTAACAATGCATACACACATACACATTTGACGTTTTCAGTTGAAATGAAATTTAAAAACCCAGCTGTAGGAGCACTGACACTAGACACAAGTAGATGAAGTCAATCTATCTGGTCAACCTCAAAAACACAGAAAGTGTTTTTTAGATACTTGACTAAGTGACTCCCTAAACAATTTCCACCAAATGCCAGGTGCAAAAGCCATTACAGCAGTCTTCTTATCCATGTACAGATCTGGGCTAGTGAGGCCTCCTGGAGCCAGCAATCCAATTCCAAAATAATTCTGGTTCTTAGGAGATCCTATTACTAAGAGGCAGAAATAGACTTTCAAGTGCTCGCTTTGAAACATCAAGCATTGTTCTACCCAGCTTTTGCCACTACCTTAGAACATTTATTAGAAACCAGTGCAGGGTGAGTCAGCCTCTAAAAGAAAGCTTCACTGTGGATGTAGGGTGGCCTCGCTTCCCCACAATGGGGTAGGCGCAGCGATGATGATAACTCTGTAAATGATACCCAAGTATTTATTAAGAAAGTATTGGACTGGGAGATGACTCAGTGGCTAAAGTGCTTGCCGAAGAAACATAAGGACCCGAGTTACAGTCCTCAGCACCCCTATGAAATCTGGGTATGGTATTGTGTATCTGTGGCAAGTACAAGGGCAGAAACAAGCCGAGGCCTAGAGCTCACTGGCCAGCCAGTCTAGCCCAAACGAAGACTCCAGAGTCAGTGAGAGACTCTCTCTCAATGAATAAAGCGGAAAGGAATTGAGGAAGTTAGTGGACATCCTCCTCTGGCCTTCACACATATGAGTACCTTTGCACACTTATGTGAACACCCTTGAATTCAACACACAGGAAATGTACGGCATGGCTGGGAATAAAGTTCAGTGGCAGAGTGCTTTCCCAGCACGCATTAAGTGCTGGGTTTTATCCCCAGAATTACAAACAAATAAATTGTACATAAATAAAATCATGCATAGTTGTAGGTAACCATAAATGTTGCATAAAATATAAATAAAATTCTATATTTATATGCATAAATTGAACGCTTGTTTACTGGTTCCTGTTAGCACGGCTGCCTAGCATAGGCAGGAACTTGGGTTTGATTCTTCTCAAAAGTAAAGAAGGTAGAGTTAATACATGAGAGAGAAAAATGCATTTATTAGTCAGAATTAAAATCTACCACGGTTGAATAATTTCTGCTGTCTCCCACATAATGACTACATCAGTAATTTTAGCAGCCTAACCCCTCATATTTAAGTCTTTTTTGCACATAAGTTCACATGTTGCCTTGGAAAGTATGACACCCTCAGACAAACACAATTTTTCCCCGTGCCCTTACAGGCCTCCACACCTCCTTTGCCACCTGAAAGCTCGAATTACCTCTCTTCCTGAATGAGATTTTCCAGCCTAGAGTCCTGCCTCTCCCAGCTCCCTCTCCCCCCCCCCCCCCCCCAGCCCCACTGCCTTGGCCACCCTTCTCTGTGCTGTTGGCTATACCGGGGCATCTTCACTCATACTCTTTTGCAGAGCAATCTTGATTCAGACATTTTTTCTAATGTTTCCCACTCCCTCCAGCTCAAGCTGCAACTTTTGCAGTGCCTGACAGATTGAGAAATCTGCTGTGTGAGTTTCCATCTTTTATAAATTCACTACACAGATGTGTGGCTCCGTATCCACTCATGCCGTTTGTCACATTTGTCTTTGCTCTTTATTGCTCTCCAATCCCATTTTCAAGTCTCAAGACACAAGTATTCTAATATTTTCCTACAAAACATATAATCCATTCGCCTCCCCTCTTGTCAGGCCAAATTATCTGTCCCTCCTGGATCAGCCATTGCCTCTCACACACGAAATGAGACTGTGGTAGTTTAAGAAGCAGGGCTTTGGGGAAGTGATTGGATCTTGAGGACTCTAACCTAATCAATGTAGCCATCCACTAAAGGACTCCTAGGCTATGACATTGCTGCAGGGAATGAAACCTGACGGTAAAGCCAGTTGCAGGAACGGGTCGTTTGGAGGTGTGCTGTTGAAGGACCATCTTGTCCTGACTTCTTTCCTCACTCTGTTTCCTGGCCACAATTAAATGATCAGTTTTCCTCCTCCGTGTTCTGCTGCCGTGGTGTTTCTACCTTGCCAGAGGACAAGAAGCCCTGGTGTCAGCCAGTGATGAACCAAAACCCTTTATATTTTAAACTAAAATCTCTCCTCCCTTAGTTCATCTCAGGCACTCTGCCTAGTGATGAAAAGCTAACACAGATATGCCCTTTAGTCGGTAGAAATGAGTTTTATCTCCCAATGACTAGCTATGTGATTTGAGGTAAACACAGCTGTGATGAATTTCTGTTTTTACCTGCTAAATGGTGGTGGGAGTGAGTGCGTCCTAGGATTAGCCTGATGGAGAACAAACCAAGATTGTGTGTCTGAGTGCTAATTGAAACTATACATGGCCAAAATGATGTAATTTTTGAAAAGGTAATTTGAATTACTGCTAATGTTTACCTTTTTGTCCCTGTGCTCGGGAGTGGATTCGTTCATTTATCGACTATGTACTGCACATGTGATTGTTATGCCTGGCATTGTGTTTCCTGAAACTGTGGCAAGGCATCTAGTAGCTAAAACAAATAATAGTATACAGCAATAGGTAGTGACGAGAGCTATGAATAAATCAAGAACAGGACAGACAGTTGTAGAATGAACTTCTATTTGGACCAGTTTGTTGTAATAGATCAGCTTGTCCAAGGAAGTGACGGCAATCATAGACCTGCATAGAATAGAGGAAGCAGCACTTCCTTGTATGGGAAGAACATTCTGGGCAGAGAGAAATGCAAATTCAGCACCCATAGGTGGGTATGATCATGAAGTACCCGGGAAATCAATAAGCCAGGGTAGCTAGAATGGAGCCAGCGTAAATGACAAAACCTAGCCTAGGGTAGAGGGGCAGGTGAGGTATGAATGGGTCTCAATATGCACTCTGGACTTTTCTTGTGCCATTCAAAGCCACTGAGAAGCAATTTCTGAGCAGAGAGTGATACAAACTTTTTTTTAAGTGACTCTAGCCAATATATGGAGAATTGGCCTGCAGGGAGGAGGAGAGAAACACTAGAGAGAGAAAAGCCAATGAAGACACAGTGTTGATTAGGGAGAGAGATGAAAACCGGAGGGGAAACAAATGAGTCATGAGAAGTGAGCAGATACAGGTTTATTCTGAAACTTGAGGCTAAAGCATTTTCATGTGGACTGGCCCAATGTGAGATATTAGTAAGGAGAAGAACTCTTGTATTTTTCACTATGAGGAACAGAAAACATGTTCACATAATCTATTAAAAGAGACAGTTCAAGAAGAAGAAGAACAACTTTAGAAGGAAATACTTAGCCATATTCCTATCAAGGCTGAAAATGCCTAAGACATATCTCTCTGGCAACACAGGGATGCATCTGAATGCACCGGAGAGCACAGGAATGGGCAGAGCCGAACATGCACACCTAAATGTGGACAGAGACCATAAGGTGAAAACATTCATGCAGTGTTTAACGACTGAACCTTGAGGAGCAAATAGCAACCCAGTCAGTGGGGGAAATGGTCTAGCAAAGGAGAAAAAGAGTTCTTGATTATTTAAGAGGCCAGAATGAGATGAGAACGTTATGGAAAGAGAGAGAGAGAAAAAAAAAACCTATTTGAAAAGACAATGCAAGTTCATCCTCTGATGAGGCTGTGTTGGGTGAGAACTAGGTATTTTCTGTTGGGCTGGGATAAAAGATACTAGCAACCCTGACATGAGCAACTTGTACAGAATATGGGGGTGAAAGAACAGCATCTGAGATAAAGGAGGGAAGGCATGGATGGTCAGCTTCATAGGAGCAGAAAAGATGGAAAGCTCGGCTAGGAAGCATGCTAAAGGAATGACACACAGAAAGACATGCTGATGTTCTACTGACCTGACACAGATCACAGGCTGAGGGCAAAGCTTAGATGTGAGTAGAAGGATCATTTCTTATAAAGCAAACAGAGCAGAGTAAAAGGACATGCAAGATGGAGGGTGAGGGACACTTCAATACTGGGAAGGTAAGCTGCAGATTATTTTGAGAAGTCAGCAGTTGAGAGCAAGAAATGGGGAAATCGAGTTGGAAGCTCGGAGAAAGAAGATGGAGAGAGGGATAGTGAGCTGAAATGGGATGCTCATGTGATGGTCCATTCTTCCTTCCAACCCTCAGCCCCTTTTCAAGAGCCTCAACTGCTTTGTGGCTGTTATCACCAGCACAAAATCCTGGGACTGTGCTTAAAGAGAAGACTAGATACAACATTTTTCAAAACAAGCAGTAATATAATCATGAAACAGCATTGTCAGAACTAAAAAAAGAGCTCTCTAGAATGTGCCCCCAGCGGGGCCTTGGACACCGTGCCTACAGCTGGCAGCCCACATTCAGAGTCACCTTCATCTCGCACTGCGAAAAGGACAGGGGAGCACTGATGGATGAGTCATTCCAGATAAAGAGCAGCACTTCACACGCTCTGGAAACCCATTACTGGATTAAAGAGGGAGACAGAAAATGGAGCGACAGACATAGGTCTGGTAGTACAATTATGTATTCTGGAGGGATGCAAAGAGCCCATTTCCCCATGAAGGAGCACTGTAGAAACGAGCCAATCACTCAAATCTGTGGTTTTGTTTGCACCATGAGGTGGTGGCTTAAAAAAATATTAAGTGTCCAGGTTCCAAGAAGTACAGCTTCCTGGCTTCCTACCTCATAAAACATATGATCTTCACCCCCTACGGATGGAGAGGATGATCCTTGGGTCACAAACATCCGTGACATCCTTTCAAATACCACAGCAAAAGGCATGCAGTTTGGCTGTTTTTCAAAAGAGTCGTGAAGAAAAATCCCCTGCTAAGTGTTTTCAGTAGAAGAGCTTTAAAACCACCAGGATACTGCCAGCAAGACGGCTTAGCAAGTAAAGGCACTTGCCATGAAGGATATGACTGGAGTTCAGATCCTCAGGATTCACACAGTGGAAGAACTGACTGCAAGTTGTCCTCTGACTTCTACACATGCACTGTGACACGTGCTTGCATGCACGTGCATGTGCACGCGAACATACACACACATGCACACACACAAATGAAAAAAAGTGTAATAAAGTAAGTTTTAAGCACGCCACTACAAACACCTGCCATGCGTTTCCTGAAGTAAGGGATCATTTCTCAACTTGTTAATTCGTGGGGTCTGGAGAGAAAGCTCAGCACTTAAGAGAACCTGCTTCTCTTGCAGGAGACCCAGGTTCCGATCCTAGGACCCACATGGTGGCTCACGGCTATCTGTAAGTCCAGTTCCTGAGGATTCTACACTCTTCTGACCTCCTCAGGCACCAGGACCACATGTAGTGTATGCTTTCATATACACGTGAAAAACATTCACACACAGAAAATAAAAATAAATTCATCTTTAAAAAAATAAGACTCTCAGGCTGGGGACACAGCTCAGCTGGTAGCGTGCTGCCCTATCATACATGAAGCTCCGAGTCCGATCTCTAGCACACATCTACGCGCACTGCGCGTAAACTCAAGGCCAGCTTGTGATACATGAGACCCTGTCTCAAAATAAACAAACGATGCTCTCTGCAACTGAGTTTCACAAATACTCCCACTACATAAAAGCCCAGACTTCGAAAATTGAACTGCCACACTGTTGGGTAGCAATCTTTATGATATAAAACCATCAATCTTAGAAGAAAGCTCCTTAAGGTACAGGATGCTTAAAGGAGGATAAAACAGGGTGCTCTAACAGTCACCTGCAGGGAAGGATGCAACAGTCCATCCTGCGGGGGAGTTATGTTAAGCTCAGGGAGGCAAACAACTCAATAGTTCAAGGAAGTCCCTGAAATTGATCAGATTCACTAAGCTCCTTCTTCTTCAAGCGAATATAAGACACTCTCAGACAAGCTGAACTCTCTGAAAGAAACAAACATAAGCCAAACTGACTAGAAGAGGCTCAGACAAACTGAGCCATGGGGAAAGACAGGAACTCCACAAGGAGAGCAACAGAACCAAAAAAGACCCCTGAGCACAGGGGTCTTTCCTGAGACTGATACTCCAAGCAAGGACCATGCATGGAGATAACCTAAGACTCCTGCCATGTAGTCCATGGCAGTTCGGTATGCAAGTGGGTTCCACAGTAATAGGAACAGGGACTGTCTCTGACATGAACTGATTGGCCTGCTCTTTAATTACCTCCCCCTGAGGGGGGAGCAGCATTACCAGACCACAGAAGAAGACAATGCAGCCACTCCTGATGAGACCTAATTGACTAGTATGAGAAGGAAGGAAAAGAAGTCCTCCCCTATCAGTGGACTTGGGGAGGGGCATGCGTGCGGGGGGGGGGAGGAATTGGGATGGGAAGAGGGAGGGAACCACAGGGGTGATACAAAGTGAATAAAGTGTAATTAATAAAGAATCTTAAAAAAAGATTAAAAAAAAAGAGAATTCGGATACAAGAAAAAATATAAGGAGTAAATTTTATGTGCTTATTATCACAACGAAAAATCATAATAATTTAAAAGGAGCATGCCAGTACAAGAAGTCACAGTATGTAAACACCTACTGAACAATACAAAGGATGACATGGGCACTCCACAAGTTACAGCAAAGGAATGAACTCAGAAGACTGTGGAGATAGCTCCATGGGGAATGCGCTGGCCGTACACACGGAAGGACTTGAGTTTGGGTCCCCAGCACCCACATAAAGATGTTTGTAAGGCCGTGCAACTGTTAACCTCCATGCTGGGGAAGAACATAGGTGAGTCCATGGGGCACTGAGCTCCCAGCCTAGCTGAAATCATAAGCTCCAGGTTCTGCCTCAAAAAGTTATGCAGAGAGAAACTGACGGTACCTCAGCACTATACCCTAGCGTCTACACTCACATTTACAGGCAAGCACAACCCACACACATACACCCACATGGAGAACCCCAAATTATAAGGAAAAACAAAGAGTGACAGACCAGAAGGTTACACTGACAGTAAGAAGTAAAAAAAAGACAGAAATGTTGGCTTCCAAATGACTGATCTTTCCGGAGACTTAATGGCAAGCTTCCAACAAGCTAGTAACTTCTGAAATGCACACAGCCCAGGGAACCCAAACCTTGGATGAGGCTAAGGGTCTGTGGCAAAGCCTTGATCAAGATCATAAATTTGCAAAGCTCAGAAAGTAGAGATTATCAATTAGTCAAGAAAGAAGGGGACCTAGTAATTGCACTTCTCAATCCAACTACACTACACAATCAACTGAAACAGAGCCTCAGGCAGAAACTCAAATTTAATTGTTACGGGATAAGACTGGCCATTGGCGTTTGTTTTTAAAACTTATACCACACACCAGAAATCAGCTAGACCTCACAAGGGTATATGATTTCTTTTTCTTCTCTAGGCCATATTGAGCCACATATTAAATTCACAGTTGTCCAAGTTACACTGTGCAGGCTGTAAAGGCATACATACAATTACAGTTACAAGACAAGGAGATATCCTGGGCTACATGCTACCAACGATGAATCCCTTGGGCTTTGCTAATTACCCTGTTACTCTCACCGCTACTGAACAGTACCAATGAAGTACATGAACAGCCATTAGACAATACATAAATGAATGTATTGTGCAGCTAGGCTAATAAAACTTTATTTGTAATAATATGCAATAGGTCATGGTTTGCTTCTACTACTGTAGAAGGAAAGAAGGCTGAAGATTTTCTAAGTGGATAAAGACATATTACTAAAGCTTTGGAAGCCTCTCGTTTGTGTATGAATGTCAAAGCCCTGAGCGCCCAGCCCACCCTCAGACATTTAAATACACAGTCCCCAGTTTGGGTGGAATTGTTGTGAGGTTGTGGAACCTTTTGAAAGAAAGACATGGATGTCACTGCGGGTAGGCATTTGAGGTTCCAGAGCTGCCTACTTTCCATTCAGACTCTCTGCTTCCTGATCTACCTAGCTATGAACCAGGCACGTTGCCGGCTCCTGCCACTGGTAACACAGCCAATTCAGCTGCCATGCCTTCCCCGCCACAAGGGACTGTAGCTTCAAAACTGTGATCCAAAATAAGGTTCTCCTTCCTTGGAGCTGCTTCATTCAGGTGCTGCCACAGGGCTGAGGCCCGTGACTAATACAGATAGGAAACCTCAAGTCAGAGAAGCTCAGAATTAATATCAAATTAGAACCAAAAATTATGCAGAGAGAAAACATGCCTATGCAATTCCTCGCGAGACAGATGCAAAGAGCAAGGTAAAGGGATTGTAATCTGTGTCTCATGTTAACTTCCTTGAAAGGATGAAGGAGGTGACGGAGAAAAAAGCAGGGAACCTGTGAAACACAGAGATTATGGTGCAAGCTGCAGGGCATGGGGAAGAGAGAGGGCATATCCCAGACAGAGGCAGTCCTCACAGAAGGCAGGGAGGCCTAAGGAGCAGCAAGCCTTTGAGGACCGTCATCTGGCCAAGCCACTTCTGGACCTCACTGGCAAGCCAGCAGCAGAGGTCAAGGGAACTGTCAGTTAGTGGACCATCAAGAGGCATCTCATCTGGGGCAAGTACAAGTGACTCCTAGGAGTCAGTCCTAGGAGAGCATTTCACAGGCTTTTAGTGTGCCAACAGGAGGGAATTAACAAATGCCCAGAGGTAAGAAACTTTCATGACCTTGGGCTTGGAAAATAGCTAAACTGGGGAGTGTGCTTGCTGGGAAAGATTGAGGACCTGAATTCAACCTCCTAAACTCATCCATTTAAAAAGTGCTGACACAGCTTGTGATGTCAGTGATGGGGATGGAGGCAATGAATCCCTGGGGCCCACAAGCCAGTTTAACCACTTGGGCTTCCTAGCCATCATCCTAGTTCCAAGTTCAACAGCAGAGTCAGTCTCAAAGGAATAAAGTGCAGAGTAGTAGATTAGGACACACAACATCTTCTGGCCTACACACACAGGCACATGGACAGGTATACACACATGCTCATACAACACCACACACACATACACAAGTGCACGCTAGAAAAGAAACCTTATCCTGCCAAGAATTTTGTTGTTGTTGTTGTTGTTTTTTAATGACACTAGCAGAAATATTGGAAAATGCAACTTGGAGGACTCTTTGCTTTGGAGTTGCTGGCCAGAAGTGTAGTCATCCACACGGAGTCTACAAGTTTGAGGATCTGAATGCACTAAAAGCTAGTCATGGATCTCAGGAGGGACGAGGTGAGACGGGCTGCTACCAAGCTCCTCCAAGATGGCAGAGATGCTTCTTGGTCTTGCACTGTGACCCAGAAAGTATATTTGCACTCTGGAATATTCACTGAGATCAATAAATAAGTTTATTACCTCAAAAGGAGCCTGTGCTCAACCCAAGAGACACGGCGGGGAGGCACAACACAAGACAAGAGTGGGTTAGGGCACAGCTGTAGTATGACAACCGTTGAGATGCCTTCCAGGGAGGAAGGTATCCCGGGCTGGGAGAGCCTGGAATATGCAGACCTGATCCACACGGGGGCTGAGATCTGAAGAATTAGGAAGGAAGGGGAACGTGGGGAAAGGGAAAGTTTTGGATGGAAGGCCAATGGAGGAAGTGTCCGAAACAAGTGAGGGGGAAACAAAGGAGGGGGAGTCCAGAAAGTACGAACTTAGCCCCACACCTGGAGGAGACGGGCAAAAGCATGGCCAACTGAGAGAAATTGGAACTGCAGTGCTGGGCAGGAAGTGAGAGCACCCCAAGCGTGCTTTCCGTAAGGTGGTACAGCAGAGAAAAGGGGAAGAAGAGCAGAGAAAAGGCTGCTCTGGGCAAGTAGTCTTGTGTAGAGACGCCAGTGCACACCCGGGAGACACCTGCTACACACGAGGCCACAGTCAAAAGCAGGTTTCTTCCGACTTAACTCGTAAACATCTTTGTTCTGGATTCTAGCCATTGATCACAGACCATAAAACAGCTCTCATTTTCTCCAGTTTTGAACCCTCAACACAGGTCATACAGTCTCTGCTACAGACTGTGGCTGATCTGCAAATGCGGCTGTGCCACAAAATGCTGTCTTCAGGGGTCACAGTCATGGCTAGATTTTATACAGTTGACACGTAGTTACCCTGCTCAGATCTTCAAGCATTAAACAGAGTTTGGGGAAAGAACCTCATAGTTTTGAGACACACACAGAGAGAGAGAGAGAGAGAGAGAGAGAGACAGACAGACAGACAGACAGACAGAGACAGACAGAGACTAAACACCTCTGAGCTCATTCTCCTCTTACATTACTCCCTTTGAGACCTCTAAGAAGCAAGTAGTATTGAAGCATGGATGGCAGGGCTCAGGTTCAGATGATACAAAATCCTGGATCCTACCCAGGATCCTTGTCCCAAGGTCATTAAGACTGGTGCCATGATGGAGCTCGAAGCTGCCTTTCCCATAACACAGGTACCCATGAGAGATGAACGCCTGCTATTAAACTTATGCTTACTGATTTCATGAAAGATGGAATTTCAATATAAACTTCAGAAAAGTAAAAGGTCTATTTTAAATTTCCGGACAATTACAAGTGAGGCAAAACCCTGCCTTTTGCCAGCTGTTTTAGCTTTTGGGGGGGAACAAAAGCCAAACAGACTTTTTTTTTTCTTTCATGTTTCATCTCCAAGCCACATGCCAGCAAACATTGGTATTTACTCCAATGTTAATAAAAGTAAATTACTTTGTGGTTTGGGGTCATTGGTATAAAACTTGTGGTCTTCTTGGTTTATGTATGTACAAAAGTTCACAATTTCAAGATGCATCCAACACCAACTGATGGCTTACGTATGTTTTCCTGTGAGACTCAAAGCATTTTTTCAGCTTATGTTTGAATTACTTCTGCTCTGCCAGGCCAAATGTCTCCTGATTCATGCAAGACTTTTTTCTCTCTTCTTCCATCATTCGACCTTTATGGTGGCAAAACATTTTTTTTTCCTTCTTCTTGGGATATCCCTTGCACTGTTAGCTACTTGAGAAAAAAAAGTTAGGAAAATTCAGGAAAACTCTCATCTCAGACTATCAGTCACCAGTGGAGGTTTTCCAGAAAGATGGAATCTAATTAATCCTTCCTTACAGTTCCTTTTTATTTCTTAAAGGATACAAGTCAACTGCGACCAACATAAACAACTTGAAAAGAACATCCTAGAACCTAATGTGCAGATGTCAAACATACAGCCCCTTCCTACACCCACCAAGTCTCCACACCAGATGTTGGGGCTACACACAAAGTTCAGCATTCTTTCCAAGCAGTCTTTCCATCACCCAGATGTTCCAGTCGACAGTTCTCTTTATAATTATTTATCACACAGAAAGAACTTCACAGGCCTAAAGCGGCAGCCCCCTCTGCTACACTAGCCAAAATGCTAAAGACTGATGTCTTTTAAGCTGTTCAAGAAACATGCTACTGATTTAGACAATCTCATAGAACAATCCATCATGGGCTAGTCCTGATGAAGGATTCTGGGATGCACGTGTTCATTAGGCTCTCACTTAAGTCTGAACACTTTTCTCCTTTATGTTTTTAAACTAAGGCAATCAGCCAGGTATGGTGGCATACCCAGCCCTCTGGAGACAGAGGCTAGAGGACTCTGTGAGTTCCAGGACAGCCAGGGCTACACATACACACACACACACACACACACACACACACACACACACACACGCATGCACACAACTGAGTCAAGTATTTGGGACAGCGTGTGAGTGAGCCATGCCACTCAGGCTAATGTTCAGTTGCTGTCTTCCTCAACAAAATTCTAAGTCCTCAAAACTATTTTTAAAATCCAGATTAAACTGTGGGCTTTTCAGTTTTCAGTGTTTCCTTGAAAACGCTGCCTGGTTTTCAAGATGCAACTCTCAAAGCAGCCCCACAACACTCTGCCTCTGTTGTCTGTCTTCTCTGTGGAAAGTCATCACCGAAAGTGTAAGGATGCAGCAATCGGCTGAGACTGGATTCCCCTGCTCATGAGACTTGAGGCATCAATTACGTGTCAGTAGAGGCAGGCATCTTTTGCTAGACGGGAAGGCTTGGTTCCAGGATCTCCTGAATATCAATTGTGGGGGTGCTTCTTTCTCTCCTAGAAAGTGGTGCAGTGTTCACCCATAACCTACATGCCATGTGCTTACGTCATCCCTAGGTTACTAACAATACCTACAGACACGTGCTAAGTACAGTCCTTATACGGCATTGATTAGGTAATGTTAACACAAAAGTCTTCACACATTCATTTAAGATGCACTCCCCTTCCCCAAATGTTTTCCCTCAATGTTTGGTTGAATCCGAAGATGGGAAGCCACAGACCCGGTATGTCAACTGTGCATCCAAAGGAAACCACAGGTCTCAGCTTCTCGAAGCCTATCTTTAAGGTTCACTTACGGGTTTTTGTCCTTTTATGTTTTCAAGTAAAAGCCAAAGCTGTGTGACCCACAATGAACTAGACATCAAAGAAGCCAAAAATCTCTTCAGTTGTTTCACACAATAAAAGAAGTGAGTGCATACACTGCATTCCAAATCACCAGGCCTGGAAGGAGAGAGATGTGGTCGGGCACCAGGACAGATTTTGGAGCAAGAATGCTGGGCTGACAACTATCCTTGCTGAGGGCCAGTCTATTTGAACACTCTGCCTCACTTTCCTCATTTGCAGGCTGGAGATAATAGAGCCTAGTGCATGATTTTGTGACAACTCAACAAATGGAATGGTTCTTAAGAAAGGGGACAACACACAGTACAGTACTCACATATACGTGGCAGCTATTACTATTTCCAGAAAAGTATTAAGCAGATTGGTGCAAGGAAATTAGGGACAGCTACTCAGAGATAAGTCTCTGGTTTAAGAGGAAGGAACCGGCAGCCATTTCCAGTGAAATTTTTAGTTTCTGGCTGGTCAGGTCCCGGGAGAACTGAGGACAGCAGGAAGCTCGCTGCATCGCCTTGCCATCATGCATGCCACTGTGGCGTTGAACCGACTCCACAACAAATCCTACAGGGAAAAAGGCAAAAAGAAAACAGCACCCTACCCACTCACAAGATTGCAAACCATCCAAGACAGGACTGATGGTAGCAGAGAAAGCTGAGATCACAGCTGGCCATTCAAGGGTGAACGTCGCAGTGAAAGCGCCGCGGACAGCAGAGGATGTTCCCACAGACCCCAACTCTCGAGTAGCACTTAGCCAGCAACTGAAAGAGGAGCCCAAAGGCCTGCTAACAGCAACTGTGGGTTCCTTACAAATCTGACATCATTCATGTCGACTTCTTGTATATCATTAAAGTCTATCTTAACAATTTAAAATGTTTAACTTGATTACCTTATTAGCTTAAAGATACAAGTAAAAAAATATATATATATTCATGTACTCTTAGGGCTGACAAGCAGAAACATGGCACCTGGTTAAGGTTTTTCCCACCAGGAGACTACCTGTCCAAGTTCCTAAGAACTTGGAACTTGGAAGCAACTTTACACTCTAGGTTTAGGTTTGGGCCAGTTCTCCCCTAAAAACAAGAAACCCTTCTGCTCTCTCAGTTCTTCCATCTCCTTCTCCTCCCACGACTCCTCCGTTCCCACCAAGCCCAAGCCTGGACTCACCAAAACAATCTCTTCCTTCTGTCTTCTTAGCCTTAAGAATAAGCTCGTGGTAGCTAGCTCCTCGCTCCTGCTGACTGTGGAGTGCTTCTCTGTGTACTTTTGCTTCTTATTCCACCACATAATCAGTTTCCTCTGTTAAACTCCTTCAGCCCAGGATGGGCTGAAACTCACTGATGCCTCAAGTTCATGATCCTTCTGCCTCAACCTCCCAAGGGCTGACGTTACAGACATGTGGCATTAGAACCAGCCCTATTACGATCTTTGTTTTTCTGGCTAAGCACTAACTGATACAGTATCCTAAATTTTCCACTTAAACACTGATCTAACTGTTTGCCACAAACCACTATGGTAACTGCTGCCATCCAGCACAGTCCCAGTCATCAGTGTCAAAGGCAAAAATTAACGTATGACACAGGCAAGATTGCTCAGTAGGTCTGCTAGTTTCCATCTCATATTTTGACTTTCACCTCCAAGTTGTAGTCCGTCACTGAGGGAAATCAGAGCAGGAATTTCGAGCACGAACGTGAAGCAGAAAGTATAGATTAACACTACTTGCTGGCTCACTCACTGGTTCATCTTTAGTTATATAACCCAGGACTACCTGCCTAGGAATGGCACCACCCAGAGTGGCCTGGGCCCCCTTCTATACCAAGAAAACCTGATCAGAGCAACACATGCTGGTTAAACAGAAACTCAAAAGCAGCACGCCTCAGAAGTTCAAGCAAGGTCATGCAAACCCCTTCCACTCAAACTGTCCATCATCTCTTGCTGTCTCTGGAAAAGACTCAACTTTAGTCCCCTTTTCAGTCTTAGCTCCTTTCTCCTTGCCCATATCCCAAACAAACTACCTGATGCTTCCTCCACATACGCAATGGCTACTGTCCCACTGCTACCACTAAGTGCCTCTCAAGTGTTCAAAGCGGGATTTCATTTCCACACACTAAATGTTCATCAGCTGCCTACAGCTTCTAAAGCACACTTCCTGCTCCTTTCTTTGGAGTTCCCCTTTCACAAGTTCTCGCCCGCTTACCCATTGTTTGCATTAATATTCCAGTTATGGCATTTTAATACTCTTGCTAAATTACGAGGCCCTTGGGAGCAAAGATGGTATTTTAAATATTTTGTTTTTAAACCTCCCATCAGCATCTGAGTGACTTTTGCAAATCACTTAGATGATTTGTAGACATTCACGAAATCCATTTCTATAACTCTTCATAGATGCTTTGGCATGTGACTGCTTGGAATAAATGGACGGACAAGGTCCAAATTCTCTACCTTCCTTCCCCAGGGTAAGGGATGGACACTTGAGCCAAACTGTCTCACTGCTATGTTTTAACTGCTGAACTTTACCGTATGGGACAGGGCCCTGGGCCATGTTTCCTCACTATAAAATCAAACTAATAAAACTACCTGTTCTCCATTGCCACTGGGGAGCTTAAAAGTTCCCAGTAAACGTTACTAGTTCTTATTAATATGACATCACTTGTAATAAGTAGAATAGCATATACAAGACTATGAAAGCAAGCTAAATTTGACAGCTCAGAAATTAAACTGTCTCAGAAGTCCTGACTAAACTGAGATGTGTATCCATTGAGCCCAATAGTTTATGCCTACAGTAGGCAGTACACGGTTTTTTTTGGGGGGTTTTTTTGTTTTTTTTACCCCTGTATCTATACAATCCATGAATTCCGATTTTCTAAATGTGGGATCTTCCTAGTGACCAAACAGGGCCTTCCCTTTGGGTCCTCCAGCTCTGAAAGCCAGGGCTTTCAGTGGCAGAGTCTGTTAGCTGGCTTCCCAACTTGCAAAGAATATCGCCCTTGCCCTTAAAAGCCAGCCTCCATTTTGTGAGGAAGCCCAGGGCACACAGAGACATGGAGGAGTCCTAACAGTCCCTCTAAGGATGTGGCTAACCTCTGGCATCAGCCACTGCACGTGGGAGCTACTGTCAGATGCAGCCCCCTTCTCAGCTGGCGCAGGTGACAGTCATGAGACACAGAGGCAAGACAACCCCGAAAAAGCTCTGACCAAGGAGCAGCTTCGAGAGGGAAATCAGTTCTGTCAGTTTTGAGCCACAGTATTTTGGAGTAACTTGGTAAGTAGGTATAGTAGCCAGGGCAGGCAGTTTGGGTGAAAGCATTAACTGTCTGCTTCTGCTCCTCTGTGTATCTCTTTCAAATAGAGCATTGGTCTAAGACTGCTGTCAAGGGCATACTGCAGAGCTTTAAATCTAGATCAGCTTGATAACAAAGCAGTGTTGTTTAATTACTTGCTTCTGACAAGACATATGCCATGCTGTACCTGGGGAAACTGCAGTATGTTTTTGGATAAGAAAACATAAATTTTTTAATTTTTATTTTATTTGCATTGGTGTTTTTCCTGCAAGTATGTCTGTGTGAGGGTGTCAGATCCCTTGGAACAGGAGTTACAGACAGTTGTGAGCTGCCTAAGGTGCTGGGAATTGAACCTAAGTCCTCTGGAAGAGCAGTCAGTGCTCTTAACGGCTGAGCATTTAAAATTATGGAAAGCATAATTTTAAAAAGTTAAAAAAATCATAAGAAAGTTGAGAAAACTTGCATTAATCAATCATACAGATGTCTGAAAGCAACTGGATGAATTCCCTTTCTCTGTTAATAAATCTGTGTGAGTCCTAACACAAATCTTAACACAAACAGAACATAAGCCCTGTGAGAAATATAAACCCAGACTTGTTCCCCTCCTCCCCCCCAAAAATGGTCATTAAAGTACACATTGCTTTTCAGTTGTAAGTTTTATAAACTCCGGCAGACCACATAAAAGATATTGAGCTAGCTGCTTCACATGAGTTATTCCAACCTGTACAGTAAATAATAATAATAAAGAAAAGAAATGTCTGTCTCCAACCCAGGAGCTAAATAAAATCAGAAATGAAAGAAGGTTGAGCTAGAAACTCACTAAAGGGATTAAGTCATGGCTCTCATTTTCTTACCGTCTAGTCAGAAAGACATCGTGCTTGACATCAAGTAGTTCTCCCTTCATGACAGGTTAAAAGAGGAAGGGGTGGACTGGAGAGGCAGTTCCATTTGTAAAGTGACTGCTGTGCAAACATGAGGCCCTGGTTGGGTCCTTCACAAATGCACCCCCCACACAGCCCATTACAGCAGTACAAGTCTAGCACTGGCAAGGTAGAGATGGAGAACCTTTACTGGCCAGATAGCCAAGCCAAGCGGGCGAGCTCCAAACTCAGAAAGAGACCATCTCAAAAAAAATAAGGCTGATTAAAGAGGCCCAATGCTGACCTCTGGCCTACACACTCAAATGAACCCTTATGCACTCATACAGACACCCTTGTGAACATGTTCATACAGCACATGCATATACATACCCTCACACTCACATGTCCATAATACACACACACACACACACACACACACACACACACACACACACACACACGGCGGGGTGGGGGGGCGAGACGGAGAGAGAGAGAGCCAAAGTGATTTACAAGACTCCTGTCATTACAGAAGACTGTAGGAACAAATTAGGACTTAAATTATTCAACAGAGCATGCAACAATGGCGGATCATCTTCAAACTGCCAAGCTCGTTCACGTCAGGACCAAAGACATGTCTTCTCCCAGGACAGCTATAAGAAGCAACTCAAACAGTGTTTCTCCTTTCATCTAACTCGGTTCCCTCCTGGCCCCTGATCTGCTTCCAAGCTCACTGCTCCTGGCTCACCCCTCTCCTTTTAGGATTAAGGAAAAACACCCAGATGTGATCAAGCAGAATTTGTTCCCAATACTGATTGATACGTTAAATAACAAGTCATCCTTTTTTTTTTCTCCTAAAGCCATACTTTTAAACACTGTAATTGATAACAGCCTCTTTTTCTTCACCATGTAGAATATTCAGCTATTGTTTTCCTTCTAATTTGAGAGAGCTGCACTCTAAAGAATGAACTCCACATAAATATTTACAGCAGTCAAACCCGCAGAAAAACACAGCATGCTTTACGGCTGGATCTACCGTATGCATGTCAGTAACCACAGCTAATCAGTCAACAAGGAATAGTTTCGTAAAATATGGCTACACGCATGCTGGAGGAAGGAGGGGCTAGATCCCACAGGTATGCATTTCTTTGTGCCCTCGAAGCCTTTGATGCAGATTCAGAGGTCAGGATGGCAGCCTTCCACTTTCTCACAGCTAAGCATGGGATCACCCTTACAGCAAACCTACCAAGTATAGAAAATAAGTTATAATCAGATCAGATTCACAGGCCTTCCTAGGAAATCGCCTGCTGTGGATGCTGGTGTGCCATACACAGCTTAGATCCCTGCTTTATATTTCAAAAACAGCTGGAAAAAAAATGTACTACTCCTGAAACCAGGTACATGCATCCATTCTTATTCTTCTCTCCCCGTCCCTCCCCCTCCCAACCTTTTGAAAAGCGCCGTTATTTTTATTAATCTCCATTAGCAAACACATGAATGCTTTTCTGAACAATTTCTCTATCTACTGATGAAATGGAAATTAATTGTTAGATTTATTTAGTAAAATAGTGATGGCTGTTTAACTGACTTGTTCTCTCACTGACTGAATATCCTATATCCCAGGCCCTGAGGGGCTTTACACTGTAGTGGCGAATACATGTATTCAGTGTGCATGGAATTACAAGTGGTGCCAAGGGCACCAAGGGGGCACAAAGATGGCCATGGAAGAGAATGATGGGGCTGTGTCTGAAGGCAGCAGTAGAAAACAGGCAAGTTTATATGAGGTGAAGACAGAGGACCAGGCAGACCTCTCAAAACGGTGAATGTTAAACTTATGCGTAAAATGAATCCTCACACAGCATAAAGTTTTCTTTCTCCCTTCTCTCCTTCCTCCTTCCCCTTCCCCTCTCCAACAAAGGTCAGCAGGGCTGATAATGGCACTGCTGAGACACACATGTGGTGAAAAGGGCCTTCGTTTTCTGGAGTTCTAGAATTCTTCCAGAGTGTCACACCTGGCCTCTGACCAACAGCCTAAATAAGAACTCACCAGTGTGACCCCCAACTCCAAACCAGAAAGGCATGAGTGAAAACATCCCAGGACACACCAGGCACTGAAGTACTCTCACAGTATTTATTAAACATCTCAAAACAATCAAGGCATGGGTCCTGTGGGTGCCACGAAGATGGATATTGCCTTTTCTTCCCTGGAAGACAAGCTAAGCCACAGAGGGCAACGGAAGAATATGAGCTGGCAGCCTGTGGTCAATATGAAAGAGGTGCAGGCGGACAAAGTGCTGTTGCAACCACAAAGGAAGAACCATCTGGTTTTGAGGGCTGGAGGAAGCTTTGTAGATTTGGCCTCTGAATACAGGCCTTGCAGTACTGAAGGAAGAAGCTAGGTTTCCGTGACTCATGAGAAGAACACGGTGAAGAACAATGTCCCTGACTACTGAAACCTTGGTCTGCCGAGGGCATCAAACAGATAAAAAGACAAAAAAAACTCTGAGAGTAATAAAAATATCATAAAGGAGGTATTTTTTTCTATATAAAGAAAACGACTCGGTCGATAAAATGCTTCCTGTACAAGCCTGAAGACCTGAGTTCAGTTTTCCAGTACTGCCGGGCATGGTAGCATGGGCTGTAATCCCAGCGCTGCGAAGGTGGAGAGAGGCAGATCCTCGGAGCTCCCTGGCCAGCCAGCCTAGCTGAATCAGGGAGCTTAGGAACCCTGTCTTAACAAAGTAAGGTGGAGACAACTGAGGAAGACATCCAACAAAAACCTCTGGCTTCCACACACATACACATACACCTACATGCACAAAAGAGTGAAAGACTCCTGTCTCAAAATAAGTAAGGTTAAGGGCAAATGAGGAAGACATCTGACCCCTCCTCTGACCTTCACAGGCTCATATGTGCATACAAACATACATTTTTTTTAAGCTATGACAGACTCAGCATCAGTGAGGATGTTGGAATTATAACTTAAATGCAGTACTCATAAAATAATTAATTGGCATAATTATTTTGAGGTACAACTTATAAAAATCTGGGGAAAAAACTGAAGAAAATACAGAGAACACAACTCAGCAATTATACAAGCATGCAAAGAGAAATGCATCCATGGTAGGACATGCAAGACACTCGATGCAGCAAAGCCTGCAACAGTGTAAAACCGAGCCAATCTAAGCGTATACCAATAAGCAATGACAGGAATACATGACGGTCCTTTCATAGTCTAAAACGCAGGAGCATAAGTCAAAAAGTAGGATTACATGTCTAAATCTCAAAAATTTGGAAAGCAAATGCATGTAGGCTGGTGAGACATTATACTGTTTCTATAAAGTTAAAAAAACAGATAAAACAATATTATGCATAGCATATGGATATACACATATGTAGCAAAAATATAAAAAAATAAGTGAACGGGAATGATAAAAGCCCATCGGGCTAACTGTTTTAAATAAGTAGAAAAAGAGCTTAGAACTGTAAGGCTACAGAATGGGGTTCAAGTATAGATTATCTATACTTCCTTGGGTGTGGTACAGGGTCTGGAATTAAGGGGAACACCAGGACTCACGGAGGCATTAACATACAGCGCTACAACCACAAGTGATCAGACCTGAGATGTCTGAGTGTGTCAGAGAACAGTGGCGTTGGCTAGCCAATCAGTACTTGGATACTGACTGCCACCACTTCGCTTAGGCGCATCATTCCTTCCCAGCATCTCAGACCAGCCGCACAAGAGCAAATGTTTGCAAATGTCCAGGGGACAGAAACCCAACAATAAACCGATACGATGCCAGACCTGAGAAACATGAAGCTTGGGTTCACTGAGATGACTCAACGGGTAAAGGCGTTTTTCTGCCCAAGGTTGGTGACCTAAGCTTAATCCCTGGGGTTGGAGATGGGCACCCATAAAGATGGCAGGAGAGAACAGACTCCACAAAGTTGTCCTCTGACCTCCACATGTATGCCCCAACACACATGCACTCCCTACATACTTAGAAACACACTAATCATTGTTTTAAAGATGATGCTTAGAACCAGGACATGGTCAGAGGAAGAACTACGACAAAGAGGTAACTTCCCAGACCCTGAAAGTACTTAGGATGAGCCATCTCCTTGCTACAAAAGTTATAAAAGAAGGGCAGGAGTCGCATGGCCTCAGAGATTTTATGGCTCTTGCCTGGAAATCTTCACAAGAAGTGACTTCATGACTTCAGATTCCCTAACCACATCATTAAAGCCACCTCCCCGTGTGTTCCCTCCCTAGACACGCTGCTGTGTCTGACTATGATCTTTTGGACATCTTCATCCATGCTTGTTATGATTTGAATGAGAAATTTTCCTCATGGACTCATGGTCTAATGTTTGTTTCCCAGTTGGCGGCACTATTTGCGGAGGCTGGAGAACCTTCAGGGGGTGAAGGTCCACTAGCAGAAAGTGAGTTACTGGGGACAGACAGGCCTTTAAGGGTTAAACCTGGACCCAGGCTCCTTTCACATTAGCTACTTCCTGGTTGCCCCTGACTTAAACTGTCCTCCAACACATGCTCACACAAAAAGGCTGAAAAACTATGGCTTTGGGCTTCTAGAATGATGGCAAGACTAAGCTTTCCTCCATTAAGTTGGCTTGGTCCAGTATTTTAACACAGCACTATACAAAGCAGTAACTAGTATAACAATAATGGCAGACATGAAAGCAGGTCCTAAGGGCTCCTCATGGTGACCACTGTAAGGTAAGAACTCTCACTTTCACGAACCCCCAACTGACTTGTTACTCAACTATTGGAATGATTTTTTTTTTTGTACACTTTGAAAAGATGGTCTTTGTTTTATTCAAATGCTGATTTCTGTATCTAGAGATCTGGTTACAGTCTATACTTTGGTATTGTCCTTATAATGAAGCACCTCCTAAAGCAATATTCTGTAAACATTGTTCTCTATCATCTTCTGATTGGTAAAATAAAGAGCCAAACAGCCTCTAGCTGGGCAGGAGAGTAAAAGGCAGGACTTCTGGGGAGAGGAAGGAGAGAGAGAGAGAGAGCATCTCAGGTGGGGACAGGGGAGTCAGGACTGGGATGCAGACGAAGGAGGAGCATCCAGGGTGAGACTAAGATGGCAGGTAACAAGCCATGTGTCTGGGAAGTAGGCCAGGCCAACATTCTCCAGTTAGAATAGCTGGGTATCTGCCCAGCTATAGTGTCTGAAGCCTACAATAAATGTAATAAGTCTCTGTGTCACTGTTCAGAACAAGGGCGGGCACAGAAAAACCGTACATTTACACCTACCACTCACCCCACTGGTTTAGAGTTGCAGGGCTTTATCTCCCACAATCCTGTCAAGAACTTTTTCCAGGCTGGGAGCACATATTTTCTGAATGTTCTACCTCACACAGAGGGATCTGGAGGCCTAGGGAGAGCAGGAATATTTGAGGTACCCACAGTGAAGGCACCATGCAGCCAACAGCCAATCTAGGGGCTTATGAAAGGAAATAAGACCAAATCTTCAAATGAGGGTTGGAAGCACTTAGAAGCATTTAGCCTCCTAGTCGATAACTTTATGCAAATAAACTTCTCAACCATGAAGTAACTTCAAAAAAAAGAGCAAAGAAGAGGCAGGCAGTAGTTGCCATAGTGATAAAAGCATGCCTTTGCCTTTTTGTCTGTTCTATCTGGGAAGGAGAGGGTGGAGGCTCTGTGGAGAACAGCCTGAGCCTAAGAGTTACACAGAGCCTGGAGCGTCTGGTCCTCAGAAGGAACAAAGAGTCTATCCAGACAGATTGTCCTAAAGCTTATGCCCTCATAAAGTGGCAGGTTACCCTTTCCGAGAAATGAGTCTTTGCCAGGGGAGGCTTCACCTCACCAAGCCTGGATAAGGGCAGAGGGATGGGACAGGGAGAGTCTCAGCTATGGAAGAAGAAAGAGGAGGAAAGGATGAGCTACCTGAAGGTCCAGTGTCACCCTGATGGAAGAAGGAAGTTTGAACCACAGCCCTGTAGCCAGCTGGCTTCAGGGCATGATTTGATACAAGAAACTACAAGGCTATGAACTACAAAGCTTTGCCATTCTTCCAGAACTTCCACTGTCACCTGTGGTATCTGAGGTGAAATGTTGGCTATTGGGCATTGACACGGTAAGCCTGACTGTTCCTGAACCCACTCTCAGTGCAAGAGGGGAGGATCCAGAAGGAAGCCAGTGGTCAGAAGAGCTAAAAACACAATATCAAACATGGAGGAGAAAAAAACTGTTTGCTTTGGGCTCTTAAAAATGCTTTCATTTTTTTCATTGGAGAATTATTTTTTCCTATTCGATTTAAGTACTTTTCAAACATTCATATTTTTATGACGAACCGGTAGGAACAGGAGAGTTCTGTAGCACTGAATGCATTTTCTACATGCTTCCCTTCTACTGCTGGCTCAGCTTCAGTCTTCCTTTGAGATGAGCCACACATCCGAAGTGACAGCTCAAGCTCAGAGCTCAGTCTGCTCAAAGAACAGCCTATCATGGATTCAACCACGTAAGTGCTTGCAAAGTATACAGAAGCACCTTCTGTGACTCTGCCTTCCAATCTCACTATCTCTACTCATTCAGAAAATTTACTCCGAAAATCTTCCTGGAGTGCCAACTGTCTGCTCTTCTATCCCCCGTTGCTTTTCAGGAAAAACACCCAGACATGCGGAAGTTCTGCTTCATGAAGTGGAGGTAGACCAGCCTGGGCAGCTATCTCACAAGCGCAATTCGATTTCAGAGTAAGAGCCTTGGGAGCCATGGGTCAGTCTTCACTCTCCCTGCGTGAGATGCATCCCCAGCTCAGAGCATCAACCTAAACCCTCCAATCAGGGAGGAGATTTTTCTGGTCCATCTGAAGACCAAAATCACCTCTATGGTTGATGCCCTAAAAATGAATGAAATGCAAGAAACGGGTGTGTACCAGGGACAATGACAAAGTTTACAAAACAGACTTCTCACTAAAATGTCCAAAAACAAACAAACAAACAAAAAACCTCCATCTAGACTCTGTTAAATGCTAGTCCCAACCCACTAGTTTGACTTTTTTTTTTTAACCCTGATCAGGGCGACAGGCAGCAGGTAAGGAGGAAAGATGCTCTGCATTCACCTCCATATGTTCTCGTCCACTGCCCCGCTTTCCAGAATCAAGCCTCCATCGGCTTGAGAAGAATTTCCCCTCACTTTCATAAAAGATGTGGCGATTAACATATGTTCCTTGTTATGAAAACCAGATTTTTTTTTTAAAGAGCAGATGTGCAATTCTCAACTCTGTTACTTTATTTTTTTAAAAAGAAGAATATTTGGTTTTCCTTGAAGATTCCATGAATCACAGTCATCTAGTTTGGATGGACATCACTGCCTTAATAATAAAAACAGCATTCTGCAGCCTGGGGATCTTAGACATTTCCAGATACACTCTGGAATGGCCAACCTGCTTAAGAAGCAAACACTGGTATTTAACCCAACTCACCCCAAGTCCCTCAACCTTCTTCAAAGCACTGGTTCCTCCTGAAATACAGAGAAGATATTTAACTTTCAGGTTACTGATTTCCTACAATATTGATCCACATTGAATCTATAACCCAGAATCACACGCACACACACACACACACACACACACACACACACACACACATCACACATACATCACACATACACATGCGTGGGAAAAACAATTTCCTTTCCTCTTATAATAATTTAATTTCTTGCTGGGTAATTATGGCACACACCTTTGTTTTTTTTTAATCTATTCAATTTACATCTCAGTCCTAGATCCCTCCCTCATCTCCTCCAAGTCCTACCCTCCCTCTCGCATCCCTTCTTCCCTCTTCCTCAGAATAGGGGAGCCCCCTACCAGATACTCCAGCTCATCTATTCACATGAGGACTGAGTTTGTCTTCCTCCCCGGTGGCCTGGTAGGGAAGTACCATCAGCGGGAAGTGACCCAAAAAGCAGGCAACATGTCCATGTCAGAGATAACCCCCACTCTCCTAACTAGTGGGCCCACATGAAGCTAAGATGCCCATCAGGGTTCTCTTCTTGGGGGTCTGTGCATTGTAGTATGTCTATCCCATAATATGTGACTAAAATCCACTTTTAAGTAAGTATATACCATGTATAGCTTCCTGGGTCTGTGTTACCTCACTCAGGATGATCTTTTCTAGTTTCATCCATTTGCCTGCAAATCTCATGACTTCCTTGTTTTTAATGGCTAAATAGTATTCCATTGTGTAAATGTACCGCACGCCTATAATCCCAGCACTCAGGAGGAAGAGGCAGGTGGATCTCTGTAAATTCGAGGCCAGCCTGGTTTACAAAGCAAGTCCAGGACAGCCAAGGCTACACAGAGAAACCATAAAAAAAAAAAAAAAAAAGGCACATGGGAGGCAGAAGAAAGTGGATTTCTGTGAGTCTGAGGCTACAATGGAGCTACAGAGCTAGTCCTGGATAGCCAGGGCTACACAGAGACACCCTGTCTCAAAAAAAAAAAAATCTTTTTTTCAATTTTTGTTTTTATTTTTTATTTAATTTTCATGTGTTTTTATTTTTTATTAAATAATTTTCATTATTTAAATTTTATTTAATTTTTATTTAATTAAATTTTATTTAATTTTATTTGCACACATACATGCATGCATGGGGGAGTCAGAGATCAACATTACATGCCTTCCCCTAGCACTTTCTACCTTATTTGTTGTACCTGGGTCTCTCACTGACCCGGGGGTCTTCCAGCAAGTCCCAGGGATCGCTGTGTCTACCTCCTGGCTTTCCCTTGGATGTTGACCTAGAACTCAGCTCCTCCCGCTTGTGTGGCAAGGGCTTGTCAACTGAAGTATTGCCAGGCCCCTCATAATTCAGTTTTTAAAGCCGCTTCCGAGGGCTGTTTTGTTTTGAAGACGTGCTCTCTAGGTAACCTAAGATGGCCTTAAACTGCTGGCCATCCTTTCGCCTCTGCCTCCTAAGTGCTGGAGTTACGGGCATGTGGCACCACAGATGGGCAACCGCCCTTCCTTTTTAAAGAAGCTTTGCAAGATCAAGAAACCTATTAGTGAAGTCATCTCGCCTCTCTGTGTAATGTGACAGCAACTGAGTTTATGTATGTTTTCTGTTTGTTTCATCACACACACATGGTTTATTTCTCTAAATTCCTGCTAATTGCCTGAGTTGTTGCCTTCCAAAACTTAGTCAACACCTCTCCATTTGCAGGCCATTCCAAAAAGACGGGGGGAGGGGGGGAGGGTATATGGTACATTAACTCGTTAGCTAGTGTGAAAATAAAGCTATCTGGCACGTGAAGCTCAGGCCAGGATCTGGAGCTCAGGAGTAGAGTAATTGCCTCATATGCATGCAGCCTTGAGTTTGATCTTCAGGGCTCCCAAGAAGTCTAGAGCCCCTCCCTGGTGTCCCCAGACCACTGCCCTCATCATATATCCAACTGTACAGATGTCATATGTACTTTGAACAAGCAACAGTCGGCATGCGGAAGACATTCCTACTGTGATCCAGACAATGGTCCAGCTGAACTTGCAGTTTAAAACCGTCCTCCTTCCTCTTCAGTCCTGAAAACAGCCAGGCATCAACCCTTAAACCCTCGTGTAAGAAAGCCCTTTTTAGAACAATTACTCAACCGTGCTGTGGCTTCAAACCGTAGGCCTTTAGGGAAATTCATTGTCTTATTTGAACTTTTAATTCTTTCCAGAATTGCAATTCTCGAGAATCTGCTCAAAGAGGGAAATAATACCCAGTGTAGTTTGTTATATATTTATCTCGGCCGCAGAAAGTCAGAGTCCTCCAAACACAGCATTTGCTCCACAGAGCCAGGCTCAGACTGCCTCCGGGAAGAAGCAGGCACCGCCAACAGCAACAGATAGCAAAGTAAGATAGGAAAGGCGGTGCAAAATTAAGTTCCATTTTTAGGCTGCATACATTCCATTTGAAAGTATGGAGGAAGGACACAGTCCAGCGGGCCAGGAGATAAGAAAACTTTCATGCTTCTGTGGTAGGAAAACTCTTCAACACAGAGACTGTACTTCAAGTTGCAACTTTTAGTGCCAAAGGTGAGGAGGGACAAAAAAAAAAAAATATCCATCAGTGTCTCTGATGCCCCCTGCTTTGTATTTATGGGGCAGGGGTTCTCATTTCAGATAGCTGCCATCACTTGCTTTCCACTGGGGTCATAAAATAATGGCACGGACCTGCCTTTCATGGGCAACCAGTCTACGGCCCTGATCTTAATCAGAGGCTTTTTGTTCAAACAGGCTTCCAAGGGATTAACAGAGAATTAGCAGGAGACAGTTCAGTCAGAAAAAAAAAAGGGGGGGGGGGGGTTGTCTTATAAGCATGAGTCCCAGAACCCATTTAAAAATTAAAAAAAAATTAATAAATAAAAGATAGGCATGGTGGCACAGGACTTTAATCCCAGAACTCAGGGAGACAGAGGCAAGCAGATCTCTGTGAGTTCAAGGCCAGCCTGGTCTATAAAGCGAGTCCCAGACAGCTAAGGCCACCCAGAGAAACCCTGTCTCGAAAAACCAAACCAAACAAAGGGTGTAATGGTTCAAGTTTGTAATCCCAGTTCTATGGAGGTGGAGACAGGAAGTGTGCAGGAACACACATACACCAAAAACCGGTAAAAGCTGAGGACCCTCTTCCTCAGGAGAAAACACAGTGCTGACCGATCAAGATGCTGGGCTGGGAGAAGCCCACAACACGGCCATTAAATAACCCGGCTCATAACCTCAGTCTGGTGGGCTGTCACCACAGAGACAGTGAATCTGGGAAGGCTGCCGTCCACAAGATTCCTTTTCTAAGCACCATATCCCTAGCCACTAGAGAGGAACCATGACCATAAAGGAAACTCAAGTCACCACTATTGAGCAAGACTGGAAGTCCCCTTCCTGTGGTGGCCAGCGTGAGGACACTGGGTCTCTCGGGATGGCTCCCTCCAGGCTCTTGGGTCTTCAGCTATTGTACTTGGCCAGAGCAGGTGGCACGCTGGCGCCTCTCCCCGCAGGGTTACTTGAGGAGACTAAAGTGATGCGTGGCCCCCATTCTAATGGTGGGTAGAGACGGCCAGGAGAAGATTCTGGCACACTGGACGAAGGAATGCCCCCACGACCGCAAACGACAGGCCAGCCCACACCAACCAAGTAGCTCCGGGTTCTGTGGCTCTCCCTTAGGGTCGTGCTATGTGCAAGCCTCAGTTCTCACAGAGTATCTAAAACTGAATGGGATTCCCAGCGCTTCCCAGTGGGCCTGCAAGAACAAACGTCTGCTGCCCCCTGCACAACAGGAAGGGAAAGAAAAACCCCATCCGCCTATGCAAAGACTGCCGAAACCAGAACATTGTGTGAAGAAAGCACCAGAACTTAAAGCAACACAGGTACAGAGTTCAGGGAAGTACTCAGACTGACAGACACTGGGAGTTCCTGCACACATTCTGCTTCAATCCCGCCGACAAGCTAGTTGGTCCACACAGACATTCCTGGGCTCTGTGAGTTTCCTGCTGTGTACACCCTTCAAGACAGAGCAACAGAGAAGATGCTGCACTGCTTCTCACAGCCCTCCGCCTGAGTCCGGATGAAGTCTCTCCTGTCTTCCAAATGCTGGAGACCAAGACTCCGAGGCACCTGCTCCGTGAGATCCATCCAAGCTGCTCCCCTGACAGATGGAGAACATTCCAATTTATCTGACAGGAAGAGTTTTCCTTCCCCAGGTGCATCTGTGATGTTTTCAGACCGGAGTTTAGCCATTGCTTACAGATACTCTGGATTAACGGATCTTCATTTCTCCTAGGAAATGATGCTTTTGGGGGTCACAAGTGAGGGTTTAAAAAAATACAGCTGCCCTAGCTTCCTAAGGTCTGGAACACTTTACAACATGAAAGGAGAGTGGTTGCACTGGCTAATGACCCATCTGCATTAGGGCGAAGTCCATACTGCTATTAAATATGTTTATCCACCGATTCGATTGTCTGCATACTTTTTGATTTGCTCTTAAACACTATAATCAAAATGCCACTATTTAACTAACATAGATTCCGGAAAAGTCATTTAGTGTCTCACAGGTGGTCTGAATCCACATCAGTTTCTGCCCAGGGGAAAATCTTACATATTTTTCCCCCTCTTTACATTAGGGCATGAAATGCCAAGCTTTTTATGAGGGAACTCACTCCCTAAAAGTGAGACTATCGCTTGCTAGCTTATGTTTTTATTTAAACAAATCTCTTAACCAAACACACATGAAAAACGATAGGACCGGTCCTTTGATAAAAATCTAGCTTCAAACATTGGCAGCCTGAGTTTAAGTCACTTCCTGAATTGCTAAACAAACAAAAGGAATCGTCAAACACATTTGTGCCTTCCCCTTCCATTGACATAACAATTCTTTTCTTCAAGTTAAAAATCTTAGCTTCCCAGCAATTACTGTTTACCCTTCTTAGATGACTGATATATAATAGGGTAATTACATGTGACAAAATGGAGGGAGGAGGGGCAGAATGCTTCCATGATTAAATCCAATCTGTAATTGCTTCCATACTGCATCCATAGAGCATGTGCGCTTTTGTGAGAAGGTTGGGTTTCCGGTATTAGTCTCTCTCTCCATCCATACAAGTCAGCTCAAATGGAGTCTGTCTGGAAGCTACAGGTGATCTCAGGACCCACACAAATGATGTCTTCAGCCGTCTCTGAAATCAGCCAATTAACTATTTGGTTGTATTTTCTTGATTCCTTCTTTCATTTATTTGTTCCAGAACTACACAGTAAGATCCACTTTGTGTGCCAGAAAATATGCTAAGCTTATATGCAAAAGTGAGTAAAATTGGGCACTCCATATCGAACGGCAAAATCTGCGACTTTCATAAAATATTTTTGGTGGGTTATTCTGGCCCATCTGCTGGTTTTGTTTGTTTTGTTTTGTTTTGTTTTGTTTTTTAACAGTAATGTCTGAGAGGATCGCATTTTTTTGTTTCATGTATGGACTTCATGTCCCCAGTAATCCCAAAGTTTTAGAATGGAGAGCGACAAACAAAAGCACATGTAATTTAAATTATTCTCTCTTCCCTTATGAGGTCTCACGTTGCACCCAAGATACTCCAACACCACCAAACTTGCTCTTCATTTTTAAAATGACTTTCATGCTTACGGAATTCAAAATAAAACTAAAGAAGACAATTATGCACAACTTTGTACCCCAAGCTCCGAAAGGAAACAGAACTGTTCTGAAATCAAGACTCCCCACCATTCTGGTGTTCGTGTTTTAAATATCTGGGGAAGATCCTGTTTCCAATTTGTTTCCCAAATCTCATGCATATTCTAGATGTTGAGGGTAGGTAGGGGAAAAATTTCAAACATTTAATACAAGTTCCACGCCACCTTCATTGTCCTGAATATTAAAAGCAAGCGCCATGTCCTTACCAAAGGTGTGTGAGAGAGAGACAATTGGAGAGTATTCTGAATTTTTAAGTATTTCTTTATAGAAACTCACTCCTAAGAGACAAACGAGAAACTGGGCAAACTAACACAAACAGTAATAGCTTTAATTCAATTTTTATTTAATGTAGTACTACCAGATTTCATTGATGAAGAAGCTGGGCATTTCTCACATAATCAAGTTTCAGTTTTCATTGATTTCTTCTCCCAAGCTAACCTCAAACTAGCTATAGCCTCAGCCTCCTGAGTACTGGGATCTACCACCCTCAGCTAGTTTTTCATGATTTCTATACTAACTTGGTAAACACATCTTCCCCTAGCAAACTAGCTTCCTTTCAAGAGATCAGCTATATTAAGAATCCCCTACAGGCCAGGAGTGATGGCACACACCTTTAGTCCCGGCACTTGGCAGAGAAGGCAGATCTCTAAGTGCAAGGCCAGCCTGGTCTACAGAGGCAGTAGCAAAAAGAATCCCTGGCAATCCCCCATGTCCTTGACTTTCCAAGGCAAGGTAGTGCTGAATGGCAGTTGCAACTCATCCCTCCACATAAGAGAGACACTCCAGTCCAGGAAGTCAAATCTACTATCAAGGGAAGAAATCTGCCAATGCTGGGCAGTCACTGGAGGCTAAGCCCAAGCTGTCTAACCCCCTCCCCCACCCTACTCAGCATGGATGCAAGAATGTTAGAGAACTTCCCTTCCCTAATGTCTTGTCAAAGCAGAATTGAGCCTGCCACACTACCACAGGAAGCTGGGGGCATCTTTTTCCGGGTTCTGTAGAACCCCAAATTCCAGCAGACAGAATATGGTATCTTTTGGTACAGAAACTAAAGTGCCACTATATGCCATTTCATCAGTCCTGGAGCCTATGGCCAACCGTTCGGAGGAGCACAGGCAGCACTCTGCCAGGAGGGCTTTTTCTTGAGGGAGGCAGAAAGTGAACCATCGCTCAGGAAGATGCAGTTTTTCCTCATGGAAACACTGTTCTAATTAGATAACAGCTTTCTGATTAAAACACTGAAAAACAGGCTTACCACAAAGGCCCAATTTTATCAAGTACATAACTAAGCACTAAAGAACATTTTCTTAAAGGCAGCTCATTATTGGTACAGGGTGTGTGCTCTCTTACCTAACTCAGACGTCGGACAGTTACTTTCCAAATCCATATAGTAGAGGTAAGGCAGTTGGGAGCTAATTAAGGCTAGATAGGGTCATGAGAATAGGGTCCCAGTGGTGGCAGTGATAGCTTTGTACGGAGAAAGACCCCAGCTAGCGCCTTCATTCTGCCTCCCCCTGTCATGCCCTCCACCACCTTATTAAGCATCAAGACGTCCTCAACAGACCTCCAACAGACCACACTCATAGACCACAGTTCCCAGCCTCCGTCCGGAGCCACGAGCTATACACGCTGCCATTCGTTGTAAATCACCCCCCCTAACACAGCTTGTTGTGGAGAGAAAGGGGATTGAGGTGACTGCAGAGGATAAGCACACAGAAGTAATCGTGAAGCTTAATGATTTGTTTCTCTTTGATTTTTGAGCTAAGACCTCCTGTAGCCCAGGCAGGTCTTAAACTCACTTTTTAAAAGCACAGCTGAGGCTGACCTTGATCTCTCCATCCTCCTGCCTCCATCTCCCAAGTGGTGGGATCATAGGGGTGCTCCGCCATGCCTGGAGAAGTTGGTTTTGGTTTGGTTTGGTTTTCATTCATTTCTTTCTTTCTTTGAGAACTTCATACATGAGCACTGTATCTACATAACTCCCTACCTTCCCTCCCCAAACTCCCTCCATGTCCACCTCCCAAATTCATAGTCTCTTCTTTAATTCCTATAGCTACACATGCACACACAAGCTACTGAGTCCACTTAGCTTTGCTCGTTTGTACATGTTTCCGGGGGTAACTACTTGAGGCTGGCCAGCCTATGCAGAAGCTCATTGAAGGAGACTGATTATCCCTCTCCCAGCAGCTCCAGACCACCTGTAGCTCTACCTTTAGGAGTTCCCTTGTCCATGCTGGCATGCCAATGGTGTTTGATCTTACTCGGGCAACCACAGTATTGAGATTTCACAGATGTGCTTTCCCTGCCATGCGCAGGGAACACTATTTAGCGACAGGTAACCTGGGTCTCTGCTTCTCACACTCTCTATCTCCTCTTCCATGATTTCGGGAGTTTCACTGTCTATGAAGCAGATGGGTTTAAATTAAGCTGAAAAAAAAGTTTTGAATGACATGCTACTTTTTTTTTTCTTCCACCAGCCAACTCCCTGGTATTGAACAACGCATTCGTCAGAAGGCAGCTAGAAAAATACCGCATCTAGGAGATGCTCCACTAGCAAGCTGAATGAACTGCCAAGTGAACGAGTAACAACATTTAGACAAATCGCTGTAAGGGCAAGTGTTCTGCCGCCCTACTTGCTTTGAACTTCCCTCTCAAGCAAACTTTGCTGTAGGCCTTGGACACTCCTCCTCAGTCCACCTGAGGCAGAAGCCGAGATCCACTTCTCCGATCTTGAGAGTAGCAAGCTGGAACGCTGACTGTGAGCTCCAGCTCCCAGAACTCAGAAGAACGTGAGAGAAACAAACCACTCTCCATGTGTTCAGTTCCCAATTGTTCTCCTCCACTTCCACTGTTCGTGTCTTCCTCCACCCATCCTTAGGTCCCAAAGCAGAAGAGAAGACTATGTGAGTCCATCACTGAGGTCCATGAAGGCACAGGTTATAGGGACTGGGACCATGCCTGTGGCATCTTTGTAACAATTCCTCATCACCACTCCTCCAACCATGCGACACAGATCTAGTCTTACTGAGCAGGCTCAAGATCTGGTGAGGCACTGGTCAACCTGCTTTGCTGGTCTGAGAGGCAGCCGCATGCCAACCCTGTCCTGTCAGCCTTAAGCTACAACAGTCTAGAACTTTTCCAAACAAAAACAAAGCATAGAAATTGGCATGGGAGTCGGGCAGACCCGGGGCTGAGTCCTTGTCCTACAGTCCCGCTTTGTGACCTGAGCTAACGGATTAACCTGTCTGAAGCTCTGGCCTCCATCTGCACAGATACAGTTGGGAAAAGTTAATGATGGGATCGGAGAGGTAGTTTAGTGGTTGAGTTCTTACCCAGTATGTACAAGGCTCTGGACTGGATCTCCAGTGCCGTAAGAAGACTGGAAAGGAGCTGGAGAAACAACTCAGCAGTTATGAGCTGGAGAAACGACTGCTCCTCCAGAAGACCTGGGTTCAGTTCTTAACATCCACATGGAGACTTCCAACTGTCTGCAACTCTAGGTTCAGGGGATCCTATGCCCTTTTCTGGCCACTGCAGGCCTGAGAAACTCACATGGTACAGACACACATTCAGGAAAACACTAAAATACGTAAAATAAATGGGGAAAAAAAAACAACAAAAGAAGGAAGACACAGATGAAAGAGGCCCTATGTTTGTTGAGCGAATAGCTACCTCTCCATCAAATGCACAGTTTCAGTTTTGTGCCACTCAGAGGCGAATGACACACTTGAGTATCCTTTGGACAGGCTCCCTCCTGCAGCTGTGTGAACTAAGTGTTTTGGGCAATAGCTCTCCTGCCATGAAACCCTCAATGTCCAGCCTCTTCTCATAGCCCAGGTAAAAGCTATTTTGGCAACAAATTTAACGTACCACAGGCTGGATACAGACAAGGTAATCCTGTGGGCACCACAGGGTCCAGACTCTACCGTGTGTGACAACTGTGAAAGAACATTGTGAAAGAAAAACAAAACAAGCAAACAAACAAACAAAAAAAAAACTAAACTAAACTGAACTTCATATAACAGCAACCAAAGAATGCCCCACTCCCACCAAAAAAAAAAGGAAAAACAAACTAGTTTAATGATTACGGTCACTACATGGAAAATAGCTGGTAGAACAAGAGGGGAAATGCATTTTTGTAAAAGATAGTGAGGAGGGAGGGTGGCAGGTCACTTCAGCTAGCCTGCATGAGGCCATTCTGGCTACCGCATAAATGAAAAAAACAAAAGCAAAAGCCTTTCTCATGGTGGTAGAGTCCACTTTCCCCACCCTTCCCACAGAACCAGCCAAAGCAGATAGTCCCTATCAGGTCCTGCTCAGCTATTTTTGCCTGTGAAAAGGTGCTTTAATTCTTTCCGCCTTGATTTAAATAAATTCCATTTCAGTTTCCCTTCTGTTTGCTCTCAGTGCCAGCTGGGTGGCAGCCGAATGATAAGTCAGGGACACTGCTCCACTGTCAGCCTCGGTCCTCAAGAGGCTGCTGCCTGAAAACAGAAGAACCCACATACTAGGACTGCATGGCACCAGCTGGTGAGCCTGGGCCTAGGTCCCACACACTTCTTGTTCCTGTGTCTCTACTGGAAGGAAAGGACAGTGGGGTCACAAAGGGCTCTGCACAGTTTCTAAGGAGATTAACCCTTTTCCAAGAGGCAGCTAGATGATCGCCCCCACAACCCCCCTCACACACACAGACACACACCGTCTTAACATTCAAAGGTATTTCTTGTGGACACAATTTTTTTTCAAGTGAACTGGAAATGCTTCTGGAGAGAAAACTTTACGTCAAGCTTACATTCAGAAGAAACAGCAGGTCCAACACAATATGAGTTCAGAAAAAAAAAATGCAACTTACTGCCCAAGAGACTCTGGACATGGCTTTAGAGTGTGTGTGTGTGTGTGTGTGTGTGTGTGTGTGTGTGTGTGTGTGTGTCTGTATCTTTGTGTACATGTGTGCCTGTCTGTATCTGTCTGTGTATGCGTGTTCATGTGTCTGTCTGTGTGTGCACACATGTTCCGATGTACTCACATATGGAAGGTAGAGGTCAGTTTTTAGTGTTAGACTTCAGGCACTATCCAGTTTGGATTTTGAGGTCTCTTGCAGATCAGGCTAGGCTGGCTCCCCAGAGAACCCCAGAGACCCATCCAAGCCTGCCTCCCAGGCATGGGGTCACAAGAGTGCCCTGCCACTCCCTTCCTCTTTATAGGAGTTCTTGGAACAGAAGTCAGGTTCTCATGTTGGTATAGCAAGCTTTTTATTGACTGAATTATCTCTCCAGCCCCCAACTGTACAAGAAGCAAAAAGGATGAACCAAAGGAATAGATTTTCACCCTTATTTTCCACCTCATATTTATTTAATGAATTTTTTCATACTGACTCTATACTTCTAACATATACCTAGACAGCGACCAACTCTTGGTTTCCCATCCTCTATAAAGACCAAAAATATCAAATTTCCACAGACATGACCAACTTATATAACAATATTCAAAAATTCAGGAACCCCATCTGCAGTTCTGGCATTCTCACTCAGACAGCTCGATGCCATTATTATAATTATTTTACATGCTGTCTCCGCAATCCCGATGACAAATGGAAAAGCTGTTTTGTTAGAACTTGGGCTGCAAATAGCACAATGACAGTGCTAGGAAAAAATCCCTCACAGTATTAACTGGCTCACAAAGATTATTCTTAATACAAGCTGTTCCAACATATGGGTATTATTTCTGAGTGACCCAGACTAGTGACCAGACCCTAGGTGAGCCTGCGACCCCAATCCTTGAATAAGGACCTCACCCCAAGGTCTAAGTGAGAAAAGCTCCAGCAGGAAGGCTAGAAGAGGTTCCCGCATGCACACAAACACCCAGGGGTGCCATCTCTACCCACCCGGAGACCCCTAAAAAATAAACAGTCCTGATAGCCAAACATCTAGAGAGGAGTGAGGAGAAGAAATAGGCTCCAACCAAGGGGCTGCATGTGCGGCTGGGTGGTAGAGGGCGGCCTAGCGTAAGCAAGGCCTTGAGTTTGCTCCTCAACACCACCGAAATGAAAACAAGTTCTGCCTTCAAAATCTCCCTAAAATCAAACCGCTACCAACTCCCTTGATGAGACAAGGGTTTCTGGCATCCTAATTTACAGCCCAGAATTTATTCTTTTACTAGAAACACGAACTTAGGAGAGGTTTTCTTGGGGCTCTATAAACTTTATTGGAATTGAACTTTATGAAAAGTTTTCAATATGGGTCTGGAGAGATGGCTTAGCAGTTAAAAAGCAGTTGTTCCTCTTGCAGAAGACTTCAGTTCAGTTCCCAGCAGCCACATGGTGGCTTACAGCTGTCTGTAACTCCAGTTCCAGGGGAACCGAGAGGGAGGGAGAATCCATTTTCTCCAGGTTTGTAAGACTACTGACAGGTCAGTCATCCAATTCCAAGGGGTTATCCCTGTTCATACATACATACATACATGCATACAAGCATGCATGGACCTGTGTATACCAGCAACACTAAGTGGATTTAGTAAGGTGTGTGTATGGACAAGAATAACTAAAACGGGGGAGAGGTCATGAATTTGAGAGAAAGTTGGGGGGCACAGGAGGAGTTAGAAGTGTAGGGAGAGAGAAGGACAGGATATGATATAAATATAGTACTCAGGTATAAAGCTCTCCAAAAAATTTTAAGAAATAATGAATATCAAATTAAAAAAAAAAAAACAAAAGCGGCTAAGATACGCGAGGGAGGCACTTCTCAGAGTTCCAGAAAGCCTCTTATCAATAAGGTGCTACAGGGTAGGGCTCTAAAGACACGATTTTTAAGACCCTGAGGCCTACTCAATACAGACGCCTGGCTGACACATCCCACCTAGATCACTTGATACAAGTCCACCTCTCGCACGATATCCCCACAGTCGGGCGGTTCTAATCCGGGCCCAATCATTAACCATTCAACCTAGGCAAAGTCACTAAACTTCACTCCCTAGTTCCTATTCCTCAAAAAGAGGAAGCTAATACACGACTAGGAGAATAAATGGAAGGGGGCGAGAAAGCCAGCTCTAGTTTTGCTGTGTAAATGAGCAAAGATGAGCTGGGATGTCTCTGCGTGACCTTGGCTTGCGGTGGGCGGATACTGCTGGTATAAGAGGTTACAACATCTAAGTTTGATGTCTTAAAACATTGCAGATCTGTTGCACCGTAGTTCTGGAGGTCAGAAGGCTTGCGTCAGGCAGGCATCACGGTGCTATGCTCCTGGAAACTTTGAGAGAGTTCTCCCTCCTTTCTCTAGTTCCTGGAGTTGACCAGCCTCCCTTGGTTCAGGACCATCTCCACCTTCAAAATGCACCTGGCCCATCATTTTATTTCCTTACCTGCTTCTTGTGGTTGACCACGGGCACACGCAGATAATCCAAAAGAACCCCCCTCCCGACAGGAACTCCACAAGAAGAGCAACAGAACCAAAAAACCTGAGCACAGGGGTCTTTCCTGAGACTGCTATTCCAACCAAGGACTATGCATGGAGTTAACCTAAGGCCCCTGCACAGATATAGCCCATGGCAGTTCAGTATCCAAGTGGGTTCCACTGTAATAGGAACAGGGACTGTCTCTGACATGAACTGATTGGCCTGCTCTTTAATTACCTCCCCCTGTGGGGGAAGCAGCATTACCAGGCCACAGAAGAAGACAATGTAGCCACTCCTGATGAGACCTAATTGACTAGGATCAGAAGGAAGGAAAAGAAGTCCTCCCCTATCAGTGGACTTAGGGAGGGGCTTGCATGCAGAGGGTGGAGGAAGGGAGGGATTGGGACAGGAAGAGGGAGGGAACCATGGCGGGGGGGGGGAGGGGATACAAAGTGAGTAAAGTGTAATTAATAAAGAAAAAAAAAGAAAACAAAAAAAAGAAACCCCCCCCCATCTCAAGAGCCTCCTGTGAAGTCTCTTTGCTGCGTAAGACCACACGACCAGAGGGCCTGGAGACTCAGTTGTGAGACCCGAAGGGGCTCACTGCTTATATGAGCAGGTGGAGAAAGGTAGCCACAGACAAGTGCGCAAATATTGGCTCCAACACAATAAATTAAGCAGCTTCTTCCTGTCAGTCTTTTTAGGCATCAAACTTGGTCACTTGGGCTTCTGGCCTGCCTCCTGTTCCTCTTCACACTCCTGTGTGTGTGATGGGAGTGTGTTTCCACGGTGATTGTGCTATGGGAGGTGGGAAGCACCAATCACAGGGCGCCTCTGCATTTGGGCTGCCCTCTGCTGCTAAGTGACTATTCTGAGCTGCTGCCAGCCTGGAGACCATGGAAACAAAAGCCAGTCAGATTTCCAGATATCCCCCAGGCAGCTGCAGCTGCTGTCCACAGCTGGTGGACAGGGCACTGAGAGACACAGCCAACCCTGGATGTCACCCTCCACTCAGTCCCTGGCCTGAGCCCTCTTGCTTGTAACTCAGCTGTCTTCTGAGAACATCTGACGCCTTCCACTACCTCACAGCAGCTGAAGGAACACACTGAACACCCCTAAAGCTTCCCTCTGCTACAGTAAACCACAAAAAGGGTATCTCCCTTGGGTAAAGCTAATCCATTGCCTCCTCTCTTAAGAGTTAATCCAGTTAGGACAATCAGCTGGACCAGGAGCTGTCCCTCAGGAAGGCAGGTCCATTTGGAAAAGTGTAACTTTCCCTTTTTTCTTCTCTTCTGTTTGTTTCAGATGTTGGCCAGAGACTAATTGTGTTTTCTCTGGATCTTTGGACTTTTTCACTCTTTCTCAAAAGCTCCCCATCCCCACCATGTGGCTACCCAATACGCCTAACATAAATGGCATTACCATATTCCTCCTAAGCCCCTAACTGTAGCGAGTGTTTGCTACTTTGTGGGTTCCTTTCTTCTCTTCCACCATTCTCCATCCCTTTACTTCTTCCCTTTCAACCCCCTAACACTAGGTAGGAGGAAAAAAGTTCCTTGGGGCAAGTTTGATCTTCGAAGTCAAAATATCTAATTTTTTCTTCTCACTTCTTTGTGTGCTACTACTTAATAAACCGCAACCCACAGCAACCAACAGCATCCAACCACCAACCAGATCCACCTATCGGAGCTCTCGCATTTATATATCTTCTAAAGAGTCCCCAGGATTCCAAACGCCACACACTCGCAGAAACTATCCGCAGCTGGCAAAACTGTGCCCCTGCCAGAGCACAAGGCAAATCAATCACGGTCGGCTGCTGTGAGACAGCCCCACATCCCCACACCTGGGATTAAAATGAAAACACATTCCTGTAACATTTCTGTTTTTTAAAGAAACTGAAATTCTCACTACACCTTCCTATGGGTTCATAATAGCTTGTCTCTAAATTTCACCTTTGCGGTCCCGTAACTTCCTTCTTTGAATTTGAAAGACAAGAAATCCACAGCCACTGACGCCAGGCACCTTCGGTAGTCAAGTTTCCATGACCTTATTCCCCAGCAAAGGTTCCATCGCTGTAAGACACCCCAACATTCTCTTATCACTTCCATCTGACATCCCATTTATCCTCTTATAAATGAGTAAACTATGTCACTCGACACATCAATCCTTGCCCAGAATCCAAAACAGAAAGTAGGGTAACTTTTACTTTTGCCATTGGCATTGTCACCAGCCTTAGCCATCCGCTCTCCCCAGTACCTGTCTAATGCTACCTAACAAGTCCTTCCCTCCCTTTAGGCACATGGCACACTATCTGCCCAGAGCATATTTCCCTTCCTCGGAATCCAGACCGACTATGTGACTTCCTCTGACCCATACAGCATGAATGCTCAGATTCTCAAGATTGGCTTTAAAGGGTCTGGCAGCAGTCCTGAAGATACCTGATAAAACAGGGTCAGATGAAAGGGGAGGAGGTCCTCCCCTATCAGTATACTTGGAAAGGGGCAGGGAGGAGGGAGGGTAGGAATGGGAGGGAATGAGGGAGCGGGATACAGCTGGGATACAGAGTTAACAAAATGTAACTAATAAGAAAGATAAAACAATTAAAAAAAAAAAGGGTCTGGCAGCTTCTGCTTTCTCTCTCTTACAAACCAGCCACTCGAGGAAAAGTAACTATCTGAGAGTGCTCTGGCAATAGGGAGACCAGGAGGAGAATTACCCAGATGGACTTCAACCTTCCAGTATACCCCAACACCAGCTGAACACAGGACGGTGGAATAGGACCACCTCAGTCAAAGCAGACGACTCACAGAATCTCAAGAAGAACCAAACTGTTGGTATTTTAAAGCTACAACGTTCAAAATAATTTCTTGTACTGCAGTAGGTAAGTGGAGCAGTATGTATGTATATATACATACATATATATATAGTATCATTTATTTTCATTCTCTCTACCTCCCTCTCTCCCCCTTTCCCTCCCTAAAATGTAATCATGGTGACAAGGTAACAAGGCACAGACAAAATGATTGAAACAAAGTAAGCAGGCTTTTCACAAAACCCACTCATTTGCAAGGGTTCTGTCCATACTTGGTTTTTAAACTAAATGAGCTCATTTAATTAATCAGAATCAGCAGCCAAGGAGCTACTCACACTACTGTTTTGTTTTGTTTTGTTTTTTTCTTTTCCAATTAGCATGCAGAGATTTCCCTCCTGGTGAAGAGAATGTAATGTGAGGCGTCACTGGGCCACTGTCCTGAATAACAACCCAAGTCTTTTGACATCAATGAGAAAATGCCTCAAGAACCTAAGAGCACAATGCAGACTGTGAAGTGTGAAATTCCAGGGCATTCACCCTTTGAGAGATTCTGTCTTGATCAGTTTTATCTTCTTTGATCAAACAGACCATGAAACTAGATTGAACATCAGACTCCACTGTCAAAAAAAGACAGAGAAATGGAACTTGATAAAAAAAAAAAAAAAAAAAAATAGCTGGTTCAATGGTGCATGCCTGTAATCCCAGCATTCAGGTAGGCAGAGGCAGGCAGACCTTGAGGTCAACCTGGTCTAAAAAGCAAGTCCAGGACAGCCAAGGCTACACAGAGAAACGCCATCTCAACAAAACAAAACAAAACCAAGATATAGAACTTGGTCCTTTTACTATTTCCCAAATGCCCTGTATTTAGCAGACAAGTTTAAAGAAATGAGGCGTTGCCACTTAAGAATGCTGTCCTGTGGCCTGGGGAGATGGCTTAGTGGGTAAAGAGCCTAGTGAGAAAGCACGAAGACTCGAGTTCAAAGACCTACCAGTATGAGTCTATTACCCTCAACACAGGATTAGAGACAGGCAGGTCCCTGGGGGTCAGTGGCCAGCCAGTCACTGAGACACTGAGATCCAGACTGAGCAAGTACCCTGTCTCAAAGAGTAAAGTGGAGAGCAATAGAGCAAAGACACTAACATCAACCTGTGTCCCCATGCCCACTCTCATGGACAAGGTCACCTACATACGTGTATACAAACACACACACACACACACACACACACATACACACACCACACAAAGGATGGTGTCTCATCAATCCTCATAACTAAAACAAAAACTCCTGGTACATATGTCACGCAGGCCTTGTTGCTTATCATTGGAGATGTTTTCATGGAAAACCAGACAAAAAAGGGCATCAAGATGACAACAACCCAAACAAGGGCAGATGACTCTGGGATGGCATACTCGGCCAATTTGTTCAAGCTGTTAGAAGAATTCCTCTCTATAATGCCCTTACTGTGGATGCCGCCGAAAGGCTTCAAGACCATAAAATCAGAAGTTACTCCATTTGTAACTTCTGAGACCGGGTTCCCAGGTCTCCAGACGACCTGTGGGAAGTCAAGAGCAACAACACGTTTATTTTAAAGTCACTCAGACAAATTTAGAGGTTCCAAAATGTCAACCATACACCCTGTTCTTTTCTGCTGCCACAATAGCCTGCTCACACCACAGCTTTTACAGAGCTTGTGTCGGCCAGGAATATCACTCTCAATTTGGAACTCAACCATGTCTGCACAACAGAGACAAGCAGGAAAAAATAAATAAACTCATAAACTTTTAAACTCATAGAGCTCTAGATTCAGTTCTAACACCAGCAATACTATGTATGTTGCCTGGGGAACAGTATTTATCGATTTCTTCATCTTTAATGCATACATAATAATTGAGCTAAAAGAAGATTAGCTATCATTTTATATGAAAACAAAAGTGTCAGTTAGGAACTAGAGATATATATCTTTGTTGCCATGGCCTGGATTTGGAATCTCTGCCTAAGGCCCAGATGTTAAAGGCTTGATCCCCAAATTAGCACTGTTGGACATTTTATGGAAGACTTGAGAGGTCTTGGGGGATGTTCTGGTCACTGGAACTATCCCTCTACAGGGAATTGTGGGAACCTCAGCCCTTGCTTCTTCCCTTTCTCTCTTTCACTCATAAAGTCAGTTTGTTCTGACGTGAATGCCAGCCAAGCTACAGCAACTCGCCATAGGACCAGAGTAATGGAGTTGACTGGTCATGAACTAGAACCCCCAAAAGTGTGTGAAGTGGAAATTTCTGGTTTCTTGGGAAACTCAGCTGTCATGTAAATATGCTTTTTGTTTTGGTCCCAAGTGTGGGATATGGGAATGCCCCCCCCCTTTGGGAAAACAGCTCCTGGGGAAAAGGCACATTGGTCTGAACTCTGAGAAAGGATAAATAGAAGTCCACAGATACTGAGAGAACGCTTTTGCGTTGCCACTCTTTGCAATGGTTCGCATCCTTTGATGGTCTTTCTTGGGCTGCTTTTGGGAAGGTCTGGCCACTTCTACTTTATCATCCATTGCTGCTAACAAAGGTTATTGCTGCTACTTTGCTGTTTGACTAGACTGCTGGCCTCCTGACAGCTGAGTCTGATAATCCCCAAAGTACTCATCCACCCTTGTTAGCAGGAAGCAGATAAAGGAGGTCTACAGCCCCTTTCCCTACCTAATCTCCTACCTAAGGTGTGGGGAGGGGGGTGGAAGGGAAGGGAGGTGTTTAAGAACCTTGAATAAAGCAGGTGTTTGAAGAATCTAAGCCTACAATCAGGTGCAAAAATCGTGGGCAAAATCTCCTCAAGTCCATTAACTCAGGCACCTATTTACAATAATGAGATGATAGCTAACATGCAAGTTATTCAATTACCATTACTGACTATAATTATAATTCTTAGGGTTTTTTTTCCTTCCCCTGTAGCTTTCATACCTATCCCCTTTGCCTTAATCACAGCTCACTAATCACTCTAACTCATACTAGTAGAGAGCCAACCAACGCTAACAATGTGACACATGAAAAACATGACTAACAGAGAACACAGGTGTGTATCGTATGTCAGCTACTGACTACAGTTCAAACTCTGTCTTTTTGGACTTTTTTGTTGTTTGTTTACTTTGCTTTGCTTTGGGGGGGGAAGCTAGTAAGAAACCAGTTCAGCTCGATACCTCTCACCTCCCATGATGTGTTCCCATTAGATAAAGTGTGACAAAGTTCTTTAAACACCAGTAGGTGCTGTGCCAACAAGGAATACTTACTGCATCCTTATGGCACATGAGCCATGGATGGCATCTGATGAGAGCTGTACACAGACATTTTATAGGAAGCATTTGAAATAGTTCTAGTGTTCTTCATTTCACTGAGAAGGAAAATGGGGTTTAAAGAGACTAAGCAGGCTTCCCAGGGTCCTACAGGTATAAAGGAGTGGGCTAAGATCCCAATACATATCTATATGACCTGGATTACTATTCGTTCTACCAAGCAAGAAGTAGTCAAATGTCATAAAGCTCTGAGACAGTCCCCTGAATGCTGCAGAAAAGAACAGGAAATGGATTATGTCATGGTTTCCATCCTATGTCTAGACTCTAGGAAACAATCCAAAGCCCACCAGGAATCATGGGGCAGTGACCCCCAACAATGAACCTGCATCTAGGATAGAGAAGTAATAATCTGAACCTTCAGCTGCAGTTAAGAAGATTGTACCAACTCCAGACACATCTGTGAGTGATACTGTAAATGATGGACTCACTTATGCATTATGGAGAATTGCTACACTTTGTGTTATGAAACTATCATGCTGGTTTATTTCCAGTTCTAGCCGTGAAAGACACAGCCGGCAAAGCAACCAAAAAACCCACTGGCATTCAATAGAATTCTGTCTGAGTTTTTAGCCAGCACGTAATAAAGGAGTTATTCTCTTTAGGCACATTCAGAGAGCTAATACATGGCAAGAGCACACACACACATACACACACACACACAGTGTATTTCATATACAGAGATTCAAAAGAAGACCAAAAAGCATGTAGAATTAAATAAAGCTGTTTCTTAGGGGTTCAAATTCTAAATGTAGCTTTGTATAACTTTTGTAAGATAATTACAAACCTGGAGAATTGGATGACAAGGGAAGCATTCTTTTAAAAATATATAGAAACGGTTTATAAACTGTTAAAAACAGAGAAATAGTTTGTAAACTGCCTATCTTTGACATCTTATTTTTTTGCAACTCTTAAAGCTTTCTCTCAAAATTTTGATCTCTCTCAGACCACATTGCATCACTCGACCACTCCAGACATTAGGCTGCTCATCAAATATTTCTGATTCTCCTTTCCAAGAGCAGGACAGGGCTGCGGTTCCCACCGGAAGTTCTGCATGAGCCTTTAGAAGGCTTGATTTCTCCGTTTCTGAACAGTGAGCATGCGCGGCAGTTGTCTTACTCTTGGGGCCAATCTCACGATGTTTGGTGCACGACCCACGGTGTCCTTGCCTTCACCACAGTGACTTACTGTGTTGGGAGGATTCCCTAACTGCATTCACAAGTGAGCCCTTCCTAGGAGCCATCCTTCAACTGGGCACGGAGGACAGGCCATTCAGAAAGAAAAGGGATGGAAACACCTTTGTTGTTTTAAACAACTAAGTCTGGGGTGTTGTTTGTTACTGCGGCATGACATACCACATCCTGACTGATCTTTTTAGAACTCAGTATGAGGCCTGGAAGTATAGTTCGATTGGCAGAATGCTTGCCTAGCATGAACAAAGCTTTGGATCCAATCCCCAGCATCACAAAAAAACCAGGCATGGTGGCACATGCCTGTAACTCCAGCACCTGTGCCTATAATCCCAGCATTTGGGAGGGAGAGACAGGAAATCAGGGCCAATCTGGACTACATGAGACCCTGTCTGGAAACAAAACAAAAACCCCTAAAGACGGGAGATAGTTCAGTTGGTAAAGTGCTTACTGTGTAAGCATGAACAACTGGGTTCAGATTCTCCATTACCCACATAAAAAAAAAAAAAAACTGGGTGAGATGTCACATACTTATAATCTCCATGGTGAGATGGAAAAGACAGGTTGATCACTGGGGCTGCTGGCAGTCATCTTAGGTCATCTCATCAACAATTCCCAGGTCCCACTAAGCGAGCCTGTCTCAAAAACAAAGTTGATGATGCCTGAAAACAAAGTTGATGATGCCTGAAGAACAACCAAGATTTATCTAGCTTCCACACACAAGCGCACACACACGCATATGGACCCTCACACACAGAGAGGCGTGCACACGCGCACACGCGCACACACACTGACAACCTCCGAATGAAGTTTTAAGGAAGACACGTCAAGAAAAGAAAAACCGTGAAGCCCAGGTGCAACGCCCATATCCACTGGCCTCATCATGCTTTTTTTCACAATTCTTCATCGGTCCAAACCTGAGCACATTGCCTACCACCGCCTGAGACAAACATTAACACATCTGGAATGAAGGCCTATTTGACGAGCACAACGGGCTGCCCTGAGCCTCAGCACTCAAAGATACTAAAACCCACAGGACAGGCTGTCCGATATCTTATGCGTGAACAGCAAGTATCTAGTCTGAAATGAGTGGTCTTCACCGCTGACTACACACGGTAAATTGGTATTTAAGTAACTTGTGGGTCAGAGCCCCAGAAACGAAGTGTGGAATGAGACCAATTCTGCTTTGTAAAATAGAAATGTCGGAGGGGCCCAGGAGGAGAGCAAGATCAGTAAAACAAACAAACAAACAAGCAAAAGCATTTACTCAAGGATCTGGCTGTGAAGACGGACCCTATTATCAAAAATATGCTATCAAGCGAGGCAGGAGGGATTCGGCCCAGCCACGCGCACACCTGCCTCTACTGGAGCCCATCTGGGGGATTTGCACCTGCTATTTATGTCACCCCGCACCCTCACCGCTGACTTCCTTCCTAAGTAGACATAGTTTAAACAATGGAGCCTTTTCAGGTGCAGCTTGGAAAGGGGGGGGGGGAGTGGGAAATGGAACCAAATGGCTGTGAAGGAAGCACAACACAGGAGTGAAACATAGCAAGGCTTAAACAAGCGGTGAGCTACTTTCCCCATGAACCAACTTCTGCTGGGTATGTCCCCAGCCTCAGCTGAGCCAGAGCGAGGCACTGGCCTCTCACAGTCAGGAAAAGACATGGGAAATAGATGCGAGTCTTCTCTCTGTCCTGATTCCACCGAAAACCATCATCATCCGGCTTCTGTCCCCAGCATTCCAGTAAAAACAGGAGCCAGCAGTCCCTGGGCTTCTAAAGTGAAACGCACTTCAGAGAATAAGCCACGGTCAGTCAAGTGCTCATGGCGCTTGCATGAGGACCTGGGTTCAGACTCCCAGAACCGAAGAGGAAAAAGCAGCAATGGCGCATGATTGTAACCTCACACTGGAGAGGCAGATACAGGAGGATCCCTGGGGTTTGCTGGCCAGCCTTAATCAGTCGGTGGGCACCGGGGTCAGTGAGGTAGTCTGTCTCAAAAGATGAGCTGGAGAAGCACACACACCCAAAAAAGGAGAAGCCATGTCAACTTCTGATTTCTATACATGTGTACATACACACATTTATACACACTCACAATTTATACACACATTTATACTTATACACACACATTTATACACACAAACTTTTCTCTTTTTTTTTTGGGGGGGGGGTTATACAGGGTTTCTCTGTATAGCCTTGGCTGTCACTTTGTAGACCAGGCTGGCCTCAAACTCACAGCAATCCACCATGCCTGGCTCCATACAAACATTTTTATATACACTCACTCACAGAGAGAGAGAGTGAGTGCAGTCTGCATCCCTGTACAGATGGGGGAGTTAAGCATCTGATATCAGTCACCGAACATCTCCAAATGGGCAAACTCATTGTCCAGCTTTTGCTCTTAAACCTGCAGCTCTCTCTGCTTCTTCTGTCACCGCCAATTACTTGCCTCCATTTCAGGTTTGATCTTCCCTCCTGGATGCTCCCGGTGGTTAAGGCTGGGCACTCTCAAACTGGTCTCCTCTCTTCCTGGCGCATGAGTGTATTCGTGAGATGCATTCGTGTACGTGCGCGCACACGGAGAAGCTCAAAGACATCAACTATTTGTTGAAGCAAGGTCCCTCGAGGAACTCAGAGCTCACCTATACTGGTTAGCCCAAGGAGACAACTTGTCCCGGGCACTGCCTGTCTCTGCTTCCAGAGCGCTGGGACAGCAGGTGGCCACCACACCTGCCTGGCTTTTTCCTGGGAGCTGGGAACCCAAACTGCAGTTCTCACACTTGTGTGGACAAAGACTTTATTCAGGGAGGCATTTCCCCAGTGCCTGTCTTGAGCTTCTTAACATTAATCCCTCCCGGCATTTTCATTCATTCATTTAACAAGCACTTTTTATGATGCTTACTAGGTGCCAGGTGCCATTCTAAGCCCTTCAGAGGTATTAACTCACTTAGTCACAATAACCCAGGGTAGGTTGTAACTGATGCCATCGCGCAGAGGACGCACAATGAAGGCAGGTGACATACACAAAGCCTCTGTCCCTGTGTCCATTCTTCATTACTGCGCCCAGTGTGTGTGTGTGTCTCTCTCTACAGATGCATTCCCTTTCGCGTCTAAAGATGAGGGAGATCGCATTCCCCCCCCCCCCCATTCTAAAAGTCATCTTCGGGGATCTCAGTTCCATAAAAATCTGTTAAACTGCTTCGACCACCCACAGAAAACTGTTTTCCCCCACAACACATTTTAGAGATGACCTCTGCCCCATACGAGAGCTGAGCCCATGGAAGGAAAAGGAAGCCAGTCAGCTATTCTCTCCTTTCTTGCAGACTCGCCACTTGGTGAACAAACAAGACAAGGAGCAGAGTGGAGCCCCTGAGGACTAGACAATGCTGCCCACATTAGAGACAAAGCAAGACTCGCGCTGAATTCATGGGGAATGATTGATTGCCCCCTAACTGGGGAACGCGTTTGTTTGCACAATCTAAAGGAGGAAGGAGTCCTGTTTGGGTAAGATAACCTTCAGTCTGGCTTCTGTTTTATTTTTTTGTTATGTATTTTTGTAACTCAGGGTTTGCATGAGCAAGGGTGCAAAGGTCTCCCAGCAAATGCTACCCTGTGAAAATGAAGAAAAATAAATAAGGAACGCGAGTGCTCTGGGACAGACCCTGGCTGCCCCGCTTTCAAACACATTACCTTCCACTTCTTCAAGGAAATGAACACACACAGACTTCCAGAACTGTTTGACCCAAGGGGTGGTCACTGCATGGGACCAACTGATTTCTTGCCTAGGACAGGCAGAGGGCAGTAGGGTAGGATGGCGGAAACGGTCTTTAGACAGATAAACATAAAACTGCCCGTTCTCTAGACCCTGGGGGCAGAAGGAAAACAAAATCCATTATTAGTGAGCTTGGAGACAAAGTTCGTGTGGTGCTTAAATGTACACACGATACCACCGTCCTGTGAGCAAGAAGAATTGAAACAGGCAGACAGGCAGACAGTTTGTGAAGAAAAGGGGGGGGGGGGGCAGAGGGCCTAACAGCAAGAGAAACTCTAAAAAAAAAAAAAGACAAAAAAATTAAACAGACCCCCCTCCCCCAACGTTCCAAGAAACACTCAGATGTAAAATGACTTGCATCTGGTCATTTTCTCTGATCATTAGATATTCGCTCACTCATCGATTCACCCAACATCAACTGTGTGTCTCGTCCTCCGCCCAAGAACGGAGTCAAGCTCTAGGGATTAAAGACCAAAGGTTGAATGCCCTCCACCTGAATATGTTCTAAGACTGGAAGCTTTCTGATTGTATCCACCTAGCTTACAGCTGCACTCCTAGCCACGCATGTCAGGTTATACTCAGACATCAGAAGCATAGCACACAGTCCATTTGATGTCCCCAAATGAAAGGGCCCCTACTGGACTCTGTCATCTATGAAAGCAAGCTCTGTCTCATACACAGAATGATTTGAGATACATGATTACCTTCTACCTATATATAATACATACTACATGTATGTATATAAATCAATTCTGTGTTCAGACTTGGGTCTTATCCTCATGTGAAGGGGCTGAGGAGATGGCTCAGGTGGTAATGGGCTCGTGGGGCTAGCCTGAGAACCTGACTTTGGATCCCTGATACCCACATAAAAAGCCTGGCCAAGTAACGAACATCTGTAACTTCATCCCTGAGAGGAAAGGGGAGGGGCCCTGGAGCTCACTGAGCAACCAGGCTAGCTGAACTGATGAGATCCAGGTTCAGGGAGAGACCTGCCTTTAGAAGTAAGGCAGGGAGTGACACACAATGTCAACCCCCAGCCCCTACACGCATGCGCCTGCGTGTGCACATAACCACATAAACCTGTAAACGCACACACAAGATACCTACGTGTATGCAGCTATACCGAAGCCCGAAATCTGAAACATCTGTGGTCCCAAATGTTTCAGATGAGAGAATTCAACCTGTGATGCCACCTCTCCATCCGTGGGGCGTTAAGAGTTAACTGGAATTTCAGGAGAAACTTGCAGCAGGTGCTGTTCTGTATGCCAGGTGTGCCAGTGAATGTATTCCCCACTTAGTGTTTCACCTCTAATGAATACTTCAGATGAAAGGCAAACCAACATCAATTGCTTAATAGCTGTGAACTGTAAACAGAACCACCTAAATTTTTCCACTAGTTTCAACAAAGCTGAAGAAGTTTGTTTACAAAGACCTGTCAGAGGGAACTCAGGAATGGCGTGGCCCTTCTGAGCAACAATGTTTCCGCGCCAACCAAAAGTCTAAGAGGGAGAGTCCCTGGTAGGAAATGACAGTGCTGGGCGGAAACAGCAGCATTGCATGCTGGGTGGGCTGTTTAGCTCCAGTCAGAAAACAATTGTTTCCAGACAGTTCTTCTACAATGCATGGAACCTACAAACGGTTAAGGGAATTGCTCTCAATACACAATATTCACTTATCCAGGATAAAGCTCATAAAAAATTTCAGTAATTTATTATCCCTCTCCTATGCTACAGCTATATGACTATAAAGGCCTATCACCGTGACAAGGAAGAATGTAGATAAATACTTAGTATATATCACACACAGAATTAAAGAACTAAGAATCACATGAAGTAAGATGAAGCTCCGCACTCTTTCAGATTTCACAGCAGCCTCGGCTTCAGATCAAAACCATTCACATGCATTAAAATATTCTTTTATTGCCACAACATCTTGTACGTCTGGCATTCTGCTGCCCAGCAACCCAAGAACTGCAAAGAGCAATGAAACTAGAAATTTAAGTGTCTGCCTATGTGAGCAGACTCCAAATACAACAACTTGCAACTTAAACAGGGAAGGCCAAGGCCACCTATTTTGTTTTTGTAACCGTTTTCAGGAATGGGCAACTGTGTTTCCAGGTCAACAGCAGCAGACACTCTCAGATTTGTAAGATACAGCAACCAAAAGTGGGTATAAGGGAGTAAAGTTAGCAGCCAGGCAGGGCACTGGGCACATGCCTGTAATCCCAGCACTCAGGAGGCAGGAGTATTGTGACTAGTTTGAAGATATCCTGGGCTATCTTTATCTCTCTCCATCCCCATGGCAGATAAGAGAGAGCAGGCAACAGATGTTGAGTGGTTAGAGAGCGGCTCTTTGTGCTCGCTGGAAAGCAGGGTTGGAGACTAAGACCATGAGAAGGGAAATGAGAAACAGACAAGAATCAAATAGCTTGTGGGATCAAGCTTTGCAGGCAAGACCATCATCTCTACATATTCAAACACATTACTCTTCACACTGTGTTACTGTTATCAGAAAAGAAATGCAGATATGTTCTTCTCAATTTAAGGATCCATTTGTGCCAGGCAATGAGCAACGTCACAGTCTCTGAAGAGTGATTAAGTAAAGTGACCAGAGAGTTGACTGAGAAATTTGGTGGCCAAGAGGAATTTTTTTTTATAGAGAGGCCTGCTCAGGATCCAACACAGACAGGCAGAGGGAAACCCAAGATGGATTTTCCTCTGCTTCCTTCCTTGCCTGTGGCACCAGAAGTGCAGATTTCCTGCAGGAAACAGAAGATGAACAATGCCATCAGCAGTCAGCCACTCCATCAAACCCCGACAACTCGAGGTTTCTGAAGGCAAAGTGAGAAGTGCACAAGCCAGAAATAGCTTCAAAGCTCTACTGTGACCTATCATTCTTTACCCATAATTCAAAAACCAAAAAGCAATCCAGGAATGGTGGTACACACCTATCACCCCAGCACTAGGGAGGCAAAGGCAGATGAATTTCTGTGAGTCTGAGAAAGTTCCAAGCCAGACAGGGCTGGCCCTATAAGACCTAAATCTCAAATAACAAGAAAAAAATGCTCTGAAATCTCCTAAAATCCTTACCTGAACTAACACGAAGCTGCATGCTGTATTGTCTTAATTATCTGATACCTGCGTTCATGTATTTCACCACTAAAAACACGCGTGTGTTTAAATACGGGACACTGCTATTGAAGAGGTTAAAGGATATGTTACATGTTCTGTACCACTATTTATACATCTAGGAAGTTCCAAAATAGTCAGTGTATTTCAGATAAGGATCAATGGATCTGACCGTTACAAGATTACTCTAATCAGTCGATAAGAATCTAGGAAAATGGACACAATGTCTTAGCTGATAATCCAAAGCACTTGTATAATGCCTGGCATTGGGCTAGGAATTTGGCATACTTTAAAAGGGCCTCAATATGATCTTTGCCCTAAATGCAAAACAAGATGAAGTGTAAGGATCACCATAACTGCTTAGATCATCAACATGGTCTCATTTCCAAAGAGAGAAAGGAAAACAAACAAACAAACAGGAAACTTTATGTCATACGCACACGGCTAAATCAGTGAAAGTGCTTTGTTTTTAAGTTCCTAAGAGATAGCTTAGTTAATCCTATCAGAGTGACGAGAAGTGGCGGCAGGAGAAAAGAGATCTCCCTAAAAGCTGTATCCCTTCCTAATTATGCTGAGGCTCAGAACACCACTCCCCAGGGCATCAGAACCCATCAGGCAGCCCCGCCAACCTGAAACACCACAAGATGCCTAACACAACTTCAAACCCCTCTCCACCAAGCCACTCCAGTACACCTCATACAAACACAGCTTTCCCCAGACCATGCCTGGACAGCATTTGAGCTTCAAAACAAGCCTCTCCATTCTCCCTCGAAACTCTCCCAGGCTGTAAAGTTTTGAGAAGGTAGAAACTGTTCACCCGTCTGCCTCTGGTGAGAATGGGGATGGAGCGCGCTAAAGCGAAGAACCTGAGTAAGAGGGAGAAATGGTGTTTCTGTGCACTTGCTTAGCAGTTCAGGTACTGCTCTCACTTTATGAGGAATTTAACAATGTGCCAAACACAAAATGTGCTGCACCTGATTTCAGATTTTTTTTTTTGTTGTTGCTATTTGCATTTTGTTTTGGTTTTTTGTTTGGCTCTTCAAATTACTTCTACCACACGGAGACCCGGAGGGTTTCAACTAAAACCCTTGGGTGCAGACATGCTTCATGTTTCAGAATTTTAGAAAAGTTAATTTTAGATTTAAGAAAAGTTAATCTAGACCCCCCTGCTCAGATGTAGCTCAAGGGCAGCTCAGTCTCCATGGGGATTCCCTAGTAAGGGAAGCAGGGGCAGTCACAGGCATGAACTTGGTTGCCTGCTCTTTGATCCACTCCCCTGGCGAGGTAGCCTAACTAGGCCACAGAGAAAAAGGAGCCAGATAGTCCTGATGAGACCTGATAGGCTAGGGTCAGATAGTAGGGGAGGAGAACCTTGCCTATCCATGGACGATGGGAAGGACACAGGGGAGAATGAGGAAGGGAGGGTAGATCTTGGAGGCGATGTAGGAGGTAGCTACAGCCTGGATACAAAGTGAATAAGTTGTAATAAATAATAATTATAATTTTTTAAAAGAAAGAAAGGTTAATCTAATCTATATAGACTGTGTTCTGTAAGTGAATACGCTGACCTGAGCTTTACACCCTTGGCAATTCTGATGACTGATGTAGAAGGGAGATGGGTGGGGAGAAAGAGGGCAGGGTGGGGATAGAGAGGCAGAGAACCAGCAGAATGAGGATGATGGGTAAAGATAAACCAGCCTTAGCCAAGGCAAAAACCAAATGGAACCTGGCAGGAGACAATGACCCAGAATCCATAAACCAGTCATTGTACTCTTCCTAACACCATTAACAACTGGTGGTTAATGGTATTACCGCCAAACAAGGAACTCAACTCACAGCCAAAGGAGTACAGCGGGAACCATGGAGGATGCTGCTTGACAGCTGGTCTTCAGGGCAGCTTACATTAAGCTAGCTTTTTTGTTCAGGATCACCTGGCTAGGGATAGTGCCACCCACAGTTACACCAGACCCTTCTACGTCAGCTAACAGTCAAGTCAGTCCCCCACAGACTTGCACACAGGCCAACCGGCACAGATAATTCTTCAACGAGGCTCCCTTCTCAGGTAATCTCTTGTGGTACGTTAACATTCCAAATCAACTATCACAGGTATTCACTCTTAGTGTGTCACAACGCAGGTTAACAATTTTAAAAGTTCAAAGTGCATGCCCTACGAAGAAGAACATGGATTTGTTAGGCACACAGCCGTAAGGATAGAATTTAAGTTCTGTAAGTCTCCACTTACTTGATATAGAAGAGCGGGACAGATAACCACCTCTCAGTAGCAACAACACCATCTGTCGGGTGTCAGACATTTAGCGGTTAACCCTTTGCCTCCAAAAAAAGAATATAGAACACTTGCATGGCAAGTACTGTGCGCGTTTTAATTTTCACAAAAATCCAACAACGCAGACCTTAACGCCAATCATATTTTCCTTGCTGATTATTTGTGTGGTGCCGGGAATGGAAGCCTCTGCCACTGGGCTGTATCCCACTCCCCAGTTTCACTGTCAATATCAGGACTCTGAGTCCTAGAGACTGGGTTCTTACTCAGGTCACAGAGTACCTCCTCTTCCTCTTTCACTGAAAGAATGGTGGGCCGACCGTGGGTGACTCTAGGTTACCATTATTCCATGCCCCTCCTCTCAGACAGAATGAGTACACCTAGGGGGTCCTTCCATCCTGCGTGTGTGTATCATTTTCCAGATTGGCTTTCCTCACAGCTATTCCCACCATTCATCGGAAGCTTATTCTCATCTCAACCCATGTCAAAATCAACCCCAAAGCCTGTTTCCTGAACACCCACACACTTGACTTTCAGAAAACTTAGACTCACTTTAAAATATAAGCAACAGCCTTTTGCCTCGGCCACAATGGGAAACACCTTATTAAACTAGCTAAAAAAAGAAATGGCTGGCTTTTCTATGTCTGACATAAAGATTTTAGGGGAAAGCCAAAACATCACATTCTAAGACATTTGGGACATCTACAGACAGTATGCTGCTCAGTGTTCAGCCCAAAACAGTTGAGAGGCCGCAGCTTTGTGTAGGCTTTATAGAAGCAAGGATGTAAATGGTCGGCTCTCATATTCTCCCATCTCTAACTGTAAGCAGACACCACCCACTTTGTGGCTGTGCTCATGCAAAGCTGGAGGCCACTGGGGTAGCTGCAACAAGCTGCTCTCAGCTACATATTCCAGCTCCATAGTCCTGGGTGAGCACTCCTTTCCACTTCTTCCAGAAGCCTGCTACTTACCCATTCTTCTGCCTCTCACAGCAGAACACAGCCTATCTGAATCAATAGGCTAGTGCTGGCTGTCCTGGGGTCCCCAGTGGAATCATTTCTTACCCCTAACACAGCATACTCGCACTTAGTGCAAATCAGTTTTTTACTTATTTATAAAACTCATTTTATCCGTTTTTATCTCCTGATAGACTGAGTCCCAACCAAAACTCTGCCTTCCATGATCTAAGAGACTCAAATCTTTCTATCTCTTGATGGCTGTCATCAATATTAAGATGTCCACTGAAGCGATTACCTCCAAAGGAAGCTGTAGCTTCAAGCTGGTCCCTGAGTTTCTGGGAGATACTTGGTATCCCCAAGCCTACAGGAGGTGCCTGTCACTGATGTTTATTAAGCACCCTACCAATGCTTGTCTCCACTTGTCTCACTGGAGCTAACGTTGAGTGCCAGACGCCATGTGCATTCTCTACACGGTTCACCACACAGCATGATCACAACCTACACACTTCCAGCTTTCCAATCCCAAACTGATTCTCCCCCATTTCCTTTTTCTTCTTTTTTAATCTTTAAAGGTTCCTTTTTCTAAGCGGGGGTGTGCAGGCGGTTAATATTAACATGACATTATGTCTTCATTTTTTTTTAAGGTCTCAAATAATTTTTAAAATAATATTGACCTTGGGATCTCACTGAAAAATAAAACCTTGCCAAAAGGTATTTTTTGCAGGCAATTTGCAGAGAGAAGTTTCATATATTGAATGGAAGCATATCCCTGGGAATAGTTTGTAACTTCATCGTAGACGAGAAAGGGCTCGTTGTGACGTCTGTGTCATTTGCTTCTCTGGTGATCACGTCATATATGGTTTGGCCTCACAAAAAGCTCACTTTATAAATGGAATTGGAAATGCCATGTTCAGTCTTATGCTTTTCAAGCTCCTTATAAAATTGGACATGAGACAGCCAGTAACATAACAAAAATGGCAAAATAAGTTCACTTAACATCATTTAATAATAACTGTTAGGGACCTTCATTTTCTCCATATGTGAAGAAGGGAAAACAGTATCATTAAAAGTAATGGCATGTGGCTTTACTACTAAGGACTTAAATATCTTTCATATACTACTTTTTAAGCATGTGCTACTCAATAGTAAACAAAAATAGAAAGATTAGGCTGGATGGGGGTGGCACACAGGCCTTTAATCCCAGCACTCAGGAAGCAGAGGCAGGTGGATCTCTGTGATTTCGAGGCCAGCCTGGTCTACAGAATGAGTTCCAGGACAGCAGGGCTACACAGAAAAACCCTGTCTCAAACTACCGACACTAATGAAAAAAAAAAAAAAAAAGATTACTTCGAACTAGAAACCTTGTCTTTGGACTCCAGAAGCAGGCCCCTGGAGGTCTAACATCAGAGAATCAATAACTCTTCGGGACTAGCCACGACAACTGGAGATACCATTCTTGGGCTATAGCAATTGCTAAGTCCTGGAGATCCAGATCAAGGCATAAATACTACACAAACATGAGATCGCTTCTCATGTTACTAGGGTAAATCTTGAGTTTCAAAATTGAAGTCTGTCATAATTACCAACGAGTAAGAATAATTTCCAACTGGCCCACATTCAGTAAAATGTGCTTTGTACAGCACTCTTGCAAAGAGGCATCTCTATCCTGTAGCACTTGGCAGCCACAGGCTAACACCTGCTGTCAAATCTTTGCACGCCAAGGCTATTTCTTCTCCACTCCACAGTGCAAAACTGGGGAACTGCAGAGGACCTGCCAGGTGTGTGCATGTCTCAAGAGCCTCCTGCGGCATGTACATTGGCCCTGCCTCAAAGCTGCCTACATATTGATTTTGGGGGAGAAAGGAATCAGGCTGAGTTAACCTGAGGCATGGTTCCTACAACGGAGCCATCCATCTGAACCTCATCCATCAAACAACAAGCTCCAGCCAACTACTGAAGCAGAGCTGGCAAGGAACGCCATATAATTAACCTCACTGATCATCTCCAGAGGCAAGGCTAGATTCCGTCCTTATCTTGTTAGTCCTATGCCCTAAATCCAAAACATAGCCCTCACAGACATTTTATTCTATCCTCCATGGCCAGCGGGTTTTTATATAGATAGGCTTTTAAAAAGTGATATAGACAACTTCAAAGGATAACAACTAACAAACAAGCTAGAAAAATGAAGGGGAATTCCATCATCACCTAAGGCTCCTGGGCACCAGAGGGCTTCTAGGCCTTCATGCCTGTTACTTCCACTAATTCCAGCCTCCCTGGGAAAGGAACCATCATCGTCCTGCCTGGAAGCTATGTCCGTGCTGGGAAGCACAAGCTCCCAGGTCTAGTTGCCAGGAACTACATAGTTTCTCTTCACTCAGGTCTGGGCTGAAAGGTCAGTTCCCCAGAAAGGCTTCTCAGACCAACCAAGGGACAGCAGTAAACTATGCCCCTGTACCTCTCATCCTGCCCCTCCCTCTGCCACCACATGGCCTTGCTTAGTTTTTTTTATTGTTATTTTTATTAATTACAGTTTATTCACTTTTTATCCTACCTGTAGCTCCCTCCCTCCTTCTTCTCCACCCATGCCCCTCCCTCAGTCCACTGATAGGGGAAGGTCCTCTTCCCCTTCCATCTGATCCTAGTCTATCAGGTCTCATCAGGAGTGGCTGCATTGTCTTCCTCTGTGGCCTGGTAAGGCTACACCCCCCTAAGGGGAGGTGATCAAAAAGCAAGCAAATCACTTCATGTCAGAAGCAGTCCCTGTTCCCATTATTAGGGTACCCACTTGGACGCTGAACTGCCATGGGCTACATCTGTGCAGAGGTTCTAGGTTATCTCCATGCATGGTCCTTGGTTGGAGTATCAGTCTCAGAAAAGACCCCTGTGCCCAGATATTTTGGTTCTGTTTCTCTTCTTGTAGAGGCCTTGCTTGGTTTTATCCATAGCATTTAATATTATCTAAAATTATTCTAGATATTTATTGATTTTTAAGGATTAATTTGTACATATGTGTGCCTTAGTGAATTTATGTATACCACAAACACGCAGGAGTCCATGGAGGCCAAGAGAGTTTCAGATCTCCTGGAACTGGAACTACAGATGGTAAAAAGCCACCTTCTGAGTGCTGGGAACCAAACTTAGGTCCTCTGCAAAAGCAGTAAGTACTTTTAACCATTGAGCATTAAGCCGTCTCCCCAACCCCACCTATTTTTTTTTACTTATTTTACTTATTATTTACTTTTTTTTTTTTTTTACTTATTAATGCATGTGTACATGCTTGCTTTTGTGCGAGTGTGTGTGTGTGTGTGTGTGTGTGTGTGTGTGTGTGTGTGTGTGTG
>NW_026596117.1:19899288-19970942 GCF_907164565.1 Psammomys obesus
GTGTGTGTGTGTGTGTGTGTGTGTGTGTGTGTGTGTGTGTGTGTGTGAATACAGGTACATGTAGGCCTCGGTGCAACTATGGAGGTCAGAGAATAACTCTGGGGAGTTGGTTCTCTCCTTCCCCCTTGTTCAGACCTTGCCACTTGCTCTAGCAAGCAGGCCTATGAGCTTCCAAGTGATTCTCCTGTCTCTTACCCCTATCTCACTGTGCCGGTTTACAAGTTCTCAGCACCACATCTAGCTTTTTAACATGGGCTCCCAAGAACTGAACTCAGTTTTCAGGTTCATGTGGCAAATGGTTTTACCTACTTAGCCATCTCGCTGACCTCCGAAGTTCTCTTTAAATGTATCAATTACCTGACTTTCTCCACTATAATGTAAGTTTCTTTAGACCACGGGAACTTTTCAAGCACTAGGTCGAAGCTTTACACTTGGTGTTAATAACAGTATTAAAGAATGGTATTTAAGAATGTGTAGGGAAAGGGAAAGAAGGAAGGAAAGAAGAGGGGAGAGGGGATTTAGGGGGTCAAAGCTGGTAAGAAAGAAAAAACTTGCAAGGAAAAGGAAGGGAGAAGATAGAAGATGGTAGGGAGGGAGGCAGGGAGGAAAAAAGTGAAGGAGGAAAGGAAGAAAGGCAATGCAGATTCCTCCATTACTTTCTGGAGAAAGACTTATTTAAGAGATTCAAATTTCTAACTTAAAACCAAGCCATATTCTGAGGCACCTCTCTGAAAAAGTCTGTAAAGTCCCTGTTAACTCCCTCCAGCCTCCAGAAAACATCTTAGTGCAATCCTTTATGAACCAGGAATGACCTGAATTTTGGAGCTACATCATCTTGTTCTGTCTTGTTTAACATCAGAGATTTCTGATGACACCCAGAAATCTCTGAAATTAAAATACATGTTTTCTCTCGGGTTGGAAATCCCTTGTTTGATGCACTTATTTTGTCCCTCTCCTCCACAGCATGCTTCTCTCTCTATGCCCCACCCCCACTGCATAGCCCTTTAAAAGCCTGAGTTGACAGAGTCCCATTGTCACAAACAGCATTTTAAAACTGGAATTTGGCTGGCTGACCACACACACCAGCAAACATCTGGACCAGCGACTGTGAGAACATTCTGTGATGACAAAAGCTTTCTGTGGTGTGGATGGGATTGGAATCCTAGGGGTAACAAGGTGAGGTGCCTCAGGAGGCCAGGGAGGCAGGTTGACCAGATGGCTTGAGCAACAGCCACCTGCTCTGAACAGGACACTTGAGTGTGATTTTGAGCGCTGGTGCCTTTACTTAAGCGGCAGCTCTCAGTAAGCAATCCTAAAGTAATCCTACACATGCTCACAGTGCTACATACTACATACGGTGGCAGCTTCCCGTTGACCCAAGCCAGATGCTGGCAGCTCCCCAGAGCAAACTCCTTCTCAGTCCAGGGGGATGGAGAAGGTAACAGGGTTTAATTAAATTTTGTAACTTCCATAGGACCTAGAACTGAGGCGTCTGAATGTTAAGGAGGTTCTCAACCAGAAAGGCGTTGGCTGGCTAAACTGCTGTGGCCCTCACCCTCGATCAGATCAGATACTACATCACTTACCAGCTAAACTGTCATGCAGCCTTTTATGTTGGGCAAAAAGTTAGGTGAACTGCTGAGATGTTGAAAACAAGGCAAAGGATGGGGAGGAATAAAAAAAGAGATACTCCCATCTTCTGTGCAAATGTACACGTTTAAGCAGTGACTGAACGACTATCACTGCCCCAAATAGAATTAAAGTCACAGTTTGGTCATGCTGATGCGTAGCCTCTCCTCTGCTACTCCTTTTTGTTATCCAACTCGAAAAGATCAATCATTAGTTTCACACACGCCTGTTGGAAAAAATTCAGAAGTTCATGCACCACATTTCCCTTTTTTTTATCTTAGTGTGCATTAGCTATACAAAACAATGGGTTTCACTGTGACATTTTCACACACGCATGTAACACGTTTTTAATCAGATGTATGCACATCTATTATGCCTTTGGTGCAGACAAAAGGGCAAGAGAGGGGAGGGAACATTTAAAGAACATTTCAATTCAGCTGGATTTTTTTTTTTAATTAACATCTGATCACTCTCTAGAAGACACCTCGTAATACACTATTGGTATGCTCCACACTGCTTTTAAGGGTTAAGGAGCAAAACCAATGTGTCAAACAGCATTAACAGCAACCACCACCAGTAATGCCTCTGCATTTTCAGGAAGGGATTATAAATTTAAGATATTATTTCTGCTGTTATTACTGCTATTATTACTATAAATCTCCATGAAAACAGAATTTTGCTATTGTATGCATGCTCCTTTATATAAAAAGAGGAGAGGAGGCTAAGAGAGAATAAGCACCTTAAAAGCAGCAAAGCCAAGATTCAAGCTAAGGCATGATGGTTAGCTTTAGCTGTCAACTTGACACAACCCAGGTTCACCAGGAAATGAGTCTGCCAATAAGGGACTGTCTGCATTGGGCTAGTCCATGGGCATGTCTGTGGAAGACTGTCTTAAATTAATCCATACAGGATTAATTTAGTCCTTCCCTAGTCCACTGTGGGCAGAACCATCCCCTAGGCAAGGGGCTCTTCACCACATAAGACCAGAGGAACTGAGCTAAGCACAAGGCTATGCATTACTTTCTCTCTGTTCTTGCCTGTGGATGTGACAGCTGTCTCAAGCTCCTACAGCTGTGACTGCCCTCCAGTGACAAACTGTGATCTAAAATAAACCTCTTTCTCAGGGTATCTAAGCATATGCTGAGACTCATAGGCAAACTTAGGACAGAGTGCAGAGAATCTTATGAAAGAAGGGAAATTAGAAAGACCTGGAAGGGTCAGGAACTCCACAAGGAGAACAACAGAGCCAAAACACCTGGGCCCAGGGGGCCTTGCAGAGACCCATACTCCAACCAAGGACCATGCATGGAGAGGACCTAGAACCCCTGCTGAGAGGAAGCACACAGGCTGATCAGTTTCCAAGTGGGTTTACTTAGTAAGGGGAGCAGGGGCTGTCTCCAACATGAAGTCAGTAGCAAGCTCTTTGATCACCTCTCCCTGGGGGGTGCAGCCTTACCAGGGCACAGAGGAAGACAATGCAGCCAGCGTTTGATGAGAACTGATAGGCTATTGTCAGATAGAAGGGGAGGAGGACCTCCCCTATCAGTGGACTAGGGAAGGGATATGGGGGGGAACAGGGAAAGTAGGTGGGACTGGGAGGAGACAAGAGACAGGGCTATCTCTGGGATACAAATTAATAAATTGTAATTAATTATAAAATAAACCTCTTTCTCTGCTCTGCTCTTCTTTTTTGTCAAGATATATTATCACAGCAACAGAAATGAAACTAGAACACATGGTTTAGTCCTTAAGTCCATGTTCCTGATCCACTATTGCAGTTACTATTTTATCAATAACATCTTTTAGCTATCATGCATGTAAAAGGCATACAATCTTCTACAAAATCTTTGAACCATTTTATTCTTTATTTATGAGAACCAACTGTATGTTTTACATTGTTTCAAAAAGCATAAGTTTCTAACACTTGTTATTTTTGAGGCTGATGTGAATTTTACTTTACCTGTATTGTGTTTCATAGTCCTGAAATTAGATAATCAGGATCAGCATCAAACAAAAGTTGCCGTGATGACTAGTTGACACAGGAACATAATGCATAACTTTACATCGGGCTCCATATCCAACATAATTTATATTCATAACAAAAATGGCAATGGCCCAGTCTCTGACATATGGATTTACGGTCTCGACCAAGGCCAAGTCAAGGCACGTTAGCCGAATGTATCTAAACATCTGACTCTAATCACTGCACTGAAAATAGGCATTAGGGGCTTATAAGTCTGCTTCACTGAGCATGAGAAGTTATGAGGAAGTTGGGTTTGGGGGGGGCAGGGATAATGTGCTTTCAATTCAACATCATCTTTTCTTCCTCTTCCCATCCCTGTTCTCATGGTAAAGACCCAGCTATGGCTAGTGTTCATAGTCAAAGTCGGGCAAAAGACAAAAAGAAGATTCTGTGGACATCTGTCAGCCATTGTGATTTTATACTACTTTTAGCTCTATGTGGTCCACACGCACCCTCTTCCTGCCCACCCCCACCCTGTTAAAATGAATAATAGAGGGTTATTAGTTTTCAGTCACTCCCAGATACTTGGAGGAATGAGTTACTATAAATCTGTAATCTATTTTTTTCTCATATAAACAGAAGGAGCTGAAGTTTAAACTAAATGTATTTATTACCCTTTAATGATATTTCCCATTCCACCAAGAAGGAGAGAGGCACGGCCCCAGCCAGCTCTGAAGGGGAAACCCAGCACCAGAGATCCATAGTCTACTAATCCTCAGCTATCAATCTCCTTCCTCAACCACTTCCTCTGATAAACCACAGGAACCTCGCCTATAGCCTTTTTTTAAAACCTCATTTATCCTGCTCCCACTTGAGGTCACTATGTGGAAAAGACCTGGGTCTCAGCCACCCCACAACAAAAATAATCACACTGAATAAACATTCACAGCCCCCAGGATTTTTTTTTTAGGTGCTAGGGACAGAACCCAGGAGTTTGCATAAGTTAGGCCAGGATAAATGATCTACAAAGTGTTAATGTCTTTCCATTTCTTTTTTTTCCTGCTACATCACTGATATTTTTAAAAATATATATATTGTAAATGAATCTTCAAGGTTCACAATACTTTAAAACATTCGGGCAGATTTCCTCCACCCGTCTTGGCTTATTAAGTCTGTGAACTGCATTTAGTAAAACACTTACCTTTACCATTTTATAATTTAAGCTAGGCTCTAAGAAGAAAAAAATAATATCAACATGTAAAGGAAGAACAGAATTTGACATTTATCAGAACCTGGATATTGTCGTGAGCTCAAGCTCCAAAGGCTTTTGGCAAGTTCACCTCTAAGATGACCTTTCAGGGTGGGTTAGTGAGTCCCAGGCTCAGGTTCAGTAAATTAATTACAAAGCAAATATACCACAGCGTGGTGCTACACTTTAAAAAAAAATCAGATGCCATTCTGCCACACCAGATCATCACTTTCCCCTTAGTTTTTCGTTTGTTTTTGTTTTTATTTTTGTTTTTTGAAAAGTCTAACTTCTGGCCAGCACTTTGACCTAAGAGCAAAGATCAGATATTTCTGAATCCTAAAAGGTATAGATAGCTCAGCCATGTTCAGCCCGAGGTGCCATGGCCTCTTGCAGCTCTCTCTCTCTCTCTCTCTCTCTATATATATATATATATATCTTTCTAAGACTCATTTCTCCACTTCTATATCACATAGCAGAACATCACACACATACACACACACACACACACACACACACATTTCCTTTGCCCCGTATCTAAGACCCAGTCGAACATATGTAAGCTGACCCAATTACCACACTCTTTTTTAAAATACTGCCCTAGAAATAAACATTTTTAGAGTGTGTCATTTACCTCTATTTCCCCTCCTGGTTACAAAATCTCACGGCACTTAGTATCCTTAAGTAACCTCCTTAATACTGGACTCTCTGAAAATCCTCAAACATGAAACATGGGGATTGAGATATGCAATTCAGCACCTAGGACCACAGCTGCGGGATATCTTCAGTACGTAATTACATTTCATTTCTGAGTATCCTTGGATTTTCAACTGGTCTCTTTCTCGAACATGCTTAAAATCATTTGGTTGAAAAGCAACCTCCGCATGAAATATGCAAGCGGAACCCCATAAATCAGCGCTCTACTTCCAATGCATAACAACGTGAGAGCTGGAGTTGGGGTGGGGGTCACAGCCTCAAGCTAGGAAAATACAAACACTGTGGGCTCGGGCGAAGGGTTATTGTTTTCATTGCTAACTATCATTCCCTGCTGTCTATTTTTAACAGGGGTTTTTGATCTGTTCCAGGGATGCTGTGCTTTCCTTCAGGCTGCAGGCTGAGCTTGCAGGAGCTGGTAGACCCTAGCAGTGGGCAGCACTCCTATTAATCAGAATCACACAGTGACTCACAGCTGTTCAGGGAGACAGAAGAAGGCAGGTCTGAAGATATCTTTCACCAGGTAGGGAATTTGCTAATAAATGCAAGACAGTATTTGGATGGTAAGTTTTTCTTCTCTCTCTCTCTCTCTCTCTCTCTCTCTTTCTTTTTCATTTGGTTTTTTGAAACAGGGGTTCTCTGTAGAGCCCTGGGTGTGCTGGAACTCGCTCTGGAGAGCAGGCTGGCCTTGAACTCAGAGATCCATCTTTGGCTGATAAATTTTAATGGCAATTTTGGCCATGTAGAATGCCATACAACCAAAGGAGCAGTTTGATATAAAGGGTTTCATTTACATTATCTCTCTATTATTTCAAGTATAAAAGCCAGTAATGTAACATCAGCTCTAGAGCCAGGCTGCTTTGGTTCAAACCCCAGCCTGACTACATTTAGATATATCTTTTAGTTCAGGAAATATCTCAGTACAGTATTATAAGACCCAGGGTTTTTTCCTATTGTCTATAATAACAGTCTCTCTCTTAAGCAGGTGCTCTGAAGATTCAGTGAATAAACCTACAGTACACAGAATGGCTGATGCACAGTGAAGATCCAATGAATGCTAATTTTTACCACTTCATGTCATATTATTAGGAGCAGCAGTAGTGAGAATTTTGTAATTTTGGTTTCTCCAGAAAACACAGAAATATTGTGGAAATGTGTTCTTATTTTAATCCCGGGTGTGGATTATGATTTGGTGACTATGATTTGCCTCATGCTCTAGCAGGGGCGTGTGTCTGCCAGCTGCAGATAGTTTCTGCGAATGTGTAAAGTTTGGAATTCTGGGGACTTTTCAGAGGATTATATAAATGCTAGGTGGTTGGTTGCTGTTGGTTATGGTTTGTCGAGTAGTGGTGCACAAAGAGAAAATCAGATATCCTGCTGGCCAAGATCATACTTGCCCCAAGGAATTCAACACCTCTAATCATCAGGAAGTAGTCTAATGATATTGTCCCATTTCCTACCCCTGACTTTATAAAAACATTTAAACATTTAACAGGGGTCTGGCTTAGAGTTTCAAAGGTTTAGTCCATTATCGTCATGATGGGAGGTATGGCAGAGGGCAGGCAGACATGGTGCTGAAGAAGGAGCTGAGAGTTCTACATCTTGATCTACAGGCAGCAGAAGGAGACTGTGTGCCACACTGGATATAGCATGAGCATTATAGTCCTCAAAGCACACCTCCACAGTGACACACTTCTCCAACAAGGTCACACCTACTCCAACAGTGCCACTCCTCCTAACAGCTGTGGGCCAAACATTCAAGCACATGAGTCTATGGGACCCTTACCTATTCAAACCACCACACTGATCATCAATAAATAATGCATGGAAGAATAGGTGTGTAGATGCATAGAAGGATGGATGAATGATATTTTATGAGGAGAGAAAAAAACATACTAAGATAAAGTTTTACACAGTGTAAAAATGCTTTACAAAGATGTCTGAGAAGGCTGTGAGTCATACAGAGAGTGTAACATGAGGGAGAAGAAAGGACCTGAAGGTGGTAAGGAATTTCTCAGGCTGAATAAATATCCTCAAACAAATGGACAGGATGGTAGAATGGAGTTAGTTTGTCTGAGAGGCTAGTGTGAGACACGAGTCCAGGGCCTTGCCATGGAGAAGCCAAGGACCAACAAAGTGAAATGGAAGAAGAAGTGGTACCCGTGGTGCAGGCCGACAGGAGCCACAGAACCTGGAAAGTTACAGAGAAACAGGTCACCTTCACATTATTGCATCTTGATTGTACTAAATCTACCTGAATTTTAGTATATGGAAGCTATTTCTAAACCATAGTAATCATCAGAAATATTTCCATCAGGAAAGAATTTTTGCTATATTGCAATTATTATAGATATCAAAAACACCTTTTGTTATCAACAACAGTCTAAAAGTATGGAAATGTTAAGACACGGTGCTGAGCCATGTCACTCTGTGTTGTTGTTGTTTTTTTAAAGAAGCTATGTGGTACTATATTTTTAAAATTCCTAACATCTACATCACTTACTCCATTATACATAGTTTCCTTTATTATACTATATGTATTATTTTATATACTTAACATTCCAGGAGGAGAAAACTTAAAGAGCCCATGGAACCAATAAATAAATAAAATAGTTAAAATTTTTCTGACTACAGAACCAGCAAAATCAGTGACGGTTAGGTTTTTTGGTTGGTTGGTTAGGTGTGTGTGTGTGTGTGTGTGTGTGTGTGTGTGTGTGTGTGTGTCCTTGTGTGTGTGCTTGTAACTTAAAAAAAGAAACAACTATAATCATGCTAGGTATACTGTCACATGGGAAACAGGGTAGTCAGACTGATGTGAGAACCAGGTCAGCCTGATCTACACAGTGAGTTCCAGGCCAGCCAGGACTGTATAAGCAAGACCCTGGCTCAAAAACAAAAATAAGCCCAAAAAGTGATAATAATTAATTTGGCTTCTGCAACAAATGTGGAAGAATGACGGATACTGTTTGTCACTAACCTGGACAGAAGCTGATGAGAGGTAGAAGCCTAAATATAATGAACCTATCCACAGCAGAAATAGGAACACAAAATTACCTCCTAAATATCCAGGGCCTCACACTTGCCACGACCCCCAAGGATGGGAGAGACTGTGCTTAGTGACACAGTAAGTTCTTCTTCTCACTGCATTTTACTAGAGTGCATCTGAGCAGAACTATCACATCCAGGTCAGGATGTAAAGGGGTTTGAGGGCAGATCCTTCAAGAACAGACAAAGAAGGGCCATTGATGAAACCACAGTGCTGGGGGCGGGAAGAAACACCTCTTTTCTGCAACACCAGCATCACTGACCTTAAGAGAAAAGCAGAGGTAACCTGAGATGATTAGAAATCTTAATGGAACCAAACGAAGGTCTCCTGAAGAGTGTGAAGGATCCAATATTATGGAAGATGCATCATGCATCATGCACCCAGCTCCTGTGTCAACCAGTCTTGAGACATCGCCTCCCTTGTTTTCAGAAGGCAATGAATAGTATGGAAATGTATTCGCCCTCTAGAGCTACTCATTAAAACCAGCCCTGACATTTTTCCCAGGACTTTCATTAAATCTCATGGGTTCCTTTACATAAAAAGATTTGAGGTATTAAAATATATAGAGTCCTTCTAGCACCTCAGTTTTGGGAATTTCTAAATCAATAATCTTTCTCAGCTATTCAAAGGCCAGTAAAGGAAGAAAAAAAAACATATTCTTTCTCTTTTTGCTTTTAAAGAATTTAAATTAAAATTATTGGATCTGGAGGAAAAACTTTAATAAAATGGGGAAAGACAGAGAAAACTGAAAGAAGCGCCCTGTTATTCAACTCAACTGTTTGTGAAATGAAAACTAATTTAGTATTAGCTTTTCCCTTGAAATGAGGAAATTAGGCGATTTTCACATTGTTCCAAATTGCCTTGCAGCTGTACTGACTGGCTAACACTGTTGGAGCAAAAGGGCCAAGAGTAAACTCCCAAAAGATGAATACAATGTTAACTGTATCATGACATCATTTACAGGACCCACCCATATGTTCCTCTCAGCACAGATCCTGAATAAACACCCAACTATCTCACAGCCATTTAGGTATCATTTTGTGTTTTGTGTACATGTGGCAAGGGGAATATACACAGGTGAGTGCAGATGCCTGAGGAGTCCAGAAGAGGACGCCAGAGCCGACAGAGCTGGAGGCCCAGAAGGTTGTGAGCCACCCAAGGTGGGAGCTAGGACACAAAGCAAGTCTTCTTCAAGAGCAGTGCTCACTCTTCATCTTGACCCATCTCTCCAGCCCCAAAAGACAGCATTTTAATTATAGCAAGGATGTCCAAATGGTTTTTTCATTATTATTATTATTATTATTAATTACATTTTATACACTTTTTAAAAAGATTAACCAAATCAATCAACTTCTTGGTGACTGTATGGCTTACTTTTCTCCCTGGTATGACAAATGCAACTTAAAGAAGGAAGGGTTCACAGTTGGAAAGGACCCAGTCCACCACAACAGGCAAGGCATGGCAGCCGGAGTATGGGACATGGGACAGCCACTCACACAGCATCCACAGTCAGGAAAAAGAGCAAGATGAATTCCGGTGCTCGGAGCACCTCCTTTTCTTATCTTTTCAATCAACCCAGGACTGACCTTGTTATAGTGCTGCCTACATTTGGGGAGAGTTTCCCTTGCTCAGATACACCCTCATAGACATGTCTAGCCTGTGTGTCCACGGCAAGTCTAAATCCTGTTGTGTTGACTATGAGCATTAACCAGCACACTTGCCACTGAAATAATATATTGTTCAAGTTTGAATGTCACAATGGAGAGACTCTATTCCTGGCCACACCAATCCCCTGCTGCTCTGAGGCCTGAGCAGTCCTAAGGAATGTTTCTGGCTCCATATTTCCTAATGAACTGACTCAAAACTGAAAGCTCCAGACTTCACTGTTCATGAGTAATATTAAGTCAACAAATCAAGTTGCACTTGGTCAACTATAATTACCTACATTTAAAAAAGAATTGGCATGAAAAATAAGCCAAATCCTGGCATCACTTAATTATTAAAGAGCTCATCATAGAATCTCAAGTCAAGTTTCTAAGTATATTTTAATTAATAAGAATTCAGAAATCAAGTACACTGTTTGCCATCTGCTCTACATATAACCCAGGTAATAACCCAGTCAAGACCGCTGACAAGTTTTTATAAAATACTTTTAATCAAGATGGAAATGCAGACAAATTATTCTGGGTCACTGACTGCTACAACTAAACTAAAATGCCTTAGTTCCCAGAGCAAATTGCTGTTCTTCTAGTACTTACGGGAAAGAAACCTCAAGACTAATTAAGGAGGTTTTGTGGCAATAGTTACTAGGAGCCAGTAGCCATCCCGCCTATAACCTCACCCTCGGAACAATCCACTTAAATGTCCAACTTGTCACTGACATTTTCCAAAAAACCGAACAAAATGAAGATGTTTCTGTTTCAGAAGAAGAAAGCAACACCTGAAGATGCAGCTGCTCTCTCTGATCCCATAACATCACTCAACAATCGGCCTACATCAGGATGGTCTGAAGGAGAATGGCTCTCGGTCCCCAGCTGGTGGAACGTTTTGGAAAGGATTAGAAGGTGTGGCCTTATAGGAGGAAGTGTGTCACTGGGGTAGGTTTGAGGTTTTAAAAGTCTATACCTTTCGCAGTTATCTCTCTCTGTCTCCTGCTTGTGAATCAAGATGTGAGCGCTCAGCTACTCCGGCAACCATCCCTTTGTTCCACCATCATGGGCTGGAACCCATGTAAACCCCTTTGATAAGTGGCATGGTCATGGTGTTTCACCATAGCAACAGAAATCCTAACTAATACAGTTGATTTTTAGGCATTATCTCCCTATTTTTGCCCTGAAGGAATATTGGAAACCTGGCATTTTAAACGTGGGAATATGCATGTTTTCACAGTCATCAGAGAAGCTTTGAACAAGTTTCTGGATTCTTTTAGTCTCCATCTTCTTATCCTTAATATGGGACCATGATGGAGGCTAGATGGCTTGTCGTAAGCACCAAAACATTCTCAGTGAGTCATGTTATACTCTCATAATCAGAGAAATCCACCTACACGGATTCTGCCAAGGGAGTTGCCTCCTATACTGAAAGGGGTGTGCCTTAGCCAGAGATCTGCTCATGACCACACATCCCTGTTCAACCTTCTCTGTCTCACTAGCTCCTAAAATCTTTATTTACCTGTGCCTCTTATACCACTAGTCTCCTCTATTTGCCCAGAATGCTCTTGTTCACTTCAATGCCTTCCTTAATGTCAGATAATCTGTCCTCATTCATTCAATCTGATATTTGACCTTTGATTATGAACGAGGTATAGATCAAGATAAACTATGAAATAAGGGGCTGGGATAGATGTCTCTATTGGGAAAACACTTGCCTTTATAAGCATGAACCCAAGTTCAATCCCTAGACCTCATAGGAAAATGCAGGATGTGGTGGCACAAGCTTGTAATCCCAGCGCTGGGCAGGCAGAGATGGGAGGATCTCTACAGCTCACTGACGAGCCAGTCTCATCTACTTAGAGAGTTCCAGAACAATGATACCTGTCTCAAAGGAGGTGGACAGTGTTCCTGAAGCTGATTCTTGACATTCTTGGCCTCCACACACATGCACAATATACACACATAGCGACACACACGTACTCATACACATAAAACACACATTTAAAAGGGAAATAAAGGATAGAAGACCGGTTTCATATATGTGACTAAACTAGCAAAAGACGAAGAAATATCTCCTAGTTTGTTTATAGAAATTTTATAAAATGATACAGAATTGGCCAGGTGTGATGTCACACATCTTTAATCCCAGCACTCAGGAGGCGGAGGCAGAAGGATCTCTATGCATTCAAGGCCATCCTAGTCTACATAGAGACCTCCAGAACAGCCAGGACTACATGGAGAGACACTGTCTCAAAACAAAACAAAAACAAAAATACAAAATTAAGTTCAGTTAGATTCACTTAGAACCACTGAATGACTAACTTCCAAAAGCCAGAACACTATAAGCCGGAGTTTAAAATCATGAACCCAGGAGAGCGGGAGTCAGCCTTAAATAGTTCCACCTTCTGGACCCTAGGCTCAGCCGGACCTTCTTATTGAACAATACCATGATGAGAATCAGGAAGGAAAGAACAAGAGGTAGCTGGAAGATGGATGACATCTGTGATTGTTTGTTTTTGCCTCACCTTGCTTTTTTTTGTTCCTTTTTTCCTCCCTTTTCCCTGGAGACACAGAGAGGACCATGCCAGCCCTGTCCATACAGAGACACTGATTGCTTCTTCCAGGCTGGTCCAGCAGAGGATGAAGATAACAGAGCACACAGTATAGAATCCAGGCTCACCAAGGATTTTTTTTTTTTTCTTTTTAGCTACATCCCAAGAATCAAGACCAGGACCAGTCTCATTTTACTAATAATTAGTTGAAAGGGGACACATTCCCAGGAAAGTGAATCTGGCCTCCCTAAGGGAGCTGAAGCCACCAGGTACCTGAGCCTGAATTAATATCTGAGATCCTGAGAAGACCCAGCAATGATATTCACAGTAGCCTAGATGCGCAGAGATCAGACACAGCCATCCTTTCAAACTGGTAAGTATGTCCCTGGCTGCTGAACAAATGTCACCAACTCTTAATCACTGTTTCTGAAGAATCATAACTGGGAAGGATGTTGCTCTTTGAAACCTAAACCTGTGTCGTGTTGGGATCATTATAATGAATCCATGACCATGTCAGTTCACTTGAGTCTTTGCCACACAGAACAAAAGGGAGGTCTAGGGATTCAGCCATTCTGTTGTCTTAATGACAAAAATATTGTCAGTGTGACACTGTAATTGACTGCCGGACTCTTAAATGGAGTCCTTGGGGAAATCCCACCCACAAACCCAAAGCCTTAATATTTCAGTAATTTCCCCCATTAATAGCTAACCTTTTAGTTTCCCTGGGAAGAGAAAAATGAGTCAGTGAGAGCCACCATCCACCCCTTGCAGAGTGAGTGGAGTGGGGGTGTCAAGCTGTTACCGTCTCCCCGTGTGTAGAAGGCACCCCTTCCCATTCACTCCACTGACCTCCATTCCATCTTCCAAGGACCCTGCAGTAGATGCCAAGCTTCTGATGGCATCACTACAGATAATTTACTGAACAAAATGGAAGTAATCAACAGAGAGGGCTACCATAAAACACCCAAATTCTGAAAGCAGGCTTTTCATAAATATAAATTAAAAAAAATGCGCTTTGCCCACAGTCAGAGCAGAACTATAAAGTAGCTTTGGAAATGTCAGTTAATTACGTTTCTCTGAGGCAGAAACATTGGATTTGGTCCCAGGGGAGTTTGCTTCACAGCCCTCCTAAAAGAAAGACACTGACGTTACTAAGAAGAAAGTAAAAATGATTGATAGAGGTGTGTTAGGTCTAAAAGAAAAAAAAAAAAAAAAAAGACCTAAAGAACATTAATTTTATACAAAGCAGAGGAAAACAAGTTGCCCTCCTGAAAAAAGTCAGGACTTTCTAAACATGCTGGAACGTTCTATACACAGAACCATTAATATACTCTCCATGGTTTCATCTCTCCTCAAATTTAATTCTCTAATTAGATTCTCTATCAAATATTTACAGTTTTTATCTTAGCACCACACCATCTCAAACGTTCAACCCTTGTTCTCAATGAAGAACTAATCCACTTAACAAGCTTTCGTCAACAGCCGCTATGTTATGTATAGGACGTTCCATGGGGCCTTCAAGGGGAAGGGAGACGTGACAGGCTATCCAAACAAGTGAGGTGCTCCCGATGTTCATTCAGTAAATGAAATTACAGAAAGATAAAAACGACGGGATCACGTGACAAGCCAGAATGAGGAGCCATGGTGCTCTGAGTATCATCTGCCCCCTCAAATTCATGTTCAAATTCTCTTCCACAGAGGAAGAACACTGAGAAATGGCGGACCTTCGGGAAGTGTTTGGGGGCTAGAGACATGGCTCATGGGTTAAGGGCACTTGCTGTTCTTCCGGAATGCCTGGGTTTGATGCCCAGCACCCTACGTGGCGGCTCACAGCCATCTGTAATTTCAGTTTTATGGCAACCGTCACCCTCTCCTGGACTCCAGGGGCACTGCACAAAGAGCACACAGGCCCAGGAGCCATCAAAACACCCATACACACAAAATGAGAAACAAACAAACCTTGAAAAAAGAGAAACGGAAGACACAAAGTTCAAAGATAAATATTTAAAATAAATACACATGCAGAAGCCACACTTGAGGAATAAAAAGTTTAAAAGGTCCGTGCTTGAATGTGACTATTATAAAACTTGAAATTTTCACAAATGGGTTAAAAAGCAAAGGTTAAACAATAAAAATCAGCCAAGTACATTTGCTGATTTACATTATATGCTTTTACATTTACATTATATGCTTTATAGATGTGACAGAATATTTATTAACAAGACAAAGGGGAGATCATTAGAATAACACCGTTTTGCCATTTTTTTCTACATGCAATACTGGATACACAGCACCGCTGCACTAGCCGCTAAGACAAGGGCCTCACTGATCCGTGAAAATACAATGCAACCTCCCCTGGATGCATGCATGATTATTCAGACGAGTGTATTTCATTCACTTCCCTCTAGACCCATATAGATCGTACTAACCTATTAATCATTCCTTATTTGTCCCAATAAATTAGAGTTCAAAGATGCTGTCCTTCAAATATCTAGAGTGAAGCTCAGTATGGTGGTGCAGGAGTATGAGGAAAGAGGAGCACATGACCTAGGCCAGTTGGGCTCCACGGTGAGTGAGTCCACAAATAAACAAAAAACAAAGTGTTTTTCTTACACTCCTGCAAAGTGATATATGTCGGTAGTAACAGTACTGGACGGGTGGGAGCTGCCAACATTCCATAGTTTCAGGTGACAGATTCCACTACAATTCCAACCTGTCTTCTCGGCAGGCCAGGGCATGGGCATGGCCTTCATGAAATTAACAGAGCTTGCCATCCTGTGTGTAACAGGGTCGGCTAGAACGTACGGTATTGCAAATATGGAGGACCAGAGCTGGGGAGAGAGATCCAGAGAGGTACATCCCCTAGAAGCATGACCTAGAGTTTGGGTTCCCAGAACCTTTGTCAACAGTTGGGTGGGAACTGTGACTGCCTGAAATCCCAGTACTTACAACGTAAAGACAGGGGGTCCCAGGAGCAACTCAGTGAGCTCTGGGTTCAACTAGAGATCCTGCCTCGGTAAATAAAATGAAGACCTGTTGAGGAAGATACCCAACAAACACCTTTGGCATAGACGCACATACATATGGCATGTGCGGCCTACACATACATTTGCCCACTCACGTTCTAGTACGCATGCACACCCACACGCACACCACATAACTATGAAAAAAATGAAAAAAATATACAGCATTAATGCAAGAAGTGGTAAAAAATTATCGTAGCTATTGGAAAATACCCAAACAAAAGGTTCTGACAGCCAAACATAAAATGGGAGAGAATTTTTTTAATTTATTTATTTTTAATTATAGTTTACTCACTTTATATCCCAGCTGTAGCCCCCTCCCTCAGCCCCTCCCAATCCCACCCTCACTCCCTCATCTCCTCCCATGACCCTCCCCAAGTCCACCGATAGGGGAGGTCCTCTTCCCCTTCCCCTCTGACCCTAGCCTATCAGGTCTCATCAGGACTAGCTGCATTGTCTTCCTCTGTGGCCTGGTAAGGCTGCTCCCACCTCAGGGGGAGGTGATCAAAGAGCCTGCCACTGAGTTCGTGTCAGACAGTCCCTGTTCCCATTACTAGGAAAACCACTTGGACACTGAGCTGCCTTGGGCTACATCTGTGCAGAGGTCTTAGGTTATCTCCTTGTATGGTCCTTGGTTGGAGTATCAGTCTCACTAAAGACCCTTGTGCTCAGATTTTTTGGTTCTGTTGCTCTCCTTGTGGAGCTCCTGTCCCCTCCAGGTCTTTCTATCTCCCCCTTCTTTTATAAGATTCCCCGCACTCTGCCCAAAGTTTGGCTATGAGTCTCAGCATCTGCCTCGATACCCTGCAGGGTAGAGTCTTTCAGAGGCCCTCTGTGTCAAGCTCCTGTCCTGTTCCCTGTTTTCTCCCTCTTCCGATGTCTGTCCCATTTGCCTGGGAAAGAAAATTCTTAAGGCTTCAATTCATGTTTTATATCAAGTGCGAAATTCCATCTTGCACTCCTACCCCAAGACTAAATTAACTAATAAAAACCCTCAATGAACAGCCCAGACATTCTTTACAGCATTCCCTCTCTGCCTCTACAGTTGAATTTCTGAGCAAACATTTCACTCATGACAGTTATATAAAATCCCCAGCATGGGCTGGTTCATCCATGTGTAATCCCCACTTGTTTCATTTCCGCATTTGGAGAGTAGGTCCAGAAAGCATTTAAACACCTTAGCTTTAAAAGTTCTCTAGCAAACATCAAGGTAGAGTGCGTGCTGTGGTGTACTTCCTCATACTCCCACCGAAACATGTTCAAGATTAACATGCCAGGATTAATTTTCTGTACCTTCCATTTTGTTTCCCATTGATGTTGATGTTAAGCTCTATCTAGAAAGAACCAATTGTTCAAACTATGTTCTAGAACCTTGATATTATAGCACAATAAAATGTTCAGTTAATGTTTGTACATATAGGAGTGGGAAGAGAGTGAGAGGAGGGAGAAAGAGAGGGAAGGAGGAGAGAAAGACAGAGACACACACAGAGAGAATTGCCCCAGTTTTGTCTGAAGAAGCAATTGCTAAGAACACATAATTCTTCAAGCATTACTCATGAGATAGTCCAATCTAAAATAGATACCTGCCTTGACATTTGTAATGAACAAGAAGCTGGAAAACAACCTGACCCTTTCTGAAAAATTAAAATAAAAGAGCAGATGCTTTTCAAGCTACCACATGACACAGTTTAAGAACTGTGGGACACTCTCCCTTAGAGTCATATATATATATAGACCTTTGGAACTTTGAAATTTAGTTTCCGTCACTACTAGTTTTGTTTGTTTGTTTAAGTGCAAAGTGATTTCAGCTACATATTTTATTTTTGCAGGTGTTCGAATGCAGCAGAGAGCAGACACTGGGGCCATCATCTTGGTTTGAATCTTGTTTTATTTCTTGCAGTCTGAGACTTGGGAATTTTAATTTCTCTCATTCAGTTCCTGTCTCAAAAAAAAAAAAAATACAACATGGAAGGGAAAAGATGTTAAGAGTAAAATCAGCTGCATAAGCAGATAAACTTTTCTCAGCGGCTTAGCACCAACAGGAAAGCACTCAGTGACTCTGGACCAGTCGACATGCCTCCTAGAATTTAACATGTTTCATCTCATAGCTGCGTTTAGGATCTTACCATTAAAGACTCTTCTCCCCATCAAAAACTGTATTCATTTGTTGTAACTGAACATATCTATCAAATTGCCCCATTGCCTCACCTTTCAGCCCCCTTCAGGAACATTCTTTTAAGTCTTGCCCTCTCCCTGCCTCCTTGGATGGAGGGGGGGGTGTCTTTCTCATTTAGAGAACCATTGACCAATCAGTTTCTTCGATTGCTCAGTTTGGTTTGGACCTCGCCATGTAGCTCTGGCTGTCCTTGAACTCTCCATCCTCCTATCTCAGCCTCCCTAGTACTAAAATGAAGGTATACACCAACACACCTCACTCCCACTAAGCGGCCTTAATATAAGAAATGAGTTAATCAATAAAGGCATCTATAGTGTACAAAATGGCTTGTTATTTCAGAATAAATGATGGACTAGGTTGCACCAAGCCTCCTATGAAACTCTACCTCCTCACCTTTTAAGAGCTCCTCAAGTTTCTGCTCATCCCTTAAAACAAGTAACGAAGCAGACAGAAAGCAAATTTGAATCTATCAATGCAAAGCTTAAATATCACACCTCAGGGGGATGAAGCAATGGGAACCTTGTAAACGCTAATTACCTGGAATGTTTTCTTAGAATTCTTTTTTTCTTTTAATGTTTCTGGATACAACAACACAAAGAAGTCCTATATTTTCCAGAATTAACAACGACCCACCTTCCAGCTAGGCGGGTGGGGCTGTGCACTTACTTTTCTATGCAAGGAGGAAGTGGTTAGAGGGATGGGTATCGTTAAGCCCTTTTCAGTATCACAAGGCAATGGTGGGGTGGTAGACCTGGGGAGAGAGAGAACTCATTGCATACCTTCTGTCCACCTTCCCCTAGAAGCGTCTGAAGGAAAACAGGGTACGCTCTGGAAATGAGTTGTGGAAACAGCCAGGTGGCTGCCTCCCTGCTCCACACTGGAAGAAAAATGCACAAAGCCACCTTGTGCTAAACCCGGAACCTCTCTGGTTTCTGCATGCCAGACCCAAAAAGACACCAGCTACATACACTTTCCTAGGGTCTCAGCCAAACCTTTCATTTTACCTGCTCACTCCCCACCAAGAGGCAAAGTTCTATGCCAAGCCTTAGTAAGAGCTAACAGAGATAAATAAATTGGAACAAAAATGCCAAAATATTGTTTTACAAGAAAACAAAGAAATACTTTCCTTAGCATACCCAGTGTGAACAATAAAAAAAGAGGAAGAAATTAATGTGCACACGGCGTCATCCCCAGAGCAGCCTCATGGGTGTCTCTGTTTGCCAATATCACCTGCACTTATGAATACAACTAACAAATGGGATAAAGACATAAAGTCAAAGTTCCTGTGGAAGAAAATTTTAAGCCAAAGTATCTGGGCTTATGCAAGAAAAACCCTCATGAGTCTGCCATGCACCTTTTCTCCTCTAACACTGTAAGATGTTCCTAACCTAAAGGCAAGCGTATGAAGAGTATATTAAAATAAACTAAAAGTCTTTTTTGTCTCTTTAAAAACACAAAATGATCTTAGCACCTTCATATAGGAGAAAAAATCTTCAGAGACTGAGTAAGTGTTAACAATTCTACTGTATTTCATTTTAACCTCCAAAATGATGCCAGCAATTTGGGAGTTTGTGGGGGTTAGATAAAAATCACCAGAAAGCTCTCAGTGGGCACTCACAGAACATAGTCTGTGGTGATGTGCAGGAAAGCAATTAACAATTCCCTGCCAGTCCAGATGGTTCCAGTTGCCAATGAAACAAACAAACTTGCCTTAAACAATGATATTATCTAACACGGTAAAAAGCCCAGAGCGGGTGAGCTCCAGGGCTCAGGAATTCCACAGTGTGCATGGCTCTTCACTTTCAGGCTGGTAGCAAGATGGCTGCAGCAGCTCTGGGCATCCTCAGAGACATGGTGACAGCCAGGGGAAGAAAGACAAGCTTTTCTTAGTGTCTTGCTTAGAAGCAAGTAGACTTCACAGAGTCCTGACTGACACGCTGCTGTGTTTCTTAGCCAGTCTCCCACAGGGCACACAGGCATGCCATGATAAGTCTAGTAGGAGAAGCTCAACATAGAGAGTCAGCCATAAGGACCCTGGTGGTGGGCTACAGGAGGAACAAAGTATATTCATTCCTAAATAGTCACCATCAGTCTAGCTGTGTGACCTGGGGGCACATACCCATAATCTCAATTCACTGGGAGGCTGAGTCAGGGAAATCTCAAGTTCAAGGTAGACCTATGATACTGAACAAGGAGAGCCTGGGCTACTGAGAAGGACTTTATCTCAAAATAAAAACTAAAACAAATAGCTGGAGATATAGGTCAGAGGTAGAGCAGATGCCCAGCATGTGTGATTTCTTAGGTTCGATCCCCTGCAGAAAGAAAGGAGAGAGGGTATAGTGTCTACAAAAATGTATTTGCAGTTAATTTTGTCTCGTCCTTCAGCACAAATGAAACAGTGGGGCTGGCACCTCCAGCTTCAGGTGCACAACTTGTTCTGTATAGCAGCTGAGAACCCATGCTAGAGCTAAGCCCCTCGCAGGATTCAGAGACAGGTCGCAAGAGTTGCTCTGAGCACCACGTGTAAAAATGCCCCACTTGCCATGAAGTCTCCAAGCCCCTGGCCTGGTGCGGCTACACAAGATGCTGCAGGCATCACATGGCCTGCCCAAAATACTCGCCAATTATAGACCCCAGACAGTTACTTAGATATTTCCTGACACATGACTGCCGGGACAGCAAGGTGACTCACAAAGAATCCTGAATTAAAGGTCAGAAGCACCTACAATCACTGATGGAGAATAGCACCGGTTTCCCCGGCATGTCACCGCTCCACTCTCTTCCACTGGCAAGCTCAGGAAATCCACAAGCTTTAAATCCACAAGCTTTCAGGACCGAAGTACACACGGCTCTCACAGTTCACTGAGAAGCATGACAGAGATTTACAGATTAGGGCCAGTCAACAGAAGGCCTTTATTCTGCACACCCTATACGAAATCTAAGAATTTAACAGGTTCCAAGCAAATGAATATTTCATTCCCGGTTCATAGTATAATAAAAAAAAAAAAGTGCCTTTCATTTGGAAGGGTTTAATTGTAACCCAAGAACCCACCCTCTGATTCTATCAGCAGACGACAAACCGTCCAGATTGAATGTTCCTCCCTTAACCAAATCACAGCGACAGACTGAGCAGTCTTTGCTCACAGGTGTGAGGCTTCATCACAAACTGCCAATAATACATAAGACAGAACCAAGCTGGCATCGTCTGTGATGGAGACGGAGGTGGAATCTTTAAAACAGGGGGAACTATGCTGACACAGACGACAACTTAATCCCGAAAGCGAAAAGGAAAAGCTGGCCTCAGACACAAATTCCTACTTAACACTTACACACTCCAGACACTTAAGATTCCTCCAGAACCATTTTTATTTTCTCAAATGATACAGTAAAACTGGGCTGGAGATAATTCAATTGAGACGGTTCCGTTTTGTATCTGTCTTCAAACGAAATAAGGCTGGACCAGATGGTAAAAATGCACTTTGATAAAAGGAAGGTTTATTTGCTTTTGTCTGAGTATTTTTAGGTTCCTTGCAGTTTTATAGTGCTCATCCATATACACAGTTCTGAAAGGGGATTCCTTTTTATAAGTCAAGGCGGTTGGGATGAAAGCATCTCTTCTGTTACAGGGCTTTAAAGCCACAGTATGAGGTACAAAGGCTCCAGATGAAACATTGGCCTATTCTATTGAGACTTTTCTTTTACTTTTATGTGCATGCAAGCTTTTCACCTCTATGCCTCCAACTCAGGACTAACAGTAGTACATGAGAGGCTGAGTGTCCCTCAGTATAACTGGTCCAGTCCAGACCTGCTGTGTTGAAAGAGCCTGTATGTTAGGATCGTAACATCAAGGAATCCTTCATCAAAGGCCATGTCCAAGGCAGGTACTAGGATCCCACTGACTATGAATGCAGACTTTATGGCCAGTGAGAGTGATGTTCGTGGAGGGCAGACTGGGATGATAATGATTTACTCTTAGAAGCAGCAGCCACGTCCTTTTCCTCTCTCCCAAAGGGAATAAAGATACAGTGGGCTCCTCCTGGCCACACCCTCCCATGCAGGCAGGGTGGCTGGCCCTCAAGAAGGGAAGCCAGGGAAGTCAGAGAGCTATCACAATCGGCCTACCCTTCTCAGCAACCCTCGATGTCTTTACTGCAAACCGTTTCTGTAGCATGTTATAACCTCCACCTGGCTGACCAAAACAGAGAAGAGAGAACTAACGAACACTCTGGAGAGTCTGGATGGGGCAACCACACATCGCTAGATGAGCACAGAAAGCAAGAGGGAAGATTTCCCTCTCCATGAGACTCAGCATCACGTACATCTGCCTGCATAGGTTGTATCAAGATGAATATGAGGACAAGAACACACACACACACACACACACACACACACACACACTCACACACACGGCAGTGACAAGATTCTACAGAGCTGGTGTGTGGAGGTGATTTATCAGAGTCCACCAAATAAACTTACTCTCTTCCACCCTCAAGCCCCCTAAAAAAAAATAATGATGGCCCAATGCTATTAACTAATGGCACCATTTATTAGGTTTCCAATAATGTCCACATTGGATTCACCTTCATGGTCCTGATAGCTTGGCAATCATTTTTATTTTTAATGGCCTTGGGAGACTGGGTACTCGCTCAGATATTTCATAGACTTGTCTCTCAGTTTCAGCTGGTCTGCTGGTAATTCTGGGTATGGGTCTGGGGGAGAATAACACAGAGGTGAAGGCCCTTTTGGTGTGTGTGACATCAAAATCACACACAATGTAGGATGGGTGAAGTCAACCTTGAACACTTGACAAAGGTAATGTCTCCCAGGTTCACCCACTGTGAAACTCGTGCTTTTCCCTTCCTGTGGCCAACTGAGTAGCAGTCTGTGTGTGCGTAGCAGCCCGTCCTTTCGCAGGTTCTCTCGTTCTTTCTCTCCCCCCCACACTCTCTCTCTCCGTGTTTCTGTTTGCATCTTTGTGTATGTCTGCACGTCTGTGTATGTGTGTGTCTCTCTTTGGTGGGGGTGTGCTTACATATGCATGTGAGAGGCAGGAAGGCTGAGGTCTGGTGTCTTCCTCTATCATTCTTTACCTTAGTTTTTGTTCCAGAGCCTCTCACTGAACAGGAAGCTGACTGTTTCCACTAGCCTATCTGGCCAAACGAGCTAGCCAGCAAGCTCTGAGGATCTGTCTGTGTCTTTTACCCAGTACTGGTGTTACAGGCATGCAGCCACAAATGGATTTTTTTTTTTTAATGTGGGTACTACCGATACAAACTTGGGTCCTCAGACAAGCCCTTTACCCTCTGAGTCATCTCCTCAGCCCTCACTCTCTGCCCAATACACTTATGTGCCAAGTTCAACCTTAATGACTCCAAAACAGCACCTCTACTCTAACCTGGCCCCCAAGAGAGAAAAAGCATATACAATAAGATTCTGAAAATCACCAAAACTTGGAGCATCTAACTCAGCATTGCCAACCTGTGGGCCGTGACCTGCTTGGGAGTTGAATGACCCTTTCACACAGATTACCTAAAATTATCAGAAAACACAGATATTTACACTATGATTCATAACACTATCAACACTATCAAAATTATAGTTACCAAGTAGCAACAAAAATAATATTGCGGTTGGGGAAGTCACCACAAAATGAGGAATTTTATTAAACAGTCAAAGCATCAGGAAGGCTGAGAACCACTGATATAACCAGTCATAGATTTCTGTAGTCCCAATAAATAAATATTATTTTTTTCATGGAGCATGATCCCATAAATTAAAACAAGTAGAGCATTTGAGGATTCAAATTGCTAATATGACTATACAAGTCCATAGGTAAGAGGAATTCAAGAACAACCCTCTGTTCTATATCCCTACAGCCTAGGCATTCCTCAGTCACTGCAAATGCCTAATAACCTTGGCTCCACTAACTGCATCTAACCAATGGCATTTATCTAACAGTGTCACAGGCAAGAAGCAAAATATGGAGCCAAGACTATTAATTGTCCTGGAGATTTTCCCATATCATAGAGCCTTAACTGGTTGGTTAGGCACCTGACAGCTGTCTTATTCACAGCTCTATTGCTGTAAAGAGACACAGTGACCATGGCAACTCCTAAAAAAAGAAAGCATTTAACTGGGGGGTTACTTACAGTTTCATAGGGTTATTCCATCATAATCCTGTTGGGGTCATGGCAGCACGCAGGCAGACATGGTGCCACAGAAGTAGCTGAGAGTCCTGTATCATGATTCACATGCAGAAGAAACCTGAGCCTGGCATGAGCTTTTCAGTCCTCACAGCCCACGCCCGGTGGCACACTTCCTCCAACAAGACCACACCCACTCCAACAAGGCCACACCTCCTCACCCTTCTAATCCTATTGAATGGTTAGTTCCTCTCCATTGGAATGGTGACTACACATTCAAATGAGCCTATGGAGGCCATTCTTATTCAAACCACCACAACAGCCCAGAGCTAAACTGTGGGCTCTGATCACTTTCCTTTATGGGATACAATGTTAGAACTGAACTTCACATACTCATATTTACCATAAGAATTTTGTTATTTATTTGTAATTCAAATCCAACTGGGAATCTTGTCTTATCTCCTATATTTGTGACCACACATACCCTAGACCCCACTTTCCCCCAGCCCCACCAACCTGGACTCCAGGGTCTATGTGCTTTGATCCTATCTTACAGAACACTGTGCCTGGCAGACTTCCTGTGCAGGACACTCGAACTACTTGATGATTAGCTTCAACTACATGGGACACATACACAAGCAGCAACAGCAAATAGCAATGGGTCAAAAAGGTGGGACGCCCAGCACGGAGAGGCTGTCCAGCATGATGAACTTTTCTCTTTCTCTCCTCCTTTCTCCCCCATTTCTTTCCTTCCATTTTCTCTTCCTACTCTTTCACCCGTTTCCTTTCTCCTCGTCTCTATTCATCTATTTCCTTCCTTTCCCTCTTCCCTTTCCCTACCTGACAGAAGCAGGAAAAGGAGAACATTGTGCCTTGCAGGATCAATCACCCAAGCTTTTGGAAAGTAACAGAGGAAGAGACAGACACTGTATTCTCAATGCCGACCCGGTTCAGGTGCGAGGATCCAGAGTTTGAGGTCAGCCTGGGCTACATATATAAGACCCTATCTCAAAATCAAAACAATAGAAGACCCAGAATTTAGAGATAACAGGATTAAGTTAACGCTTCTTTTTTTTGTCTTTCCAGGAAAAGTATCCGTGACTGCTGATGCCTCCCAATGGTCGGTTCTTTGATAAGTGCGATGAGCACCAAGTCCAGTTCTAAGTAGAAGAAGGCTGCAGAGGTGGAAGTAAATGGTTGGCTGGCTGGCTGGTCAGTTGGGTGGGTGAATGAATGGATGACTGGATGGATGATTGGATAGAGAGATAACTGGTTGAATGGATGGATGGAGGGATGGAGGGATGGATGGGTTGGTTATTTGGTTTGGCAGTTCTAGAGATAAAACTCAGAAAATCAAGCATGCTAAGCAAGCTCTCTACCTAAAAGATTAAGCCCCCGTCCCCCCTAAGCTAGGGGATTCCATACATATTTAACATAGATTAGAGGAGACAGTGACCAACACTGTGGGCTTATGCATTTGGGGAACAGAATCTGAGATGGACAGTGATGGATTACACAGAGCCATGGTCTCTAATCTGACTCTCCATGATGAGCACCTTGGATGATCGCTTAAAAATAGGGACCCTGTGGTTAGCAGCAGGCTTTCTAATAGCAAAGTGTTTATTACTCTGCAGGATTTAAGAACAAAAGAGAGCCCAGACTGTCCAAAAGGCCAAAGGTATTTGGAACAAATGTCGAGTGTTTTCCCACACCACATCACTATAACGTCCACTGCAGTTTTTTAAAAAGGAGAACTGTGTACTAACCTTCCCCGCACTGCAGCACCGAACGGACTGTTTCGGAATTCAGTGTACACAAGAAGCGTAATTCTCAAGCCAGTGTTTACCCAGGCTGGCCCTTCCACACATCTCTGCTAAGCAGCCAACCTTTCCTAAATGTTCAAGGACAAAATAGTCCACCTGTCATTCATCTCTCAGTATTCTGTGCAATGGCATTAGTTGTAAATTGGGTTTCAATATATTTCCTCTCCATTTGTACTCACTACGTTTTAAATCATTAAAAAGTAATCACAAAAACAAAACAAAACAAAAAAACAAACAAACAAAAAAAAAAAACAAACAGTTGATTGGCTGGCCCTGTCATGAAAGTCTCCGCTTTAGAATAATTCACAGCCCAAAAGCATTCCTCATAGACACATGAATAATCAAGAGCTAGCAACTGACACTGACAGACATTTCTCTTGTATATTGATTCATTTGTCCCTGAAACAACTCTGATAGATGCTTTTGCCATAGCTGTTACATAGATAAGTATTGGGGGTTGGTCTGTTGCTGGTATTTTGATGCTAATTACTGGCCCTCAAGGTCTGGTTAATTCCTGGATAAACCTACCCTTGTCGTGTAAACCTGCCTAAGACATCATAGCTGATTGGGTGATTAAAGGCCTATACCTGGGCAGGGCAGAATAGGGTAGTCATGGCTAAGGTTCACTGGCTTTTGAGGATGGGAGAATCATGGGGAAGAGAAGGACTGGAAGAGAGGTGGCAGGAGGATGCCACGATGGGTTAGCATGGAGAAGGAACCACGTGGGCCGGGAGAAAGAACTTCAAGGATGGCGTGGATGGAGAAAACACCAAGATGAAAAATGTAAGTAATTATCTCCGGATTATGGATGGAAGGTAGACCAGATGAGGGTGGTTAAGGCAGATAGCATTGGATGGGGGCTGGGAGGTGGATGGTGAGGTTATCGCAGTAACGTGGGTAGACATATCTGCTCAGACCAAGGTAAATAGTAAAATCTAACAGGTGCCTGTGTCTTATTATTTGTGATAGCAGGTTAAATAATACCGACATGATAACTTTATGGCTAATAATAAATAACAGATAGCCCAACATCATTTTTATTTACAGCAGCAGATAAGGAAGCTGAAGTTTGGAGGGGTAGGGCCACGTTCCCAAACTAATTCCTTAATAGCTTGGATTCCACCTGACTAGTGGAACTCTGTACCTGAGCCCTCCATCTCCCCTTTGTGAATCCATGTATCGATGTCCGTGCAGGTCTGCTGGTGCTTCTCCAAGAGAGGTCACAGACGTCAAAGTATAGCAGCCCGTAATGTAAACTAGTGTCGCCATTATGGAAATCAGTGTGGAGGTCCCTCAGAAACACTAAAAGTGCAAATATCACGTGACCCAGCTCTCTCTCTGCTGCTTTATACACAAAAGGATTTCAATCAGAATACCAGAAAGCCGCCTGCTCATCCATGGTCACTGCAGCACTAGTCAAAACTGCCAAGACAGAAAATCAGCCCAGACACCCAGCAACTCGTGATGCCCAGTGGGACTGCACCTAGACGCAAAGAATAAAATCATCTGCAGAGAAACGGATGAAACCGATTACCATCATGTTAAACAAAATAAGGCAGAAGTGAAAGACAAATATCCACACACACCCTCACATATGAAATATGCATGTGCCTATATGTGACATATAGAATACACACATACGATATGAAAGTAACAAAAGTCTGCGACAAGAGAATGGGATCTAAAGGAAGAGGAAGAAATATAAGCGGGGATGGGGGAATGAAGTTAAATATCACATTTTTGCGCGAACACTCTCTCTCTCTCTCTCTCTCTCTCTCTCCAAATGAATGGGAACAGTTTTGGGAGAGTAAGGGAACCAGAAGGAAGGAGGACAAGAGAGAATAAATATTAGGAGTGAAGGTGAAAAAAAGTACAATGCTATTCATGTGTGATGATGTCATAATGCAACCCACTGTTTTAAAGTATCCTTCTCTCCCTCTGGACACTGAGTCCAACACGGCCAATCTGATGCTACGGCGGACGCCGTACTGACACCTAGTGCACCTATCAGAAATGCTGCTTGGTTTCACTCTGCTTTTCAGTTCTTGTTGAGCAAACACTAATTCACTAAAGATGCTGACTTCGTTTTTGACCTTGATCTCCACTCTCTCAGACTCACTCTAGTCAAATTTCCCAGGAGCAGTAATTTTATTCTGAAAGGTGCCAAGATTTGGAGCGTGATAGTACTTAAGGACCTTCATCCACTAACCCCTACCACTTTCCATCTATCTTGGGGTCTGATATTTGCAGGTGGTTCCAAAAAGGCTTTGTTACAAAGTAAATTCCTTCAGACAGTTTGGCAGACCTCTTTTAGAAGTACTAATATATAAGCCCTCCTTTTTATAGCTCTTCCCTGTGAGAAAAGGGAAATGAGGTCCTAACACTGAGTCACACAGGGAACAGATCTATTCTTTCCCCGGAAGCGAGATATACAAATAGCACTGCTCCTTTGTATCCCATTACCCAGTTTGCAGTTTTCCTTTCAGATGGAGAAAGAGGAGGAGGAGGAGAAGGAGGAGGAGGACATTCCATGAGTTTCCAAAAAGTCTTTGCTTTCCTTCCTAGAACTTTGAGTATGTAGAATAAAATGTGCCACCACTCACTAACAAAAGAAATTGCCCACAGGGAAAATTCAATAGCTCTCTAATGATCCTTAGCCACAAAGCTACATTTTTAAACAAATGTGTTACCAAACTGATGGCTCACACCTAAAATCCCAACAAATGGAAGGCTGAAGCAGGAGCATTACAAATTGGAGGCCAGTCCAGGCTGCCTAATGAAAACAAAAGAGGAGGGTAGAGGAGGGGAGGGGAGGGATGGTGAGAGGTGGGGGAGGGGAATATTGTCACAGACATTTAGGATTGAAGGAGTCCACTATAATCTCTGCATCATCCAATATATTAAAAAAAATCTGAGTTATCGATTCATGTATTCAAATAACAAACATTCTTAATCAAAACTGACTTCGCACAGAGAAAAGTTAACTTGTTCACATGAATTTCTTAGCAAAGAAATCTAGCTAGGTATGGTGGCACATGTCTTTGGGAGGCACAGGCAGGCAGATCTCAATGAGTTCGAGGTTAGCCTGGTCTACAGAGCAAGTTCCAGGACAGCCAGGACTATATGGAAAGACCTTGTCTCAAAAAAAAAAAAAAAAAAGTGAAAACCCACAGTGGACTAGAAACAGATGTTCAGCCCATATCTGCAGATAAGAATTCTTCACTTGCCGCTTATCATTAACAGATGAAGGAAATGAATTCATTAAGGAACTAAAAGCCTGCCAGACTGGAGGAGAGCCAGCTCACACAGTTAGCCAAGGCTCGGAGGACAACCGAGCTCTTCCAATTTTCAAAGGGATAATAAGCAAAAGACAGTGAAGAATTAAACAGAAAGATTGAAAAAAAAAACATAACAGATCTCTGCAGAGCTAGGCCAACTGCCTCATCTGAAGATACCTCCCTTTCACCAGCTCCAGAGCACATAAACACAGAGTGTGCCTTGCACAGCTTTTATAGATTTATTTTATTTGGGGGGTTTTATAATGTAGTCCACATTAACGCCAAACTCACAATCCTCCTGTCTCTGCCTCCCAAGTGTTAGAATTACAGTCCTGTGCTGCCATCCCTGTGTTCATACTGTTTTCTTAAATTCCTAGCTTCTATCACACGTTCAAGATTATGAAGCTAAAGGGAACTTCTAACTTTGACCAATTCCCAGTAAAGTTTGCTGGCTTTAATAATAACGCTATATTTATAAGACAATCAAGAAAAGGGGCTATCAAACTCAATCCATCACAACTCAAGGCCAACCTCAGCCTTCTTATTCTCCTGCTTTAACCATGTGCCTGTCAGCCAGACTAAACATTCTGTATCACTCTAATCCTTTCCTGTCCCATTTCCCCATTTCTACTTTTTTATTTATTTACTTTTTAACTAGAGAGACTCAGGCTAAGGCTCAACTGGAATAGTGCTAGTCAAGCCTACACAAAGCCGAGTACAAACACCTCCCCAACCACTGGGTACAGAGGTGTAACCCTGCAAGCCAGCACTTGGGAGACAGAGGGAGGAAGACAGACATTCAAGGTCATCAAAGCTACATAGAGAGCTCAAGGCTAACCTAGAATACACGAGATACTGCCTATAAATACATAAATAAACATAATGACACACACCTAAAATCCCAGTATTTAGAGAGAAGGGTCACCATGATGTCAAGGCCAGCCTCATCTACTTAGCAAATACCAGGTTGGACAGAGAGGAGAAATCCTATCTCAAAGAAACCACACAAACACATACACACATACACACACGCCTTCCTATGCGCTTTAAGTCATTGCTAGCCTATTTGTTTTCCTCCATGCATGTACAAGTGCGATGTAAGCCGCTATTATACTATATTGTTTAGCGGGATGTACATGTTTAATACAGATACAACTTTTTTCAAGTAATTTTATTCTGAAACTGATAAGAATGCATGGACACAGAGCCCCTGCATACGGACTAACTGTACATACACAAACATAATTTAAAACACATACCCTGATTATGGGGATTCAATAAGCTTGCAGAAGTTTAGTTATATGTATAAAAGTTCCATAAGGCAGTTCTCATTTATAGTAAGAATGAAAATTAACCAGAGTGGTTTTTTTCTCTACCACCACCCCCAATATAATTCTGCACATAGCTTACAAGGCACTTTGTCATTAAGCTAGGCTGAGTTTTCTTCCTTTTCTTAAATGTGCTGTTGTTTTTTTCTCACAAGGATCACAATATTGTAAATCTCTGGCCTTAACTCCTCCTATTCCACAGCCTACATCTCTTTGTCATTTCCTTCCTCCCAGAGAAGGAAAAAAAGTGGTCCGGTGAGAACAGGCACCTGCAGCCAGGCCTGCCTACTGAGTTTGATCCCAGACCTCACACACTGGAAGCAAAGGACCAACTCCTGCCAGCTGTTTTCTGCCCTCCACATGTGCACAGCGGCACATGCATACCTACACACACACACACACACACACACACACAAAACAGATGTAAAAAGACAGACCTTCCTCAGCCTCCCCAACCCTGGACAGTCTGCATGTGTGCCCCTCCCTGTTCCTTACACTAGCCTGGTTACTGCTGTTACCAGAGGCTTCCATGAAGGAAAGACTAAGACCATGTTACCCTCTCACTCACAGATGTATTCCAGGCACCTGCCACACAAACAAAGAGCAAGTGCTTGAAAACTGACAAGATGGAAGAGATAGATGGGCATGCCCTGCTCATGCATCTCCTATACACAGCCGGACAGTGCCTCTGACTTTTATCAGACACACTCATAAGGCTAGAGCGGTGACTACAAACCAGGACCGGCTTTGCCCACCATCCTTGGGGCTATCTGACAATGTCTATAGCTGGGTTCTGGTTGTCACAACTGAAGATGAGTATGCTACTGGCATCTAACAGGTAGAGATCAAGGATGACATCTTAAAGTGGACAGCTCCCTCCTCTTAACAATTTACCAAGTGTGGTGGAACAGATAGCTGAACCAAAGAGTAAAACTGAGGTGAACCTGGGAAACAGGTTATTCACAGTTAGTCAAGTGTTACTGTTGAGAAACCATAGAAGTGTTGGTTGGCTCTTGGTCGATCTTAAAATGGCTACAAATGGGGCAACTAAGCTCTGCTCCTAGCTGGTAAGCATGTGGAGAGCTATCCGAGACTTTGGGAAAGTGATGGGCAAATGACACAGGCAGGCGTGATGACACAAGATGTTCTGTAGCCTGACTGGGACATGGCATGTTATTGCTTCTGCTACAATCTATTATCACCAGCCCGGCCCAGCTCCAAGGGAATGAAAGTAAACTCCTCCTCTCTAGTGACAAGAACCAAAGTCCCTCATTCCCCCTTCTCCCTCATTACCAAATTTGGCCAAGTGTCTGGAATTTCATATTACTCATCACAGTCCACCATAAAATGCTGATTATTTTGTTTCATCATATGACCTAGGAATGATATTGTTGGCTGAAAGCATAACTGTATTCCCTGGATATACTTCTCTTTACACACCCCCACAGAAATAATAATTGAAATGAGCTTTGTATCTCGCATCTGCCAATATCCCCCCTGTATAGTTCGTTGGCTTTGTTTAGTCATCTGCTGGTCCCCTGACTGCACCCTGGAATCACTCAGGCAAGATTCTCATGAACCAACAACGCCCAGGCCTTCATCCAGATTGCTTAAACTGGAAGTTCCCCAGTGGTTCTAACTTGCAGCCAGGGTAGAGAGCTGCTGAGCTGTCCCTGAGGAAGAGAAAGGCCAGAATGATGGCTGAAGGGCATTTCAAAATTAAGACTCAAGAAACCCAAGTCCCAGCAAGATGCTGTTTAAACAGAAGGTTCCAGAAACAAAAAATCCTGAGCAATGTAAGTTCAAATGTAAACAAACAGTGTGTGTTACCAGGAACGGCCTGTATCCAGTGGAATGATAGGACAAAGGTACTTATATTCCTATATTAGCTTTCTTGTTACTGTTGCTGTTGTTATTATTATTAATGACTCTATAGTTAAGCCACTAGTCTATTTTGTAAAATGTATCTAGGAAAAACATATCACACCCCTCACTTGTTTACAAAAAAATGAGTTTACATTTATTGTATCCTTTATTTATAAAACATGATACATGAATCGTTACAGTTAAAATCATATGTTGATTTTGGAGCTTCAAAGTAGGTCCACAAGTTCTTTGATCCTCCTCATGAGATGTGGGTCCCATTTCCTCATCTGCTGAGGGTGATCTGCACTTAGTGACTCACCGTTAAGGAAAAGCATCCAGCAAATATGGAGGCAGCAGAAGCCTGAGACTGAGTGTAAAGAGCACTGTGGCTTCCTTCTTGCTCTGTTGAATCAGTCACTCAAGGAGGCTAGCTACCATGTAAAAAGACACACGACGCGAGCTACGGAAATCTTAGCCACAAAGAACCACAGCCTGTCAACAGGCAGCAGCTGAGGCCTCCAGCCTCCAGCCTCCAGCCACGTGAGTGTGTCCTCTTGGAAATGGTCTTGCAGTCCCAGTCAAGTCTTCAGCCACCTCAGCCTCATCCAATGTCTTTATTTGCAACCACAAGAAAGACCCTGAACCAGAACTACCTAGCTAATCATTCCTAAATTTCTGGCTCACAAAAACCTTGAAACACCAGTTTGGCATCCTTAATTCAAAATTCTGAAATCCAACGTGCTCCAAAATCTGAAAGTTCTTGACCCACCAACCTGACATCACAGGCAGGATAATCATACCTAACTTCATGCTTGAAGCCAAGACTCAAGCCAATGTGCTAAAACCATTGTATGAAGTTACCTTCCAGCGTAGAAGATATATGGGAAATATAAGGTTCATCCCAAGGTATGTCATTATACATATGCAAATATCCCCAGGCTTGAAAAAAAAAAATCAAAATCCACAACATTTCTGGTCCCAAGCATTTCAGTTCAGCGATACTCAGCTTACAACAGGCATTGATTGTTTTCAGATGTTGTAGTTGTGGGTAATTTGTTACACAGCAACAGACCACCAAAGCACCACTGAGAAACTTCCAGATTTCCTTGATAAACTCTGAAACATTGTATCTGCTTACATTCACTCCCAGCATGCCTCGGGAGTTTTATTTATCCTTCATTCCGTCTCACCATCCTATAACCAAGGTCACCCTTTCCACTCCTGTCTCCAAACTTTCTAATATGTAGGAGCCTTCCCCATCCTTAAAGACCAAACAAAACAAATCCTAGTGCAACCTTAGGTTCCTCCTTCCCTGCTGTTAACTGCCTTCTTCCTTCTGTGTCGAGCACCATGAAATAATCTACACTCCAGCGCTCCGCCACATGCCTCCCACCAAGCTGCAAGCTACTGCCACAGTTGTGATAATTGGAAGCAGCTCACGCCGCTCTCCTGACTCACGTCCGTGGTCCTGGCTTCTCCCTTCTGGATCTCGCTGGCCTTAACATAGCACATTCAAGCCTGAATGTACCCTCTTTCTCCTCACATTGCTCTTTCCCTTATGGTCCCCAGCTCAGAAAAACCACACTACCCAACCCAGACATTTGGGGATTATCCTGACATTTCCATTTCTCTGCTTCCTACGTCCATCTAGTCAGACACTAAATCTCATCCACGTTCCAGGTTTCATGCCACTCCCATTCGTCCCCATTGGGATCCCAGGAGCATCTGTCTACATCACTGCAATGACACCTTGGTCCCCAGCTTCAGCAGCTGGTCACCCTATCCTCCCCCATCACTTAGTTCATCCCCTTAGTGATGAACTAAGACCACAATACCCAAACAGTATGAACCCTGCCCTATCTCCTCCCTTGCCTACAGAAAAAAAAATCCAAAATCCACGGCAATCTGAGGCTCCTCCTTCCCTGCTCTTAACTGCCGACTTAACTTCTGTGACAAACACCATGAGATAACCTATACTCCCTCACTCAGCTGCTCGCCTCCGTTAATATGAAAAGCGCCAGCTTCCCCTGAGCACTTGACTGTGTATCAAGCACTTCTATAAGAACGTCAGGTGCATTGGTTGACAGCTGAGAGGTGCAGCACTTGGATATGTGCAAGGCCCTGGGTTCGAGCCACAGCACCGTAAAAAAAAAAAAGGCAATAATCAAGAATTTCTAAACTAGGTACTAAAAAAATCCTCCTTTCTACAATGAGAAATAAAGCATAGAAAGGGTGGAATTTGCACATGGTCATGGTATCATGAGATGAAGAAGCTAAGTTTTGAACTCAGGCTACTAGATTTCAAAACACCACATTTTCACTTTTTCTCCATCATCATCATCGCCATCAACATCAGTAAATGCAATTTTATTTTTTCCCCAGCACCAGGCCCTCAGACGTGACAGCATGGTCCTTGTTAAGGCAATCTGTGGCTTTTCCCCACAGCCTTCTCTAGGCCGTGTTCTAGTACCAAAGCTTCCCAGTGCCTCCTGCTCCCATGGCACACTGCCATGCCTCCTCTGAAGCCTATCCCGATACCAGAAGGCCTCTTGCCTCCCCTCACTCTTCTATCCCTACCCAATAGACAATCCCTAATCCATCCCTACCCAGTAGACAAGCCCTAATCAGTTTTTAAGATTCCACTCAACACCTTATCCTCCAAGATTCTCACAATACAGAAAGCACCTTTTTGCCTTCCCTGGGGGCCTTAAGGACTCCTGAACAGACTTGTGTGTATCTGTTGGGACACGTTAGTTGGAGAGATATCTGATCCCTCCTCTAGCACAATGAGCAGAATGTCCTTCCCTGCCCCACTGACTGCAGCCTGGGCACATCACTTGCTTTGGCAGTGGAATGTAAGGAGATGTGATGCGAGGGAAGACTTTAACCGTATTCATTGCATGGTTTTGGCTGGGCTCTGCTGCACCTGTCATTCATTTGCCCTACTGAGAACATATCTCCCAGGTTGGCTCTGTCCAAAGAGAACAGACACATGAAGCCAATTTGAAGCCAGCCCATAGCCTGGAACCAAGTGAGGCCAGCCTAGTGTTGGACAAAGCCACTACAGCTGACCCTGCAAATAAAGTATGCTCTCGCCATCTGCCAGAAAGGCTCTGGGGAACTTGCTCCACTGCACCGTTGTATCGAGAGCTATCTAACATATGCCTAGACATTGTCATTGAACGTGATCCTTTACCTGGCTTTAGATCTGAGAATACTGCTCAGAGCATTAGCAGCTCATAGCAGATTTTTAGCAAAGTTAATTCATATAGAATTAAATTTACCCTTTTAAAGTATACTATTCAATTCTTCTGTAAGTATTGTAAATAAATAACCAGCCATCACCATTACCTAATTCCAGGAAATTTCTGCAACTAAAAAGATACATATAGCAACCAGAAGTTCCTTGAGAATTTATATAAATAATAGTTTGAATGAATTATTTGAAAACCACTTATTCCAAATCAGCATACTCACACAAACATAGCATAAAAGCTATTACCAGAAGTATTATATCCCTTAGAGTATTTTATCTTTCAAAAAATTTGTAGCTACATTTCCCATATATTTTTAAACACAAATACATAATACACTTTTTAATTGCTCTTGCAAAGCAAAGACTATTTGGAGAATTAATTTTCAGTCTATGGATCACAGAGACATGATTACATTAAAAACCACCCAGCATTGGGGAGGGTTCTCATATGGTTCAAAGCTATCAGTAACTGAGGAGAAAGCATGACATGGAATCTACTTTGCACTTAAAAAAAAAAAAAAAAGTTGGTTCAATGCCAAAAAAAAAAAAAATCTCAACATTTCAATAACAAAGACAGGAATTTCTAACTGAGCAAATAAGCACTTTAAAAATATAAATGTCAAAATAACAGTGTGTGGCAGGGACTAAAATATTACTGTTGATGGATAACCTGACATTATACCTAAAGACTGTCACTCAGGTTTTTTTTTTTTTAAGATTACTAATTTAATTATCTTAAGAATCATAGTGAAAAGTTAACTTCATTCTATTAACCAAAAAGTACACTTTGAGGAAAACAGTCTCAATGTTAATAGGATAAATAAGAAACTCATGAAAGGAAAATGTTCACCTTTCAAAACTCTATCCCCACCCAACACAAACCACTCTGCTGATAGATAAATATATTCTGCAACTCTAAGAAACCTAGAAGATAATCATTTCTACTTAACACCACTATTTTTCCCTGAAAAAAGAAGGAAAACTGTGATCAAGGGCTAGCCAAGTACCCAGGGAACTTCTGCTGATCCCGACTCCAGCTAAGCCGCATGTCCAGTTTTATTTTTACCCTTCTCTTTCCCGGACTCTCTCCGCATTGGGCCCCAGCTGCGCTCTGCCAATCTGGGTCACTCAACACAGAGGATCAGTGGATGACAGCCGCTATGTCCACTTTTAGCCGGCTGCATGCCTGGGGAGTCCTTGAGCTGAGCTGGCATGCTCTGGATCCAGGGTCCAGGGAGGAGTGACTGAGCACTTTGCTCTCTGCAGGCTTCTTGGGAATGTGAAGTAGTCAGGAGAAACACAAATCAGCCACTGGAATTGGCTAGTACGTCTAAGGCTCTTTAAAACCGGCCATCTTACAATTCAGTGCAAAGCACCTTCCCATAAATACTAGAAAGAAGCCCTGCACAGATGTAGCCCATGGCAGCTCAGTCTCCAAGTGGGTTTCCTAGTAATGGGAACAGGGACTGTTTCTGACATGAACTCAGCTGGCTGGCTCTTTGATCACCTCCCCCAAGGGGAAGCAGCCTTACCAGGCCACAGAGGAAGACAATGCAGCCAGTCCTGATGAGATCTGATAGGCTGGGGTCAGATTGGAGGAGGACCTCCCCTATCAGTGGACTTGGAGAGGGTCATGGAAGGGGATAAGGGAGGGAGGGTGGAATTGGAAGGGGATGAGGGAGGGTTACAGCTGAGATACAAAGTGAATAAACTATAATTTATTTTTAGAAATATAAATAAATTTTTTAACTGTAATCATCACACAGGAACCTTCCTAAAGTCAGCATCAAACAGAATTAAATATATTTTATTAATGATACAATTCACACATACACTCAAAAAGAGTTGAAGCTCCTAAGGTATCGACATTTTGTTTTCTTAATCAACAGTTAAAATCAATGCACCTCCCAAACTGACAGTGTTGGGTGTTTGTTTTGTTGTTTTGTTTTGTTTTGAAGTGTCACAAAACAGAAATAAAGCTAGGCGGGGAGACACACACCCATAAGTCCTGCATTTGGAAGGCTGAGGGAGGAAGAATAAAAAAGTTAAAGGCTGGCTTGAGCTACCTGGTGAGACCCTGTCTGGGAACAAAAAAAAAAAAAAAAAAAAAAAAGGAATAAAACAATTCATTGATGGCTCTTTTTAAAGCAGTCTAGGATTATAATCCTATGTTCTCCTTAAGAAAGTAGTAGTCACAGGGGTTTTTGGTTTTTTGTGTTGTTTTGTTTTGTTTTCCTTATTTTTTCCCTCCCTTCCTTCCTTCCGTATCACCCACAAAATATGTTTCTATATATTATGGCATTATTCTTTTTTGTGTTTATTTTATGTGTGTGTATGCATGTGTATACCCATACAAGAGGGTGTACAGGCATACATGTGTGTGGAACACAGAGGATAACCTCGGGGTCTCTGAGTAACATGGAACTCACCTTAACTAAGTTAGGCTGGTCGGTGAGTTTTAAGGAGACTTCTGTCTCCACCTCCACAGCACTGGGATGGCAAGCACCTCATGCCTGGCTTTCTATGTGGGTTCTGGGAGTCGAGTCCTAATCCTGCACAGTCAGCACTTTGCCACCTATGCGCTCTCCCCAGCCCTCTGTTGCATTTTAATTAAAATGTTAATGATAGGTCATCTTGGCTTCTTCCTCATCCACTCCTTGCATCCTTCCACCACAGGTTCCCAGATTCTCCTGTAAGGGTCTCCCTGCTTCTGCGTTGGGCAGCAGCCAAGCCCTTTAATAGGGATGGACTCCCCTGGACTCATTTCTCTCCCCAAGGCATATAAAAAGGGTGTGAAGACTTGACCACCCTGTCTAAGCCAGAACTCACTGGTCTTCTTAGGCTGGAGCAGGACAGGCAAACAGCATTATAGAAAGCTACACGAAGCCACACAAAGCACAGCCCATTGGAACAGCTGAGGGAATCCAGGTCCTCTGCAGTATCACTGGTATGGCTGCATCAGCCTGGCCTGAAGGGAGCTGGTTGGCTTTCTAGTTCTGTGAAGCCAATTCCAGTGGAACTTTTGTTGAACTACCATAAGGTTACTAACAGACTTACAGACAAAAAAAAAAAAAAAAAAAAAAATCAAGGAAAAATTTGCTAAATATGCATATTCTACAGTAGAATCTCAAATAAGAAATTGAGCTACCAATATACCATCCAACTCAAAACTCCAAACAGCAGGGAAAAAAGTTGGTGTCCCAGCACATCAAACCAGCTTTAGGATGCACCAGGCCACTGGGAAAGTAGATGCCCACATAGGCATGGGAATACCCAGTTTTGAGACCAACCCCCAAGCAAAAACAAGAGCACCGACAATGGCCAGAACTGACTAATGTAGAATTTCAGTCTAAAACAACGCATGTGAGGACGACAAAGATACACAAAGGGAGGATGTTAGGAAAGACAAGGTGGTCCATAATGGAAACACAGACAAGATGCAGACAGATCTGGGGAAATCAGACTTTTCACTGACCCCCAAAGCCAAATGGCGTCCAGAACCTAAGTAGGGTGATGGCCTCTCTGGCTGCCGTCTCTCTCTCTTCCAGCCTGTCCTGCGTCTCACCACTGCCCTTTGGTGGCATGATGAAGTGCACTGCAGTCTTGAGTGTGAACCACTCCACACAGGCTTGGGTGTTTGGACATTTAGTCTCCAGCTGGTGGCGCTGTTTTCATAGGCTGTGGAGCCTTTAGGAGAAAGAGCCTGAGTAAAAGTGAGTCACGGGGGGGGGGGGGGGGGGGGAGAGTGGGTGGACCTTATGGCTTAGGTCCTCAACCCTTCTCACATGATCTCTCTGCCTTTCCACCACTAGTGTGATATAACCCGACATCCTATGTTCTAAAGCCAGGCTTTCTCCATCATGATGGAGTATCCCCTTCCGATCCCAGAGCCAGAACAAACCTTTCCTTCATGAAGGTACTTCTTCCTGGTATTTTTTTCCACAGGGATGAGAAAAGTAATAAACACAAAATGCTAATCGAAAGCTCACATAAGAGGTGGAGAGATGACTCTGCAGTTAAGAGCACTGACCACACTTCCAGAAGTCCCAAGTATGTATGTGTGTGTGTGTGTGTGTGTGTGTATACATATACATATATACACATATATAGTATATATACTATATAGTATAGAGACATTTAAAATATGTATGTGTGTATATATACTATTATGTGTATATATATATATATTATACACACACATTAAAAAACTCACAAGAAGGCTGTAGGAAAAACTTAATGGTGGAACATTTATCTCCCGTGTGTAAGAAGACCCTAGGAAATTGTGCATGTGCACATAAATCAATGAAAGGCCAGTGTATTTGTCCAGAACACCCGGGAGTGTTTGAAAAGGGGAGCTACAGTCTTGGGGTGCCATGGGCAAACCAAGAAAAGGACTGTTGTAAGGCACCAGGTCGGAGTTAAGGAGCCACACAGGATCCTGACCAACCTGCCCACCCAACTCAACAGGAATGAAACTTACAGAGACAGGACCGATAAAAAGCCTTGAAACAGGACACAGGGGAAGCAGATGTGTGACCCAGGTCTAACCTGGATGCCACACAAAGGAAGACTAACACACCCTGAATCCATGAGCTTTTCTCTGTCTTGTTAATTGTTTTGTTTCTATGTTGTATCCTGGACTATCCAAATCCAGAGATGGAGTAAGGGTCCAGTGAAGGGGAGAGACTGGGGAGGAATGAGTGAAGAAGAGGGTAGAAAGAGCTTCACCCATTGGCTTGCTCCATTCTAGTCCTGTAAGGGCTTTTCCTTCAAGTCCTAACCACTCTCCTGACAAATGTTATCTTTCAAAAGGCATTGAAAGGGCTTCAGTTGAAGAGAATGTGCCTGGGTACCAGATAGGTGGAACTGTTTCCTAGCAACCAACACTGCTTTGCAGAGATGCTCAGTAAACAGCATCTCTGGAAGAGTGCTGAGCCAGAGCAGGGAGGGGCAGATCAGCTACTGATGTCTGTGGCTGGGGTCTCCTTTAGAATATAGCCCAAACTCTGGAACTAGACTGGCTGAGGTTTAAACCTCATAGCTAGCCATTTTGCTAGCTATATTGTTTCAGTCAAATCAACTAACATTTCTGTGCTCCAATTTTCCCATCTGTAAGATATGCACAAAACTGCTTGATGGAGAAACATTGCACCAGATGTTACAAATTTACATTCATCATCTCATTAGCTCAGGCATCTATACTGTCACCAGGACATGAGAAATGGCCTAGGAGGGGGTCAGCTTTCATTAACATTTCTATTATTATTAACTCTCACCCTGGGCTAGGTGGGTCACAGTACCTTATCACATTCCATCAACTTTTTCGCAACAGGATGAGTCAGGCTTTCACTTGTCACTGATCCCTCCCACTTATGACAACTTAAAAGGTCCCTTAGGAAGCAGGCGATAACCACATCTGTCTGCCAATGACAGCTTCAGCTCCACAGCCCTTTGTTTTTCCACTTCCCAAAGGAAAGGCGAGAGGAGGCTGCTTCTCTGAGGTCACCCTAGGCTGTGCAGTGGTCACAGCCATCATGGTTTAATTGTATGAGGGTATTGTTTCTGTGAGAACACCTACCTTGTAAACACACACACACAAACACACAAATGCACTCATCTCACATGTGTGTGCACACACACACATAGAGGCCATTTCTCATAAAAATACCCTTCCGTGCTTTTTCATGCTGAGTACCTTGCAAACAGGAGTACTCCAGTCTTCCTTTCCTGTTAAGAAGTAAGAACTAGCTGGACATCTGGAACAGGTGAGGGAAGGGCTTTTGAATGTTGCTTGGAGGTTTAAAAAGTGGGAGGAGGGGAGGTTAAACATCCTGGGACATGACTACACCTGGCTAAAGGAAAGACACTTGTCACCAGCTCTAGCCAAAAACTCAGCTCTGAGAGGGCTACTCAAGGCCAACCTACAGGGAAGGCTACTCTTCAAATGACTCCTCCAACAGGAATCACGTTCCAAGTATCCAATCACTGACGGTCTCCGGGTCACAAATAGGTGAACTGTTCCTTTAAATCATTCTTTAAAACAAACAAACAAAAAAAAAAAATAGAAACACTTAGCTTCCTGTTAGTGCAGAAACAGCTTTACTTTCTCCGTCTCCACAGAGTCCAAGTACCAATCAAGCAACACTTGATGTCTGGGCACAGACCTTCTGTGGTGTGGACATTGTGGCTAACCTGCCTAGCTAACGAAGTGAGGAGGGCCCAGAATGGCGATGAAGAGTTCTGATCCTTGGCCATGGGAGCGCTGGGGTTTATCACATGAGGCAGGTCCCATAAAACAGATACTGAATCATGGTAACATACGGAAACTTTTCTGAGAGATGAATGCTCTGGGTAGAATGTGCACTGGGAAGGAAGGGATTTGTCAGCTTTGCCAACTGGAGAGAATGTCACCCAGTCATGTTGAAGGTCCTAAAGGTTTTGTCCCTAGAGAAGTGAGGAAGGGACATCCCAGGGGCATTCTCTCCTTTCTTCAGGATTGGGACATAGATTCTTTGTACATGATGGATGATACTAAGGAGGAGGAGGAGGAGGAGGCAGAGGAGGAAGAAGAAGGATGGAGGGGGGAAATCCCTTCTGCCGCAGCAGCCATGGTAATTTGTTCTGAGCAATAATGAAGCAGGTGTGTTCAGAAAGAGTTTTCTAGAAAGCATCTTTCAAGGAGACAATTGTAGTCTTCAGTTCCCATTCCTCCATTCCACTTTCCTGGAAAGGTGGTGTTGTGATTGAGCCCCACATCCATATTGGACCATAAGGAGAGAGCTGGCAGTTGATGGGGCTTCCAAAAAGCATCCCAAATCAGAGGGTATCTGTGAGTTACCTCCTGACAGCTTGTACAAAATCTGGAAAAGCAAGCAGATTTCTTCCAGTTTCTCCTCATACCTGAGCATGGGGCAGGCTCCCCAAGTTCCATTTTGCCTGAGAGCTTTAATCTCTAATTCCCGAGATGTAAATCTCAGGGTCTTCCCTGACATTTCTCCTAGAAAACGAGGTCTAACTTTCTAAAGGGTCTAGATGACCACGCTGCTGACCCTCTGAGGAACCCACAAGTATATTCGTGGAGGCTGGGGTTATAGTTCGGTGGCAGAACCCTTCTGGTGTTCAGTACCCAGCCAAAAGGAAGGGGGGGTACCTACAGGCATATTTAACAGCTCCTTGCTCCCTGTCCTTCTCCATACACAGATACTCACCTACATGTAGAACTTGAAGAGTATTCTATCCTACCAAGTGTGCATGTGTGTGTGTGTGTGTGTGTGCGCACGCACATGCATGTTTGTACTAGAGGTTAAACCTAGGGCCTCACACACACTAGACAAGTGCTCTATCACTTAGCTATAGTCCCAGATAAACAAATTATAATAAAAGCCACAAACCAGCATCTATCTAACACTCCTGCTTAGACTCCTACAATGTTCTTGGCTTAAGTTTTAGCTTCACTAAGAGCCCTCATCTATAAAAAGAATCCTTTCATGTTAGGCCTCCCACACAACAGACATTTGTTTGTTTGTTTGTTTGTTTGTTTATTCATTCATTCATTTTGAAATTGCCTTACCAAATAACCCACCCTAGTTTCAAACTCCTAATCCTCCTGCCTCAGCCTCCCAAATGCTAACATTATAGGCTTATAGGGATACATCACCAGACCCAACCTGCTCTTCATCTTTAGCATATATAGCCTAACTTGTAATTAGGCTTATTCTAATTTCTCTCAGTGTGATTTTCCTGAGGGAAGGAACTATGTACATTCTGCATTGTGTGACACTGGGTCCTGGCTCTGGGCCTGGCATACCACCGGAACTCAGGAAATTTCTCTCAGGAAAAGAATTTTTAAATCACACTTTCACCTATTGATGCTGACTTTTTTTTTTTTTTTACTATAGTTATAATAAAGAATACTCACAAATGAGTGCTGACCAGACATCCCTACTAAATAATTTTATATTTTAAATCATTGACTGTTTGCTGTTTTGATTTGAAGAAATTATTCAACTGAAATTAAATAACCGAGTATCACTTGCTGGAAATGTTTTGTAAGGAAGGGGGGGAAGCAATGTAGTCATTGAAATAAATAGAACTTCAGTTTCTTACTTGGTACTAACGCACATGATCACAAATGAGACTAGGGAATTTTTTTCCCCCAAAAGTGTTGAGTCATGGCAATGAAAAAGCCACAATCCTTCTGACCCTGGATCTTAACTCAAAAAGCAAGTGTGGGTGGGTTCGAACTTGGCCTCCTATAATGTAGCTATATAAAGGTAGTTAGGTAATGGTGGGGTCTGTGCCTCACACGTCAGGTTGACCAGAAGGACAAATTGCATCTCACAATAGCTCGCCACAGTAACTATTGAAAAGACTGTAAAGCACAAGTTGGCCAGCCTTCCCTGCTGGCTTCATTCTTTACAGCTCAGTGTAGATACAAGCATAGTGTTTTGCTGGCAGTTTAAGTGTAATGGGAAAGGTATGTGCCAAGTGATTGTGTAGGTGTATGGCATAAGACCAGGTTACATTGCCTTTTCCCTGATGTCAAAAGTGATTCCTTGGGATCCTCAAGGTGGCCTGTCAGGGTCCAATGTACTAGAACATCTCTTTGGATGTGTTGTTCTCCATTCTGCAAACACAGAGTTTTTCCACAGCAGACCTGAATTCCATTATGTCATTCCACCATGCACAAAGAGACAGATATAACATCTCATGTCCTCGCAGAAACCTTGCCAATATTACGTCATTCTTCTTAAAAAGAACTATTACTTCCTCTATATTATCTGATAACCCTTCCACTTCAGCTACCATTATCATTATCAGTCATTTAACAGTAAAGTTCTAGTCGCCTTTCATTTAGTTGCACTGAAGTCATCCTTTATCCTACCCTAAGCTTCCCTATGTGGAATACACATCAGATACCTTTCTTTGATTGTAACATAATCACACATATCCTTAAGAACATGGGAGGAAATGAATTACAAAAATTGCATTGCATTTTTTTTAATTCTCAAAAGCAGTGAACTATGCATTAAAAAAAATAAGTTTCAGCAAGAATAACTTAGTCAAAAATCATCTGGGCAAGGTGGCGCATGCCTATAAACCTAGCCAGCACTCCAAAGGCTGAGACCCAAGGACCTGAGTTCAAAACCAGTGTCACCGGTGCTGGGATATGCCAGTAGTAGCAAAAGACGTTCCTCTTCCCCAGCACCCCACACAACCCATTTGAAGAACAAAGTACACAGACCACACAGGAGTTCTTTTTCCAGTTGAATTATCTAGGAATGTGAGGGTAATGGACAGTGCCCCTTCTCCATTCACAAATGCAATTTGTACTTGCAGACTGTGCACTCATTCATGCCCATGACATACCAGCACTGAAGATAAAGGTGTTAGGAGAGCCATGACCTCTATTAGCAGACATGGAACACTTCTGAATCCATCTCCATACCCTTGACGTGTTAGGCCTGAAGGCAAGAAAGCCAGGGGAGCACCCTCATTCCTCTACCCTATAGGGTACCCCAGGCTACCCTCTGCCTCAGTAGCACCATCCACCAGGGAACAGTGAGACGGCCTGTCCACATGAGACCAACCCCGAGTCCTGAAGAAGAAAAGGACGAGCTACAGGAAATAAGGCCGGTCTGGGTGGCTGCAGCTCCTGAATCCATATGGTGTCCGCATGAGAGATGACCCTGTGAAGGACAGACCTTACGGGAGATACAGGGTGGGCCCTAAGCGAGGGAAATATAAGGAATCAGATGGCAAGGGCTATAGAATTAAGCTGATTGAAAGACCCTTTTACAACTCTTACAAGCCCAGTGGCCTCATCTATAAATTTGGGATAACTGGAAACATGTTTGTAATATATGTGCATGTACATGTACTAACACATATAGTATATATAAATACATATGTACACATATATACACATGTAACATATCCTTATCTATAACACATGTTAATATGATTTGGTTATAACATGTATGAATATTAACATAGACACAGTATATACTAATATATAATGCATACATATATTTGTGAAATCCAAGAAAGGCTCCTATATAAAGGCTCCCTTTACTGTCCTACCTCTGACATTTACCATTTATTTTTTGGGCAAGACCTTTGATCTGTCAAAGCCTCAATTCCTCATCTGTAAGTGGAGATAACAACAGTACTTACCACATAAACATAGAATTTGCCCTCTGCTGGGTGCAGTGATACACACCTTTAACCCACGACTTGGGAGGCAAAAAGCAGGCAGATCTCTGTGAGTTCAAGACCAGCCTAGGCCACATAGCAAGTCCCAAGCCAGCCAGAGCTACATAGAAAGACTCTGTCTCATTAAAAAAAAAAAAAAAAAAAAATTTACCCAATGCCAATACATAGTAAATATTCCATAACTATAATGTCTCATCCCAACAGTACTAGCATCCTTAGAAGGATGCATCCTGTCTAAAGGCCATCTAATGAATGAAAGAGAAAAAAAAAAAGCCTCACAATTCCCAGTACTTCAAGAGCTGCCTTGTCCCACCTAGCACTGACTGCCACCCATGAAGTCAAAGCCAGATGTGGACATCATAGGTCCTTTGTCATCTGTCACTGAAGCAGGGTGCTCAGAGCTCTAGTTGCTGGAAGCAAATGTTTCCCCTCCCCCCTCTTCTTGGTGGCCAAAGCTCTGTCTGCCCTTCTAGAGTTTGTTTGATACAATCAGTTTCCAGGGAGACGCTGAAGCAAGAAGAGTCAGCTCCCCCTCCTAGTCCACTTCCCCTTTCCCCAAATCTCTGGGACTTCACTGTTCTCCTACCACGTGACAGCATTGTGCCACAGCAGTCCTTGTATACAAACAAGACAGACTATTTAAATATCATTGTGAGAAAAATGCTGCTTGCTTTGGTCTAAACATCTACTTTCCCCATCAGCCAAGAAAGGCTTTTCCCCTTTTCCTCATCTCATAAGGAAATCTGGAGAAACACTTGCAAACCTAATCTTCACTACAATTTTTTTTTTTTAAAAAAAGGATTTAAGAGTCCTTACGGAAGCAGAGAGCTTGAGCGACTATACAACTTACAGCACAACATCACCAGTGTCGTAGTTACTGGCCACCAAATGCTCGATTAACTCAAAAGCTACTCATAAATTTCCCCTACTGCCAAGCCACCTTCCAGGATCAGAGTGCTAAGACACCCTCAGTGCATTTCATCTGCAGAATCAGATCTGAATAAACGTGGAATGAAAAAGCAATTCCCTGTGGGCGTAGAAAAGTGGAGTTCCCACTCACGTGAAACATGGCTTAGGTTACCAATATGACTGTACTCATCACCAAAACCCATGGGCATGCTATGACTCAAGTTTAAGAGAGCCAGAAACTTTTCAGATGGAGATGACTGAGTTGGGCTGAAATCTTCAGCCCCTCCCTTTTAAAGGCCTGGCAACCAGTTCCCAATCCAAATCAAGAGGAACCCATCTGAAGGGTTCAAAAAAGTGTCCTTCAAAAAGTGTCTGGTCCTTAAGAGAAGAAAAAAAAAAAAAAAGATTTGGAACAGACTGCTATTGTTGTGGGTGGACAGACAAACAGGAGAGGAGAACCAGGCCTATTAGAATCATCTACCTGAAAACAAGCATCAACACTTGCCTAAAAGAAATGGGTTCAGGACATCAAAATAAGCCAGTACCATGCCAGGCTCTAGTTAAATGTACTGGATTGTCTTCAGGACAGGCACTGAAGATTCTTCTTGAGGTTCAGTAACAAAACTACATGTTAAAGTTCAAAGTTCGACCTAATATCAAGGGTAATTCTCTAAGCCCTGATGGCCTACGAGATCATCTCACAAGTCAGCGATCACAGGCTCTCCTCTGACCCTAAAATCAAACAAGGCTGGCATGTAGCCTCTACTTGATCTCTAGCCCAAGCACCCAGAGTTGGTGGACCGAAATAGTGCCAGCTCTGGCCTAGACTTAAATCTGACCCCCAGCATACGTAAATAAATTAAAATATAGTGAGATACGAAGTGAAACCAGTAGATAACTGAGTTATATTGTGTATTCAAGAATCTTGTGGTTCTGAAGACTTTCTTTCATGCTTAGGCGTAGTGCCCGGCATTGATGGAATAGGCCTATAATCTCAGGAGGGCCCAGAGTTCAAGGTCAGCCCAGACTAATTAGCAAGCCTCCGTTTGAGAATGTCAATATAAAGGGATGTTAGGTCAGTGAGAGAGCACTTGCCCAATTCCTGATACTGAGGCATAAATAAACAATAAATAAAATAATAAAAGAGTGAAACCAAAACAGAGCAAAATCACATTCAGTTGCTATTAGCAACAGCACCAACAGTACTACCAACAGTGGTAGCAATGATGATAACAGCAAGAATTACAGCAATAGTAGTATAAATGGTAACCATGATACCATCACTCAAACAGTACCAGGTGCTGTTCTAAGCACTTTCTTAACATGTAAATGTAGACTGTGTGTGTATTTGTTGTTTGTGTGAATACATGTATGTGTGTGTTTACTAGTGCATGTGTGTGTGTGTGTGTGTGTGTGTGTGTGTACATGGAGCACCAACACTGACATCAGGAGTCTTCCTGGATCACCCCTGCCCCATCTTATTCTTTGAGGCAGTGTCTGGAAACTGAACCCAGAGTTCCTGCTGTGGGCCAGTCTAACAAGCCAGTTTGCACGAGGCCCCCAATGCTGGAACTTCAGATGGGCCATGGCGGCCTCTAAGGATCCAAATTCCCATCCTCACACTCATCCAACAAATGCTTTAACCACTTCACCAATTCTACCCATTTTAAAACATATTCCCTTATTAAATCCTCCGGCAATTCTACAAAGCGAGATGTTATTCAATGTCCTGTTTTACAGATGTTCCAACAATACCCCCTTGGTTGCTTTGTTGTTATATTCAAGGTATCTTTCAAAGAAAATGTCGGGAAACATAAGGACAGGAAAAGAGGCTTGCCCGAGGTCGCTCAGCAACAAGTGACAGACCTGGGACTCCACCCAAGGACTTCCAGCTAGGAAGCTGGGCCTCTTGGCCCACTGTTCAGGCTTTACTGCCCCAGGAAAATGAGCTAGAAAAGCAATACGATAGGAAGTTAGCCTTGCCTCTGCCTGCTGGTAGGGAATTAATCCTTGAACTTTGCTGTTTCCCCTTCTGACCCTCCCTAAACCCACAGTAAGGCATGCAGCCTGCTCCCACCAATATGAGAGAGAAAAAAAAATCACTGAAAATGTGACCCAGCTGTCTTCACGCCGTCTGTGATCAAGTCTAGCTTTATGATGGAGTTCACCTTTAGCAGCTAAGGCAGGAGCTGGGGTAGGGAAGCTAGGAGCCTGGCTTCTGAGCCATATTTCCTGCCCAATAACACGGTCTTCAAATAGTCAAGGCTGCAGGCCGAGAAATTCCTTGTTAAGAACCTGTGTCCGGGAGCTCATGCCCTGAGCCTTATTAAGGATGTAAATTCTCTAGACAGCCTAATTCAAGGAGGCCCAGAACTGAGGAAGCCCAGTAGCAAAGTTTGTTTATGAACTCGCCTACCCAAGGGAACGTTTTTTCTGAAAAGGTAAAATTCCTGACTGCTCAGAAAGAAAAAATGAAAAAAGAAAAAGGAAAAAAAAAAAAAAAAGCCTGTGGGAAATTTAATCACCAATGGAACAAAACCGAAAAACAAAGCCCTCCCAATGAGGATGTTGCCAGAGACAATGGGCCCCCGACGGGAGATGTGATTGTCTCCCGATAAGAATCCCCACAGGAAGTGGCTCACACTAAGAAACACATTATTGCTATATTAGCCCAGGAATCTTTGTTCAATGGGCAACTGTGTGCAAAACCATCTGTTATGGTCCCCGACTACCAGTTTGCAAACATGGCCATTTACATTTCAAAAAGACTGTGAGGGAAAAGGGGGGCGCTTCGACTTCCCCCACACATACACACACACAAATACCTGTGTGCATAACAGGGCCTGGGCTTGGGAGGGGAAACTCCCCTTTCAATGAAATCCAACTCCACTGTGGAAAGGAGATAGGCCACTTCAATTATGCACACACAGCGTGCCCGGCAGCCCGGTCCTAAAGACACACACACACACACACACACACACACACACTCACACACCATTAGGGTTTTTACTTTCTTTGACTGATTTAAAAGGGCAAAGTATCAAGAATCATCCTAAACTGTGTTTAGGGCTTAACCTGGCTCTGCTCTCTTAAACTGTTTTTTTCCTTTCCTCAAGCTGATGTGAAAATTGATGCTCCGCACTGTGTAAGATTTAGCCTGAAATATCACCAGTAAAAAATAAATAACAGCTTTATATGTCGTGATCTATAAGGAGATGTAATATTTGTTCATACTCCAAAATTCAGAGATGTGCAATTCAGATTCGCCTGCTATCCTCTATGGAATTTATACCGCGATACACTTTTAAAAGCAGAGCACGGTAATATGACTATCGATTAAAGAAACTGGAAAAAAAAAATCACTTGCCTCCAAAACACAATCACTTACCTCCAAAACACAATCTAATTTTCCACCAGAGAACGTCCAAGAACTTGAAAGACACAGTCATACTAACCCCCACTACCGCCGGTGTCTACAAATGTCTCTTTTCTCCTGTGAGACCCAAACGCTGAGAAAACACCTGTCACACTCCAAGCCTTCCAACCCCGCGTCAAAAACACGAGGCTAAGGTCTCTTTCTCATCTGATGGTGAGTTATCTAGCTACAAGAGACACGCCAGCCCCGGCTTTCAGTTAAGAGTGTCTCCTATACTCTGTTTTCTCAACTCTTTAAACAGATAGTTCCAAACTCCGAGGCGCTTTTGCAGGCATGAAGCAGGTTGACCCTGAAAGGTGACGACCTGGGGCTGGAGCCTTCCAGCAAAGTCCTCCTCGTCCTCCGCCAGCAACTCAGCAGGTTTAAATCTGCAGCCCTGTGGTTGTATCGTCCTAATAACAATGGAAACCTGGGCTGTCTCGAGGGTGGGGATGGGTCGCTAAGTGACAGTCTGAGTACTGTGATGCTTATTCCTGCTTGGTCATGACTGAGCTATAAAACACAACCTCCTTTGAACCATCAGGCCAAGGAGGTTGCGCGCCATTTGGCCAAATTTCACCTTCTACAATGCACCAGAAGGGCGGTCCACTGAAATAGGGGGTTCACGAGTGGATCACAAGGGGTCACCTCCCCCACTCTCGCCCTCCACGAGTCCTGAGCCCAAAGAACCGGTCGTTTCGAAATAGCAGGGCTTCTAAGCTGCACCTGCAGATAGACATCATGAATCAGGATCACCCGGCGAGCGCTGCCTGGACTCGGCCGAGAGCGCCAGTGATTTCCTTGGCCTTCCCCCCTGAGCCATTAAAGAAGTGAGATGTGCCAACCTGGCCGGGTCCGCGGCCTACTAGAGCCCACCCTGCGGTCTCTGGGGCAACCAAGAGCCCGGCAGCGGGTCTGCGGATAGAGCGCTCGCAACTAGGTCTCGCAGGTTCCCCTCACGCTGTGCTCTGCGCCAACCTTGCGCCTGAACCAGTGCCAGAACACAGCCAAGAGGCTCCGGCGGGTATGAGCCTCTGCGGAGACACTGCCAACTCCGCCTCGGAAGGACGAGGATGGAGGCCAAGAGATGGAATGTGGAGCAGAGAGAGGGACACCCCGAAACGCGGCTCCCGCGGGGGCTCTGGAGGCTCGAGCCCCTGGCGCCTCGGCAGCGCCTCGGCTGGCGCTTCGCTTTCCACCGCAGCGCTCGCAAAACCGAGCCGAGATTGCGAGCTCTGGCAAGCGGCGGGGATGAAGGCGCAGGGGACCGCCTCCTGCCCCTGGGAGTACAGCTAGACCGCAGTGTCCCCTGTTCACGCCCACCATCCCGGGGCTCCCACACCAGAGGCTCGCAGTCCGCCGGAGGCCACAGAGGGTGACCCGGGGAAGCTGGCTATGAAAGCAGGGGGAAGGCTGGACCCGAGGTCGCTGAGCTCAGGGCAACAGCTCGGGGCGCCCCTGCAAGGCCGCCCGGCGGCGGCGGCACCTACCTCGATCCACTTCTGTGCCTCGGCGAAGGCAGGCTCCGGAGGTGGTTCGGGCTGCAGGGGCTGAAGGGCTTCCAGACCGAGAGCGGGGCAAGCCATCTGCGGAGCCCTGCGAGCACTGGAGCTCTTGGCCGCCGGGATGAGCACAGCCGCCTCCGCAGGAGTGCGCTCTCCGCCCCTTCCCGCCCGCCGCGCTCTCCCGCCGCCTTCCCCGCCCCCACCGCGCGCAGGTCCCGGAGGACAGCGGCGCGCACGGACGCCGTGGCCACCTCAACCGGGGTTGCCAGGGCCCACCGCTCTGTCCCCTCCCCCAGCTAAAAATAACCTGCCAGGAGCTCCGGGCGTCCCTCCCGGCTCACGCAAGGACCGTGGGAGGGAATCGGCCGGCCACCCCGCAAGTCCCCACCACCCCCACAGGCCCTCTGCCTAGGGGTGGCAGGCCGGGCTGCACCTGGGTGAAGCTGGGCGGGGAAACAGCATTACTGCAGCAAGGCTGGAGGACTGACTGGCACCTGCTGTCCTTCCCAGCCACAAACCTGAGGCCAAGAGCTGCAGACCCAGCACCCTTAAGTATCCAGAAGGCAGCCACCTGATCTTTCCTTTAAAGGGGGAGGCAAGCGAGCTGGGCCCTGGTCTGTTGACTCATCCAAAGGATGTATTCAGCTCCCATTATTTGCCAGCCACCCAAGGTAGGCACCCACCGGAGACTGACGGAGACTTACAATTTGTGCTGGCTAGTTTTATGTCAACTTGACACGTTAGCGTTATCTGAAACGAGGGACCCTCGATTGAGAAAATGCCTCCCTAAAATCCAGCTGTAAGGCACTTTCTTAGTGACTGATGAGGGAGGGGCCAGCCCATTGTGGGTGGTGCCTTCATTGGGCTGGTGGTCCTGGGTTCTATATGAAAGCAGACTGAGCAAGCCATAGAGAGCAAGCCAACAAGCAGCACCCTCCACAGCCTCTGCATCAGCTCCTGCCTCCAGGTTCCTGCCCCGCTTGCCTTCCTGCCCTAATTTCCTTTGATGATGAACAGTGTGATAGGGGAAATGTAAGCCAGTTAAACCCTTTCCTTCCCAAGTTGCTTTGGTCATGGTGTTTCCTAATAGCTAAGACACAATTTGAAGATCTTGTTTTCAAGAGATGCACACTGAGGCTGGGATATAGCTCAGTTGGTAGAGTCCAACATGCAGAAGACCCTGGTTTCTGTCCCCAGCACCATGCCATGAAAGACCTGTAATCCCAGCACTCAGGAGGTGGAAACCAGCCGAAGATCAGAAATTCAAAGTCATCTTTTGTCATCTTGAGTGATGGCTCAGCAAGCTCAGTGTATTATAAGACAAACTGTTTCCTGAGAAGATTCAATCCACACAGCTACTTAACCCCAAGTACAGATCCCATGACATTCCGGATACAACCCAAGTCCAACTTGGGGAACAGTGGGTGTTATTGGGGTTACTTACAGGAATATGGGTGAGAGGCTACTTGGGATTTCAGAAATGACTCAAAGACAGCTGCCTTATCAAGGCCCATGCCAGCATGGTGACAGCTCGCAAAGCTGGGAACCTGCACAGCCTTCAGGCTTCTCAGTGGGTTAGAGAGTATCCTTTTCCAGGTGCCTCAGTTGGTCTAAACCTCTTCCAGACAGCTCTGCTGGTTTCTGCTTCTTCCAGGCAGCTGGTCTGATCTGGTCTTCTTTGCAGCTCAGCTTGTCTGAAAGTCTCTTCAGCTTGGCTCTGCTCTTTTGAGGATGATCTGTGTTTATTGTTCATACTAGCAGGCCATGGGCAAAGTGACTCTGTTTAGTTTCAGGGACTTCCCGAAGCTACTTTGAGTTGTTTACCTTCCTGCTTAAAGAGCTTACCTGCAGGATGCAATTATTTCAACCAGGGAGGAATCTTTTATATAAGAGCTCCTGATTGACATTATACCAGTTTATTTATCTATGTGAGTGGGGGATGGTTAGAGGCGATCGATGGTGGCTAGAGGTGGGCTGGTATTTACTTCAGCTAAATCTGTCCTCTGTTTGTAGTCTGAATTTCATTTGGGTCCAATTCTGCCACCACAACAGAGATAGAACCCACAGGAGGCTTGAGTTTGCACTATTCTCTGCTCCAGAGCCAGGTGCCTTATAATGTATAAACTTTGAAAACACTTATATGACACTTGAATGGGCCAGGCACCGTGTTCACTGCAATACAAATAGGTGAGCAACCCAAACTTAATTTTAGCCCTTTCATCATTGCTGGGAGGAAGCCAGGGACCATGAGGAAGCTAGGACATAAGCTCAGACAGCCTTCATCTAGGCCTGCTAAAACAGTACACCCAGCTCCTTCCACCCCTGTTCAGACTGCCTTCCATTTGTGCCTCAGTTTCTTCCTGTTCTGGGTGGTCAAGCCACCCAGCAGCAGCAGGGGGAAAAACAAACAGGATGACTACAAAAAAAGAGGCTGAAACTGTTTAGTTCACAAGGCTTAATATGAGCCGGCCAACCCTTGCATCCTACTGTCCATACAGACGGAAGGGAAGGTACAAAAAAACACCAATCTTAAAGAGGGCCACTAGAGGGAAAGGGTTAAGGGAATGCAGTCCAAACAGGACCTTGTCTCCAGGAAGAAAGATACCAAGGTAAACACAAGAGCTCATAAAATAACTCCAATACACTAACATTGAACTGTCACTGCATGGAGTAAGTAGAGGGAAAAGAAAAGAAGCCCATGGCCTCAACGCCATATGTGAATGAGTATTCAGACTCTTGATCAAGTCAGTGTGATAGTGCAAACCCATAATCCCAGCACCAGGAAGGCTAAGGCATGGGGACTGCAAGTTTGGGGACAGCCTGGGATACCTACTGAAGCCAGCCTGGACCACATAGCAAGACCACACCTGAAAACAACAAAGAGCTGGTTGATCAGGCTGGTCTCTGAGCTCGAGGCCAGCCTACAGAGCAAGTTTCAAGACAGCCAAGGCTATACAGAGAAACCCTGCCTCGAAAAACCAACAAGTAAAATAAAATCACAATACACAGTCTCTTCTCATATGTGGCTTCTTGGAATATTTTTAAGACTCATCCCTGCAGTGTTATAGCATGATGTATCAATATCAATGTTTTGCAAATTTTCTGTCTATTATTATTATTATTATTATTATTATTATTATTATTATTATTCAAGAGATGGGATCTGACTAGTCCCCCAGACTGGCTCAAACTCCTGACCTCCAAAGATGCTGCCACCTCAGTCCATCTAGTCACTGGAACAGGTGACTCCATTCCTTTTTAGTACCAAAAATGTAGACATCATATTAATCTTCATTCTGTATATCCATTCATCAGTTGGACTTCTGGGTTGTTTTCACTTTGGGATTGCTGTGAATAATGCTGTTATAAATATTCATGTGCTTGTATGGAAGTATGTTTTCTCTCGTGTATTCGCCAAGATGACTTTATGTTCAGCCTGTTGACAAACTACCAGACAGCTCTCCTTTGCATCCACACCACTCTACATTTCTACCAGTCTCTCCATGTCCTTACCATGCCTCCATTTTTTTTTTTTTTAAAGCAGCCCTTTACCGGCCTGTGTAGACCAGGCTGGCCTCAAAGTCATAGAGATCCTTCTTGTACCTTCTTCCTGAGTGGTGGGATTAAAAACATGTCCCATTGGGTTGGACCCAGACTTTTATGTAACCACACCAGTATACATGAAATGGAATTTAAGGGGTTTTTATTTTGTTTTGTTCTGTTGTGCAGAGACCTCTGTATTCCACACTGGCCTCCGCCTCCATGACAGGCCAAGGATGACCTTGGACACTTGCTGCTGCTGCCTCCACCACCTGAGCGCTTGGCTTATAGGCATGGGTACCACCTTGCGTGGTTTATGCGTTGCTGGGCACTGATCCCAGTGCTTCACAAGTGCTAGGCAAAATCTCTGCCAAGTAAACTACAACTTCAGCCTTTGGTTGTGGATTTTAATTTGCATTTTTCCTGGGAGTTAATGACAATGAATATGTTTTCATATGAATAATAGCCACATATACATCTTCTACATCTTCTTGGGAGAAGTGTCTGTTCTTTTTCTTTCTCTTTACTGTTTTTTTTTTTTTGTTTGTTTGTTTGTTTTCAAATTGATCATTATATAACTCAGTCTGGCCCAAAATTTATGGTCATCCTCCTGCCTCAACAGCTCAAGTATTGGAATTAGAGTCTGCAACATGAGGCCTGGCTTGTTTTTAGCATTTATTAATTAAATTACTTTTTTTATTTTATTGTTGAGATGTGAGTTCATAATACATTCCAGATACAAATCCCTTATCAGATACGTGGTTTGCAAACATTTTCTTCCATTTTGTGTGTTTAATGTTTACTTTGAAAAAATAATATTTTTCACGTATGTATGCATGCATGCATGGGTGTTCATGCATGGCAGGCCAGGAGGGGGATGTCAGATCCCTTGGGAGTTATAGGGGTTTCTGAGTTGCCCTGTAGGAGTACTGGTATCCAAACCGGTCCTCTGATAGAGCAGTAAGAGCTCCTAACTGCAAATCCATCTCTAGCCTTAATTTTCACTTCTTCATGGTATCCTTTGAAGAACAGATGTTTTTCATTTTGAAAGTCTAAAATGTCCATTTTTTAAAAAATTTTGTTGCTCAGAGTTTGGGTGTCATAACTAAGATATAACAGATTAATGCAAGCTCACAAAAGTTTATGTATCTTTCAAAGAGTTTTATTGTTTTAGCTTTGATACATCCTTAGTTCTTGTTAAAGCACAGATTTTAAAGTCAGACAAACTCAGTGTGATAGTCTGGGTCTTTTGAGGAACAGAAACCAAAGTGCATTTTCAGGTGTGAGGACCTTAATAGGGAAATGTCTTCAGGCAAAAATGCAGACGGAGTCAGTAAGTGCTGGAAAGCTGGCTGACTTGGAACAGAGGGGCCCCAGCACAATAAGTAGAATGTACCTACAATCTCAGAAGGGAGGTGCAAGTGGGAGGATTAGGAGTTCAAGGCCACTCTTGGCTACCTAGAAAGCCTGAAGCCAACAGAAGCTACAAGAAAGGAAGAAGGGCCCATCAGAAGAGAAGCCTGTCAGGAGGCACTTGAGCCAATGCCAGCTGGCAAAGGAGCCCAGATTGTCCAAGAATGGGCCAGCCTAATGTCCCTGCCATTTTCAGTCACTGGCTAGAAACATTGCGGGCTCTCAGTGAAGTGTGACAATCACTTTAAAGCAGAAAGGCTGCAGCCCTTCATCCGTGATGCTTGTTGAGGGGCATATTTCATGACTGCCACATTTGAGTCTGAATCCAGCCCCGTCACTCATTACAGTACACTAACTAAAACATTATTTAATTCCTCTGAGTATTCCTCCCACCCCCATCTGTCTTGCAAGCTCTCAGGTAACCTAGGCTGGCCCAGAATTCACTATGTAGCCAAGGATAACTTTCACCTTCTCATCTTTCTGCTTCCACTTCCCCAGAGCTGGGGTTAGAGGCACTTGCCTCTCTGCCTGGTTTATGCAATGCTGGGGATTGAACCCAGTGCTCTACAAACTGAACTATACTCTCAAACCCTAATTTTGTTTTTGAAACGGGGTTTTATGTAGTCCAAGCTGGTCTCAAACTCATTACATAGCTGAGATGAACATTGAACTCTGAATCCTCCTGCCTCCATCTCCCAGGTGCCAGAATTACAGGCATGTACCACCAAGCCCATCCACGCAAAGCTTAGGGTTGAATCAAGAGCTACATCTCCAGCCCTTGAGTCTCAGTTTTATTCAAAAAGCAGCTATGTTCTAAGATGCCACTCAGAAATAAGTGGTTAAAGACAGTAAACTAATAGCATTATCTATTAGGACAGGTGTAACTACTGTAATGGTTTTTAATGACAAACTTGCCACAACCTGGAATCACCAGAGAAAAGAGATTCAGTTGAGGAATTCTCTGGATCAGGTTGGCTTTTGGGGCATGTCTTTGGGTTACTGTATTGATTGTTAATTGATATAGGATGACCCAGCCCACTGTGGGCAACACCATTCCCTAGGCAGGAGTATCTGAACTATTTAAGACAGGAGAGAGCCAGAGGAAAGCATCGAAAAAGCAAGCAGTGTGGGCTCATCCAGATCTCCCTGCTCTCGACTGTGAATATGATATGACTGGCTGTTTGAGCTCTTACCTTGATTTCTCAATGATGAGCTGTAACGTGGAATTGTAAACCGAATAAACCATCTTCTCCTTAAGTTGCTTTTTGGTAAAGATGTTTTATCACAGCAATGGAAATAAAGTCAGAACAAATAAATTGGTTGTCACAAACCGATTCTAAATTCTAGCACATTCAGTATTTGGAAGACCTGTGGTTGGTTATAAATAAGTCTGTTTACTAAGGACTGACTTAAATATTACCTTTGTGGGAGATTTGCTGATCCTCCAAGCCAATATTAATCACCCTATTCCTTGTCATCATAATATGGTACTTTACACCATAACGAAACAGTGTCTACAGGGTCCCATGGGAACCCCCAAAACAACCCACACATTTAATCCCTCTGAGTCTTCCTCACATAAAAATGCAAGACTATAGGTTGCTCTCCACAAACTGAGAGCAAAGCCTTATTGCTGAAGACAACACCTACCTAACTCATTAAACATGGAGAAGTCGAGCTGGTGCCTGTGTAGAAACTTCACACCTATGTGCTAGCATCTTTGGTACAGAAAGGTACTCAGCAAACTACAAAGGAGAAGGGTAAACACCAACACACTATAAACCCTTTGATCTACAATGGTGTCCTGCCTGAAGGACATGCCAGGTCATTGGTGGAGCAAAGCTTGTGGGAGCAACCAGTATCTGATTTGACTTAAGGCCTCTTCACAAGATGAAGACCATACCCAACACTGCTTGGGTGCCCAAGAAACTATACAGCTCAGGAACCTAAGGTAAAACTAAATATTACTACTCTACTAAAAGAATGTAACAATAAGATGATATCTGCTATCCTCAGAGTTCAGTGCCTTGCTCAGCTATTGAGATGCTTCCTCCTACAGTACAAATACAGAAACCCACCATCTGCAGGAAGAGACCGACCTCAGAACACTCAGCCCTAAATAATATGTCTCCATCAAATCCTTCCCTTCAGGGCCCAGAGAAGAGGAAGAGGAAACAGAAAGACTGTAAAAGCCACAAGAGATAGGAGGACAACCAAGGAAACAAGGCCCTCTACATCAACTTCACTAAGGCACATATGACCTCACAGAGACTGGGGCAGCACGCACCAGGCCTTCGTGGGTTCTTTTGGTATATATTGTGGTGTGTCTAGCTTAGCATTTTTATGGAATTCCTCAGTGTGTGAAAGACTGGGGCACTAAGTCTTTATCTGTTTCTTGTGCCTTTTCTTGAGCTCTTTTCCCTCTGTTTTGTCCTATTCTGATGTGTTTGCTTTTGTTTTATCTTACCATATCTTATTTTTACCTTATTTTATTATTTTCCCTTAGATGCCTGTTTGTTTTCTAATGAGAGACAGAAAGCGGGTGGCTCTGGATAGAAGGGGAGGTGGGGAGAAACTGGGAGGAGCAGAGGGAGGGGAAACTGTACTGAGGATATATTATCTGAGAAGAAAAATCTATTTTCAAAAAAAGAAAATGGTATGTATTTTTTAAAAATAAGTCTATGGGCCTTAAAGGGAATTTCTAAGAAATACACTGAATTTGTCATTGCTTTGATTTTCATGACACTTAAATAATTGTTTTGGAAGAAAGTGTGAGGATGGCAATTTTACTTTCTTAGACTATAACAGACTGAATAGTTTTTGTACTACAAAACTCCTGTAAATATTGTTTACTAACAGTAGTTACAGCATATCTGTGGAGAAGAGAGCAGAAATCCTCAAGAGACAAAATGAGAAAACACCAAGATGGAGCAGTGAGCCCTTGATGGCCCTGTGGCAGGTCTATGTAGATGTGAAGGCTCAAAGGCCTCATCCTGGCTAAACTACTAAAATACGATGCTCTGAGCCTGTGCCATGTGGGAAATTAAAAATGAAGTGCCCTCTCTCTCACACTCTCTTCTTCTTCTTCTTCTTCTTCTTCTTCTCCTCCTCCTCCTCCTCCTCCTCCTCCTCCTCCTCCTCCTTCTTCTTCTACTTCTTCTTCTTCTTCATCGTCTTCTTCTTTAGGAAAAAAAAATGGTTCAGAAATTGTTCCATCATCACCCAAGAAACAACCAGCAAGCATCCTTGTTTTGACCTGAGCTCTGGGTGTTTGGGGCAAGAGGTAGAAATAAACCTTTATTATTATTATTATTATTATTATTATTATTATTATTATTATTATTATTAAAGAGATTTACTGGATGGAGGTGGAGAGAGAAAGAGAGATAATGGGGCCCCAGGAAAGAAACCAAGGCAGAGAGAGTACAGAAGAGAGAAAGCAGAGACATGATGCAGCTTTGACCACAGGACAAGCACCTCCCCACACCGAGCTAAGAAATCCATTGAGAACGTGGGCTGCCACCGGGTGTTCCAGCGCACGCCTATAATCCCAGAACCCGGAAGGCTGAGGCAGGAGGACAGGAAGTTCAAAGCCTGTGGCAATGGCTGCCGAAAATTACACTCAGGTCTTCTCAAAGAACAATAGACGCTTTTGTGGGCTGCGCTATCTCTCCAGCCCCTGATATATATGTATCTCAGCACGACAGCGGACATAGTGCTGTGCTGTTGTTAGAGGTGCAGTGGAAACCATCCCTTCTCTGAGACTGGCGCTTATGTCTTAGCAGTAAGTGCTCAGCGCATGGATGGATGGACAGGTGGATGACAATCACCATATGAAAGTCAGAATAAGTAATCTGGACCACTATACACTTCCTACATAGAACACGTGTCTGTTGTCTGTGTTTTGCGTATATATTACTTAGGTTTCCTCGTATATGTGGAAAGCACCAGACAGAAGCAACCTAAGGGAGGAAGAGTTTATTCTGGCTCATGATCTCAGTCCATCATTATCGAGAAGACATGGCATAGTTCGTGGCAGTTGAAATGGGTGCCAGAGACCCCTCACATCTTAGCCAGCTGAAAGGCTGCCCTGGAATGCCTGGCCCTCCTGATGCCGCTTCTGGAGGGCAGGGATTACAGGTGGGCGGCACCGTGCCAGCTGTGCCAGCTGGATTTCAGGACTGCTCAGCTTCCTGGGCTTAGTCTGTCATGGTTTCCCATTTTAAGTGCTCTCTGGACCAATAGTTCTCATTGAACCGGTCAGTCCCTGACATCCTTGCAGTTGTGCTGTGCTGAGCTTTGTGCCACTTTTGTGACTGTTGTGTGTTAAGTCAGTTGTACATTCAGCCACAGGGGTCTCAGAAATTCTGCGCCACACAATTTCTATGTACGGCATAGGAACCTGAGCGTGTGCCAGCCGTTGAGAGCACTGGGTGTTCTTCTGAGGAGCCACGTTCAGTTCCTAGCACCCTTACGACGGCTCACAACCACCTGTAACCCTTCAGGGGATCCAAGAACCTCTTCTGTCCTCCCAGGCACACACAAGGTCCACACATGCAAGTACACAGACACACAAAAATAAGATAAACGGCTATTTTTAAGTGTAATATTCTGCATTGCCAAGATGATTTTATTCATTCAGTCATTCCTTCCTTATATAGTTATGGGGACTGAGCCAAAGGTCTTGCATGGGCTGAGTAAGATCTCTACCACAGAATCATACTTCCAACCCTTGCTTTCTTTACTTTGTTTTGAGTCAGGCTCTTGCTAAATTGCCCAGGTTGGCACTGAACTCAAGACACTGCTGCCTCAACCTCCTGAGCAGCTGTGGTAGAAAGCCTGCACCACCACTCCCCATTCTATAGCTCTTCTTGGAGGCAAGAGCTTCAGTTTTGACAAAGAGACATAGAACCAAATCCTTCATTTCTGGTGTCTCATGTCTACTGATGGAAAAGATTCCCCAAAGATAAGTTTCTTCTTTCACTTCAGTCTTGCTTCTCTTCCTCCCCTGACCCCTACCTTACCTGTCCTGTGCAGGCACTGAAGGACATGGGCACAGCTCCACCCAGAGTCTGGTCCTTTCTGTCACAGCAGCTAATGACAGGCACAGTGGATGGTGCAGATATTCCTGGAAGTAATTCCTAAGCCGGACTCGTTGGCAATAGCATACCCAATCTGCTAAACCATGACCACATAAACATATTCATACTTTATGCAAACCAAACTTAATTTCCCCTCACCCACAACCATTTCATCACCATGGAGCACAAGAGAAATCATGATGAAAGGAATGTCTAAGAGACAAAAGACAGCAGAAAAAAATTTATTTTGCAGAAATCTATGGCTATTGGGGCATTCTGACTGTTTCTTGCCTCGGGGCCTTGGAGGAGGGCAATTCTGGTAGAAGAGAGGAAACAGAAGTTTGGTTAATCCATGTCTGGAGTGAGCGCAAACTCTGTTCTATATTTTTACTCATCTCTTACGGTTCTGGGGCCCAAGCTCAAGGCTTCACACACACACTAGGCAAATGTCTCACCACTAAACGAGAGCCCTCAACCCTCTGCTACCTCTAACTCAAAAGACAACATAGCTCTCCAGGGTTGCTTACTCCTTACTCTTCAACGGAGTACCTGGAAATTCGGATGAAATATTTATTTGTAATGTATTGTATTCCTAAAAGGAAACCATGTTGAGGGCTGGAAAGATGGCTCAGCCGGCAAAGCAATCGCCACACCAGCTTAATGGGCTGTGCTCAGATCCCCAGAGTCCATGTGAGGGCCAGACACAGCCACACCACCCAGCTGTGATCCCAGTACTCCTATTGGGAGGCGATGTGGAGACCGGAGCGCCTCAGTCCAGCCAGCCTAGCATACACCGCAGTGAACGAGGAGACCTGAGCACCTCCAGAAGTCCTCAGGGCCTCCAGAAGTCCTTGGTCCAGATAGCATAGCATACTATGCTAGTGAACGACAGACACCCTGTCCCAAATTGGAAGGTGAGGACTGACACCCAAGATTTTTCAGGGTCAGGCCAGCCAGGGCCGCACAGAGAAACTCTACCTTGAAAAATAAATAAATAAATAAATAATTTTTTTTCCTCCCTCTGATTTGCACAAGAGTGTTCCTATACTCACACACAAACACATACACACAGATACAAAAGAGAAAGAAAGGGGGAAAAATCACACTGGTGGCAGCAGGGAAGGAGGAGAATCAAGCTTATTTCAATATCTATTCCTTGTAGCAAGTGTAATTAAAACAACGATTCTTTAAATATGTATCATCCTTCACTTAGTAAAGAATATAGCTTTTGTGCTAAAGACAACGAAAGCGTGTTAATAATTCTCACATCTCGGCAACTGAGAACGTTTACGCTTTCTCCCTCCTGATATTCGCTCGCCGACCTAGTTAAACATGTGATCCAGCATCATTGGTCTTCCTCTTATTAACTGAGGTTGAAGGGTGTTAGCAGGCAAGACTGAAGGCTTGTGGGAAGAGCAGTGGGACAGTGAAGCCATTTCTATTGGTATGCGGGCTGCAAGCCTGTTTCCTATTCCTTTCAAACGCCAGGCAGCATGGCTGCTTCCTCTGTTCCCATGGAAACCTCAGCCTTGCTGAAGTTCAAGTTAATTTCTTACTGCCATCTGCCTGTAGACCTACAGGGCTTTCTCCAGCTAACATCACGAAGAGAGAATGAAGTTAACTTGGGAGCTTCCTGGGCCGTTTCCCCGGGAGGTCAGGACGCAAAGCAGATCCAGCTGGACCTCAATACCAACAAATGAGTGGAAGGATGAAAGGAGTTAAAATGTAGTGTGTGAGCGCTTTTAATAAAAAACGAGGACCTGCCCCTCACAGGGCCTAAGTTCAGTCATTCATGGTTTGGGACAGAGCTTACTGGGCCTACCCCCTCCCTGCTGAGCTATCAGCTACTGATGGATTCTGGGGGAGGGCAGCCATTGTCTTCAGTTGTTTTGTACCCACTGAGGAGCCCACTAGGCTCCAAGGGGTAGCTCCAAACCTACGACACAGATGGTCCTGGGTAAACCCTGTGGGTCCCCAAAAGAACAACAAAGCCTTGAATGTGGGAAGGGAACTTGAAAGGAAAGAGGGTGGGGGTTTATACTAATCAGATGCACTTTACACAAAAGTGACGCTATTAAATAAAATTATCGATAGAAGTTAACTGTAAAATGAAGCCATATTCAGACACGAATGTTTAAAACAGTTCGGACTAGAGGCTGGAGAGCTGGCTTGGTGGGTAAGTTGCTCTCTGTGCAGATGTGAGGACCACAATTGGGATCTCCAACTCCTCAGCCTGCATTAACAAAACAAACCAAACAAACAAACAAACAAACGAGTAGGCGGGGCTGAAGAGATGGTTCAGTGTTTGAGAGCATTTGTTCCTGCAAAGGATGGAGAAGTTGGAACAAAGACAAGGGTTTGACAACTAGGAATAGCGCTTCCTCAAGATCCAGCCATACCACGCCTAGGCATATATCCAAAAGAGGCTCAAGTACACAAAAAGGACATTTGCTCAACCATGTTTGTAGCAGCTTTATTTGTAATAGCCAGAAGCTGGAAACAGCCCAGATGCCCCTCAACTGAAGAATGGATGCAGAAATTGTGGCACATCTATACAATGGAGTATTACTCAGCAATGAAAAATAAGGAAATCATGAAATTTGCAGGTAAATGGTGGGACCTGGAAAGGATCATCCTGAGTGAGTTGTCCCAGAAGCAAAAAGACACACACGGTATATACTCACTCATATAGACATGCAACATAGGATAAACCCACTAAAATCTGTACATCTAAAGAAACAAAGCAAGAGAGGACCCTAACTAAAAGGCTTGATCCCCATCCTGAAAGGCAAAGAGGATGGACATCAGAAGAAGAAGAAAACAGGAAACAACCTAGGAACCTGCCACAGAGGGCCTCTGAAAGCCTCTGCCCTGCAGACTATCAAAGCAGATGCTGAGCCTGATGGCCAACTGTTGGGCAGAGTGAATGGAATTTTATGTAAGAAGTGGGAAATAGTAAGAGCTGGAGAGGACAGGAACTCCACAAGGAGAGCAACAGAACAAGAAAATTTGAACACAGGGAACTTCCCAGAGACTCATACTCCAACCAAGGACTATTCATGGAGATAACCTAGAACCCCTGCACAGATGTAGCCCATGGCAGTTCAGTTTCCAAGTGGGTTACCTAGTAATGGGAAGAGGGACTGCCTCTGACATAATCTGATTGGCCTGCTTGTTGATCACCTCCCCTGAGGGGGGAGCAGCCTTACCAGGCCACAGAAGAGGACAATGCAGCCACTTTTGATGAGAACTGATAGACTAAGATCAGAAAGAAGAGAAGAACCTCCCCTAGCAGTGGACTTGGGGAGGGGCATGCATGAAGAAAGGGGAGGGAGGGTGGGATCGGGAGGGGAGGAGGGAGGGGCTTATGGGGGGGATACAAAAGGAATAAAGTATAATTAATAAAAGTTAAATAAAAAAAAAAGACAGCGGTTTGATTCCCAGCACCCTATGGTGGGCCACACTGATCTATAACTACAGACAGGAATCTGTCTCCCCTCTCAGACACCAGACATACATGTGATACACAGACATGCATTATATATGGGCATGGTGGCCCTGCTGTCGGCCCAGCATCGGCAGATACAGAGGATCTCCAGGACAAGCTAAGTAGCCAGGCCAGCCGAATCGAATCTCTACAAGACATTGTCTCACTGCAGTGAAAAATCGAACAAGGAACCTGCTGAACATTGACTTCTAGTGCCCATGCACAGTGAACACACATACATCACACACACACATACATACATACATACATACACACACACACACACACACATATATATATATATACATATATATATATATATATATACACACACACAGCTTCCATTGGACAAAGCCTGCATAATCTATATCATTTTTTTTAAATTGACCAGCTTTCTATATGCGTCTTGCAAATGTTAGTGACATCCTCAATGGAAGGTCATGAACTAACGCTCATGGTGAGCTCTAGCTACAAACAGGACTTGGAACCCGCAAGGCATCTTAAAACAATGCTTAAAATAGGCCCCAGCTTACAAGAATCAGGAAATGTCATGAAAAAAAAAAAAAAATAACCATAACAACCACTAGTTTCCACTCCGTCTAGAAAACCTGGAAGAGAAGGAGACGACACACTTCAGCTTTGCAGGCGCCAGGGCACGGCGGCAGCTGCTCCCGTCAGGCCCTGCCGTTCACACTGCCTTGCTAGTGTCTGCACCATTGGCAGCCACCATGTGTGCCTTAACGTTGTGTTGTGCCCATTTCCCAAAAGGCATGACAGAAACTAAAACCCAAACAGGAACCACGAACTTTCTCACAGAAAAGCATCACTCCTCGGAGGAAACCAAACTGAGGTCCCTGAAATCCTTAGCTAAACTGTCGCCTGCACCTAGCCAACGTGTGTCCTCCCGGGAACTTACAGACATCTTCTGACTGCTGTGTCTGACACTGTGCAAATGCTACATAAATGAGTTCTCTCCACTGTTAAGGGACTTATCCCAATGGGAGGAATCTGTACATGTCCTGTATATGTGACGATCAGAGCCAGCAGAATAACAATCCACAAGAGGCAATAAAGTTGTTCGGTTCAATACAACTCAATAGCTGGTATATGTTCAAACCAAGTAGTTCATTTTGGGCATGTTTAAGCACAGTACAATTTCGTGAAAACTTTCTTGGTGATCTGTTCCACGTACACGGTAATACTTAGGGCATGACTACACCAAAAATCTTTGTCAAGTACATGTTGCATCTTTTAGAAAGATGTGTTCCATAGAGTAAAGACATGTGTCCTGTTCCGTAAAGAGAGTTTCTATAGATTGACAAGCTCATAATAAGGCTGTGGGGGAGGTCCCACTGTGGTCTAGTCTATACAGATAGCATAAAGGTCAGCAGGCTATTCACCGCATCTACTCCCAGCCTTCTGGACGGAAAACAGGTTACGAATACTTGTCGTTGAAGGGACAACCCTGTGTATTTAACATTCCTGGTTCCTTGGTGCTTAGCTGTGAGCACAAGGACTCTGAACCTCCCACTCGTACAGATGCAATTCGTTTGACAAGACTTCCCTCCTGAGATTTGTCGACTCATCCAAGGAAGAAACTAGACACCAAGGTGGGCATTGATGAGTATCTTTACTCACCTAATACAGAGCAGCAGAATGGATGCTAGTCACCTTTTTTGGTCTTTTTAATTATTTTTTTTTATTTATCACAATTTATTCACTTTGTATCCCAGCTGTAGTCCCCTCCATTGTCTCCTCCCAGGCCCCTTCCCCAGTCCACTGATAGAGAAGGACCTCCTCCCCTTCCATCTGATCCTAGCCTATCAGGTCTCATCAGGCCTGCTTGCATTGTCTTCCTCAGTGGCCTGGAAAGGCTGGCCCCACCTCAAAGAGGAGGTGATCAAAGAGCCAGCCACTGAGTTCATATCACTTTTGTTTGCTTCTGTAATGTCAGTCACTTGATATCTTGGTTACTTTTCTATTGCTGCGATAAAATACCAAAACTAAGGCAATATATAAAAGAAAGCATTTAATTTGGGGCTCACGGTTGCAGAGGGTTAAGAGTCTATGACCACCATGTTGGGGTGCATGGCATGGTAGCAGGCGGCAGGCATGGGGCTGGAGTGGAAGCTGCGAGCTTACATCTTGATGCACAAGCACCAGGCAGAGAAAGAGAGAGACAGACAGACAGACAAAGACAAAGACTGGGGATGGTATAGGCTTTTGAAACCTTACAACCCGGCCCCCAGTGACATACCTCCTCCAAACAGACCATACTTCCTAATCGTTCCCAAACTGTTCCACCAGCTGGAACCAATAATTCAAACATAGGAACCTATGGGCCATTCTCATTTAGACCATCACACATAATTTGAAATTTTTGCAGTGTTTTCCATTAGGGATAAGTAAAAGAGAAGACAGAAGTATGTTAGCATGTCTATCCTCCACCTAGAGATACTGACTTACAAGTGCCATCTACAGTCATGTGCTTCCTACACAGCAGGCACTGTAGAGCAGCATGTCTTCAGCTTGCTCCACTCCTGACCTCTTTTTGCCCGAAAAAGTTTTGTATGACCCTGAATATATATCTCGGTATATATAATAGCTATACAAACCAAACATTTCCTGATAATACTAATAATTAATTTTATCATTTATTTGAAAAAACATATTTGCATACTAAGAAGAGAGACTTACTGCTTTATATTAACATAAAAAGCTGTCTCAGAGCTTGATATGTAGCTGTTGGGAAAGTGACTGCATAGCAAGCACTCCCCAAGCTGCTTTGGATCCAGAGTGCCACTTAAGGCAGGTTTGTGGTTCAAAGTCTATAATCTCAACATTCCGTACCTAGAGGCAGAAAGAGCAGAAGTTCGAGGTTGTTCTCAGTTTCTTAGCAAGTTCTGGGACACTCTGGGATATGTGAGACCTAGTCTAAAGAAAAAGGAAACTGTTGAACACTTGATACTGCAAAATATATAGCATCTTCAACCCTTCGCTGTATTTTGAGTCCGTGATTAATGCTGAGAATGTCACTTCTCAGAAATATGCAGTACAGATGGCAGGAGTGTTTCTAGGACCATTCCAGAAACTGTTAGACATTCTGAAATCCTAGACCAAATTCTTTTAATGATTTCTTTTAAATGAAACCCATCATGAACTCAAACAGAGATTTGTAAAATCCAATATTCTAACACATTACAGTGCAGAGAGGTGCTGGCTTGACTCTCACAAACTGAGGAGTAATGATAATGACATAGTCTCTGTTTTACTTGATTGATCCAGTAAAAAATGTGCAGTTCAAACATCCAACGGTCTTGACTCTTAGCCAAGGTGTTCTGGGCAGCATCTGTGGCATTATGTGCTCTGAAGGCTTACACGGTGCCAACTACAAAATGTCTGTGCGGAACCAAAGTGGTCGTGACGTTGCACAGTGAGACGCAGGAGAGTGCCACCTGGAGCCACCTCAGAGCTTGGTTTTGAAAACATGTGCTGTCATCAAGAGTTTGGAAAACTCTTACATTACCAAAATTTGCAAGACCCCCACATTCAGTCATGTGACCGTATACAAGGAAATCAGTAGCCCTGCATTCAAGATTAATCCATGAAGACAGCTCACCAGGGTTGTCTGTAATAGTGACCCTAGTGATTATAATAAAAAGGTAAAATGGGGAAGTGCAAGCCTCTGAATAATAATCATATTAAGAGAGAATTCTTGTAACCACGCAGCTAAACTTTGATGGAAAACCTCTTTGTTTTCCATCAAACACCAGTGTTTTAATAGTAATAGTCTGATTGAGATACCTGCCGGGTAACTTGAATTGCTTCCACTAGACATCTGTACTTTCTAATAAATTTACAATGGATTTGGGTTACTTTGTTACTATTTTTCTTTTAAATTAAGAAAAAAACAAGTGTAAAGAGACAGGCTGTTGGCCTGACCTGTAGTTTTAGTATTTTGGAGGTAGAAGCAGGAACCGCGCCAGCGCAAGGTCATCCTCGGCTACAGAGTAAGTTCAAGACCAGCCTGGACTACAGAGAATCCTGCTCCAAAAATTTAAATATATATATTTTTAATTTTATGCTGGTTCAAATATATGTATTTTATATGTTAAACACATAAACATATATAATATAAACATACAATTTATATACTACATAAACATATATAATATATATTAATATGCTATGTTTATTGATATATGTTATATATATTTAAACTATCATAAAAAATTACAAACCAGGATGGCTGAACCATGACCAGTAATGAGTGACAAGAGCTTATAATAGAGGGCCATAATCATAAGCTCAAGGTTGACAATTGTCCTGCATGTATTGCATCTGTATTTCCTCCAAGACTCCAGGAAATAATCCAACCATAAAAAAAATGACAGAGTCATTTTTTTTTTAACACACAAGAGACCTTGAGAGTTAACACTAGAGCCAATATCTTCACACTTTTATTCTCATGCAAAAGGCTGCAATGCAACCTGTTTTCCTTTGCCTGTGTCACCTAAGCAACAAAATCTAGAGTGGCATGTCATTGATGTGATTATTAGCTGCTTTCTACCCAATATCCTACAGTTACCTACCGAGAGGCCTCCCCATCTTGGTTTGGAGCCAGCTCAGCCCCACGTGCTCCAAAGCAAGCTGGGGGTTTCAAAGCAGAGAGAGTGTGGACCTTCCCAGGAGGAGGGGCTGAGGCTCAAAACCTTCAGGTGACACTAATATCGCCACAGGATATTTGCATATGGACTTACACTCGGTCACTTCAAAAATAAACAATGGCAAATTCACATGCAAACAGCTTATGGAACCTTTTACCTCTCTTTAATGGATGTGTGCCCCCAAGATTGCTGTAAAAAAAAATAATCACAATTTCGGGGGTTCAAAACAACAAAAATTAGCTGGGTGGTGGCGGCACACGCCTTTAATCCTAGCTCTTAGGTGGCAGAGGCAGGCAGATTTCTGTGAGTCTGAAGCCAGCCTGGTCTACAGTGTGAGTTCCAGGACAGCCAAGGCTACACAGAGAAATTGTGACTCAAAAACCAAAACAACAACAGCAGCAAACTAATTTCTTTCAGCTCTGAAGGGTAAACCCTTCCTTGGCACTTTCAGCCTGATATGGGTTGCAGTGTTTCAGGGGACACCACTCCAGGTGAGCTCCCAACTTCACGTGGCTGCCTCCCCCGGCATCTCTGCCTCTCCACCTTCATCATCTAAGGCCACTAACCACTGGGTGATTAGAAGGCACCCAAAGTCCAAAACGAACACAGTCATTAAAAAAGACAGTATTTCTGGGGCAGAAGGATGGCAAGTTTGGGGCCAATCTAGACTATTTTAATACAATCCAGTCTCAAGGAAGGAAGAAAAAGAGAAGGAAGGATGGAGGGGGGGAAAGAGAGTCACACAGAGAGGGAAAGAGAACAATATAGTATTTCAAAAGAAGGGCATGTTTGTAGGTCCTTTCTTGGGGCTCCAACGGACCCCACAATAATGTGTAGATGGGTTTCTTTCTGGTCCTGATGGTAATCTTAATCACAGCTAATGTCTACGTACAATGGATTCAACCATGATGCTAAGTAAGCCCTTATAAGCACCCTTTCAATACAGATATGAAATCTTCCACTCTGTGCAGCTCTACCTCCCCTCAACCACCCAAATATCCAGTTTCCATTATTTTGTCCTCTGCTAAAGAGAGTAGCATTTCAAAATTCCTGCCAGCGGACAAAGCGGTGGCTTTCACTGCCAGGAAGAGCTGTGGCTCGCAGACAGTCCCCAGTATGACCTGTTTGGCCACTTTTTCAAACTGCACAACTAGGCTTACCCTCAGTTGTAATACTGATGTGATCTGCAGAACTCGGTGCCCGCCTGGGGCCAGGCTCCTTTTAAGACCCAATCTTGAAGCTCAAAGTTATGTTTCCACTTTGCCCATTTTCGCTAATTTTACACAGGTATGCTGTCTTTGCAAACAGAATCTGAAACTTTAATTTCTTTCTTTTTTTTCTGTGTTCTGGGATATGTTAAATAAATCAGTCACCTTTCACCTAAAAAAGGTTTAAAAATAAATTAAAAGGCAAAAGAAATACAATCTCTGCTATTTCCAAGATTATATCAACTTAAACTACCCCCCCAACTTTCTTGTGGAAGTTGTTCAAACAGACTACAGAATTAAAAGACTTTAACAATCCCCAAACTCCTACTCCTTGAATTCCACATTACCGTTATGCTACAGCTTTATTCTGCTACTATGTATTCACCTATCTCATCTATCCATGAATCTACTTTATGCTTTCTCCCTGAATACCTCAGTATGCACATCATCACACCAGCACAGAACCTGGGCCGTGTGTGTGTGTGTGTGTGTGTGTGTGTGTGTGTGTGTGTGTGTGTG
>NW_026596117.1:19970952-20075015 GCF_907164565.1 Psammomys obesus
GTGTGTGTGTGTGTGTGTGTGTGTGTGTGTGTGTGTGTGTGTGTGTGTGTGTATGGTGTGTGATAAAGGCCAGAGGAGGATATCAGGTGTCTGGCTCTATCACTCTGCCTTATTCTCTGTCTGAGACAGGTTCTTTCACTGAACCTGACACTAGGCTTGTGGCAAACACTAAAGAGCTCCTCCTGTCTCCACCCTCCCCTGAATTGGGATTACTGTCATGTATGGCAACACTCAACATTCTTTATGGGTGCTGGGATCAAATCCCAGTCCTCAAGCTGAAGCAGAAAGCCTTTTTACCCACTAAGCCTTCATCCCTAGCTCTTTGGAGGCAGGCAGATAGATACCTCAAGTAAAGAAAAAAAAAGGGGAGGGGGGAGACTAGCTGAGCATGCCCACTTGGTTTCCTCTTACTAATTAGACCAGGCACTTCTTCACCACAGAGAGAAGTACCTGAGAGGGTAGAGAATGGCAGGAAGCACTGGTCTCTACAAGGAGTCAGGAAAAGCGGAGAATGTGTTCCTTTGAAATGATACACTGAATGATGTCAGAGATAAAGCATCCCCGAAACAGGCTCCTGCCACCTCACCCACTGGATGAATCTAGGGTGTTCGTCTTTCACAACCTGTGTCTGTATCCATCTCTGTTTTTCTTCGCCCACCACCCTCATTCTCTCCTGCAAAGGGACACCCTCCAAAGAGGCATATGGGAGCTGACAGTGATGGACCTATGTTCCAATAACCTCCTGATCAAAAAGGGAATTTAACCCATAGCTTAAACATCACAGGAAAAAGGCTGAAATCGGATCACATAGCTCTCTGAGACCAGTCTTTGAAGCTCAAGAAATAGTGATTGGCCTGATGTGGGTCATGTGTCGACTGTGTTCAAAGAGATAAACCTTAATATGGCACCGAGTTAAGGGTAATGGGCCTCACTAGCTCCACAGGGGAAATCCAATGTTATAACTCATTTATATCCATTCCCTCCTAAAGGCCCAGTTCACCCTTAAAATCCTATGGAATGCGACTCCTTCGAGGTCATATATCTGATATTTACATTACAATTCAAAACAGTAGCAAAATTACAGTTAAGAAGTAGCAACGAAATATTTTTATGGTTGGGAGGTCACCGCAACATGAGGAACTGTATTAGAGGGTCACAGCTTTAGGAAGGCTGAGAACCACTGCTCTAAAGTCTATGGCTTTTATTTAAGGATTTGTTTAGGATTGAATGATGGATGAAAAATTATTATTCTCACATCATGGAATATTAATAGAATTTTTTTTTTTACTGAGGTAGGTCATAAAAGTTTTTCTTCTTAACTTTTGTTGAGTAGAAATGAAATTTTTAAGAGTGAATTCAGAAGGCCGAAGGAGCTTTGTAGGAAAGGGAGGAAAAAAAAAAAACAGTTTAACCTCTGTCTCACCTTCTGACGTATGTTTATTTAAACATTCTGCCAATGTTGATATGATCCACCAAGAATGTAAGCCAGGTTAGGTACAGTTAGATATAATTTATTTACAAATCTGCAGAACCCTGGCTCCTTTTACAACAAATGTTAAGAAAATAAACAGAGTGTGCAAGCCTTCAGTCAAACAGTGTCAACCCATAAACTTAAAAACAAAATCGAGACAACTCCCAGCCTTAAGCGATGTTGTTCTTCCAGCTCAAATATTTGATCAGTAGTCAAATAAGGACAGATTACACTGAGATAATGCAGCTACAGCATCTCCTGGATCAAAGTCTCAGCTGTTTCTCTAACTTCAGTCTCAAGGATCGATCGTTACTTCAAAATCAAAACAGAACCCACCAACACCCCATTTTCTTTTGCAAAAGCCATGATCTTGGTTTGGGACAATGTCAGCAGAGCAAAGCATTCCAAGGCACTTGTCTTTCTCAGCACATGGGTTTTAAAATCTCAAATGAACTGACTTCTTGGAAGTACCAGAATTCAATGCTTAAATAACTGGGATTTGCATTTTTTTAAATTCACTTTAAAATATAGTAGAACCTGGTGTGGTAGCACCCTCTTATCATGCCCATGCTTAGAAGGCTGAGGCCAGAAGATGGAGAGCTTGGGAGCTGTTAACAAACCACTCTGGGAAACACACGTACGCACAAATGGCTCCTCATAAGATGGCTTCAAATCTTCAGCTTGTTTCAGATGCTTAGTAAATCCTGTCCTGACCTTTACCCACATGCTCTGGGGGTTAACAAATAAATGTTAGAGTCTACCACAGTCCGTGTACCACCCACAGACCCTTCCCATGAACCTTAGTCCCGCTTTGCACCAGCATCTGCACAATGGGAAATCTTGCCTACCAGTCCTGAAGCCTGGATGGGATTTTCCCCACCACCAAACTAGACTGATTCTTTGGATCTGTAGGGGAGAAGATAGCCGAGTTGGACAGCTGAAACACAACAGGAAAGCAGTTCCTCTAGGTTCCTGTACCAGGAAATAGCTCCTGATTGCCAAGACTGTAACTCCAGAGCCAGACCCCAATCATATGGAACCTGACATTCTGTGGACAGTTCCACCGCCACTGGAGGAATAAGGCTTTGAAGAAGAAAAAAAAAAATCACGTCTAAAGTACATCCTGTTGAGGGCAGAGCAGACACAGGAACCTTTGTCCCCGATAGTATCGTGTGGCAGACAAAGACCGCCAGTCATGATTCTCTCCCCACTTGGGAGAAGCAAACCATTCCTTTAAGAGAAAAACCCATGCGAGACAGCAGAAGTCAAGTGGAAGTACTGTGCCAAAGCAGAGGGCAATCCAATTAGCCCTCTGTTTTGATTTAGAGAAACTGAAGAAAGTCCCAAGGAATTATATGGTTGCCCTTCGTGATATTTTAAAGCCCAAATGGCAGCAGATGAACCACAAATATTGGCAGTTGCTCTCCCTGAAACCACCGGTCCCCATAAGCCTAGCACTGTCTCACAACGCTTCGACCTTGAACCCAGCCCCACACTGAGCTGCATGCTCATTGCTCAGCATGCATGAAGCTAACTCTTGCTAACTACATTTTCCTTTATTATTTTTTTTAATGTGTGCATGCATACGTCTGTGTGTGTGTTGTGGGGGGGCAGAGGTCAGTTTGTGGGAATCAACCTGTGACAAGCACCTTTATCTGCTGGGCCCTGTTGCTGGCCTTTCTATCTGAATACCCTGATGACTGCCCTTTCTGGTTTCTAACCCACTGTTCCCTTCCTTGGTCAGGATACTCTTATGGCCCTCTGGCAGTGCTTTGTCACAAACAGCATTTGGGAGACACCTCATATATTTCCATATTCGCCTCAACCGGCCAGGACTCATAGAGGCTAGGCCCAACCTTCCAGACACTTTTTTTCTTAATATATTTTTTTTAATTTCAATTAAGATATAATTACATCACTTCCCCTCTTTTTCCTCCTCACAAACCCGGCCTCAGTTCAAGCCAGCTGAGCCCCCTCTACACCTATCCAGTGAAGAAGTTTAAACCGTTTTAGTTTGGCTTCTTAAAGAATAGTTCTAGCCTCCGGATTCCTCTATCCACCACGCTCAGCTCTCTCAAGTTTGGGGCGGTAATTTGGACAGGTGAAATACGTAATGGGTACCACCTGCACACAGCAGCTGGCAGTTGAATAACTGGAAGCGATCATTTGGTAAGTTTCTCAAAGAGAGAGGCATGCCGTATTCCGCTTTGAATTTCCACAGGATTCCACCACTGCGCCTTGATCAAAGTAGACACCTAATGCATATTTAGGGGGGAAAGTAGGCTACTCTGTCTATAGAGTCAGCTTCCAATTTTTTTAAATATCTGTAATAGATATGTGCTGGAAAACAGTTTGAAAGAGTAAGTAGAACATTTTCAATTGCTCCCACGGCTTTAAGTGTGGCCTTATTGAATTATAAATCACATGCCATACAATCCACCCATGGAAAGTTTATAACTGAGTACCTTCAGCATATTTAGTCCTGTGCCATCACTGCAACCAATTTCAGAGTATTTGCTACCCTAAAAGAAAACCCTGTCCTTCCCCTTCCTCCCCAGTTCCTCCAAGGGTCCGGCAAACACTATTTTCTGGTCCTCTGGATTTGCCTATTCTGAACATTCATGTAGACAGAGTCATGCAGAATGAGGTCTTAGGCATGGGGCATCTTTCATTTTTCCATAATATTTTCAAGGTTAACCCATCTCTGTTCCATACACCACCACTTCATTCATTTTACTGCTAAATAATTCATTGTAGGGGTAGAAAGCAGTTTCATTTTGTCACTCATCAGCTGATGGGCATCTGGGTTCTTTTCTGTCTCAGCTACTAGGAACACTGCTTCTGGGAACATTTGTTCTTGGGCAGACATACATTTTTCTATCTCTTGGGTATCCGTGCAAGGGTAGAATTGCTAGGTCTTCTGGTAACTTTACATTTATCCTTTTGAGGGTGGACTGCCTGTTCTTCCAACTTGGTTACAGCTTTTTCCATGCCCAGTCTCCCCTCCTCTCCCTATTTCTTTCTCTGAAGCATCAGGTCTTTATTTCCAGTTTCCTCAAGGGCAGGATGTTGCCTCTGAAAGAAGAAACAAAGAAGTGATCTGACTTTCAAGTCCAAAAGCCTGAGGGGACCAGTGAAGACTCCCACAACAAAGGGGATTAGAGAGACAACTGCCCTCCTCCACCCCACCCTGATCTGCCATACAAACCCAAGTTCCCTTCAGGGCTGGAAAGAAAATAAGAGACAGAGAGAGATGAGCAGGGAAGCCAGCTGTGTGGCTATTTGGAGGCAGCTGTTTTTCCGAAACTGCTAAATTGGGAATGTATTCTGTAGACGTACCCTCGTCCCAGCATGGCAAGAAGGTGCCACTGGTTTGGCCATCAAAGATGGTACAGAATCAGGTACATCTGGTGTAATGACTAAATTGGGAAATGAGTATACCCATGTATGAACAGAAAGCCAGGTTGGAAGCTATAGGGACAATTGAGTGACAGCTACAGAGAGGACCTGGGAGATCTGCCACTTAATTCTGTGGCACCACACTGCCTTTTGTAATTCAGACTTAGTTTGAGAAAGAAGGGTTGCTATGTTAACTCCAAGCTGATTAAAATCAATTATCTGCCAGGCTACCAAATTATAAGTTTACATTTAAAACTGTCTCCTGGGGCTGGGGAGGTGACTCAGCTTGCTGCTGAAACACGAGGACCTGAGTTCAGAATCCACTACCCACCCACACCCACACCCCAAGCCGGCACTAGCACTGAAGCTCCAGAGGCAGGTGCACCTCAGGGGTTCACCGGCCAGACTGTCTATCCGTCTGAAACAGCAAGCCCTGTGTGCAGACAGAGACCCTGTTTCAAAAGTAAGGTGGGGGTGGAGAGATGGTGCCATGATTAAGATCGCTTTCTGCTCTTGCAGAGGACCAGGTTCAGTTCTCAGCACCCACACTGGGCCACTCACAATTGCCTGTGACTCCAGTTCCAGGAGATCTAACTCCCTATTTTAGCATGCAAGGGTACCTGCGCACGCACGCGCACACACACACACACACACACACACACACACACTAAAATAAATAAATTAATTTAAAAAAAAAAGCTAAGGAGGAGAGCAAAAGAAAAAGATACCCAACCAACTGCTGTCCTACACATACTTAAAAACAAAACAAAACATAATTGTGTTTCGGAAAAAGGAAGAAAGTCATATGAGGTGTGCACAGAAATCAGTAGCCACCACATTAGATTTTTTCAAAGACTGCAAAGAAACCAAATATCCAATAAATCTATCAAAAGGTACACCCCTTGTTGAAAATTATGTGTAGCTGACACTAGGAACAGAAACTCTAAACTACCGGGAGAACGATCATGGGAACTGCCAGTGTGAAGAATGGGGTACCAACACTTGGTAAAACTGAGCAGATATGTGTCCTATGGCAATAAGGCAGATGGGTATGAAGGGAATCTGGCAACTTCAAGGTGCCTAGAGCTGCCATATAGCAAGGACACCACAAACCGCTAGGACCCACATGGCTAACCAACATGGCTGACCACCAACCACCTTTTTTTTGCTTGACATCATTAGCTTTGCAAGATGGCCTGCATCCATCAGGCATCAGATGCTTCATACATCCAGGGAAACCCCACACAAGGACAGAAACGTCCCTACACTTCCTCCCTTGTAAACCCAGGTATCCCAAATCCCAGCAACGCTGCTCTCTTCATAAACTCCATCTCTGCTCCATTTTGACTCATCCTGAAATTCTTTCCTGCAGCAGTAGGGAAGATGGCAGCTGCTCCCAGCAGAGGTCTCCGAGGACTCCAACGTTGAGTTACAGCATTCACCGCTGATGACACTATAAGCCAACAATTGCCATCCTAGATGTCCTCCGGAACTCTTGCATGGGTGTGTCACAGAGGTAAGATTTTGCTATGCCATTTATGTTACATGTTGGGAGACACATACCTACAGTCAGCCATTAATAAATAAAGAGTAATAAATCATACCCTAAGAGTTCAAAGGATATGCACTATACTGTACGTACAGCTGTCCTTCCCAATGGCTCCTGACAGGCAGTGTCAGCATCACTTGAGAACTTCAGCTCTACCAAACCAGACCCAGTGTTTCCACAAGACCCCGGGGGAGCGTATGCCTCATCTGGTTGATGTTCTGTGGGATGGAATGAGTGAAGGGAGGGGTACTTCATATCAACCTAGATTAGGATTTAAAACAGTCAGAGAGAAAAATACAAGTTGTCAAAAGTTAGCCACAGAGGTGCACCATTTACAGAAAATTTGAGAACACACATGGAAGGTGCCCCCTTTGAAATAACTACGACCATCACAGCCCAGTGTGAGAAGGTGAGTCATTCCCCTCCACAGCCCGGCTAACTCGGCAAAGACATGAGAAACGGAACTAAGCAACAAGAACCCAGACTCTGCAGAGGCCATGTTAATGGGTGCCCACGTGTTCTTCCTGTAAGCACCGAGTAACGCTCGGGTACTCTCTCTGGACAGCTGTGAACCTGGACACACGGGGCTCCAGAAAGGATGGCGTATTTCCTCTTCCACGCCCATGCCTAGGCCTCTTCAGTTTTCTGAAGAAAATGAAGCAGGGGCAATACTGTGAAAAACAAAACAAAACAAAACAAAACAAAAGGCTTTCAAATATTAAAAAGAGTAACAGACCTTAAAACTTCAGTTGTTAATTCACCTTCGAAATCTCTCACTCTCTGTGTGTCTCTTCTCAGTGTCTCCCACCTTACTCCAGTCACGCCTCTAGGCATGGGCATGGAAGAGGAAATACGCCATCCTTTCTGGAGCTAACTTTTGACAACTTGCCCACAGGTAGGCAGCGCCCTCCTCCATCAGTTGTCAATCAAGAAAGTGGCCTCACAGACATGCGCACAGGCCAATATGATGGAAGCAACTCCTCAGCTGAGGTTCCCTCTTCCCAAGTATGTCTAGGTTTGTGTCAAGCAGACAAAACCAACACCAGCATACCAGAATACTAGAAAATATCTGCTATTGTAATTTCCCAGACTCAGGAAAGCTGATGCCATGTTGGAGATACCATTCTGACCTTAGTACCCAGCAAATAGGCCCCAATACCTACAAAACAGGAGCAAAGGCTTAAATCCATCAAAGACCTGGACTCTAGTTCTAGGATCCAGGAAAGTCCATAAATGTACTAATTTTGCTTTTCGGTTTCTCTAATCTCACTTCTCACTAACTGTTCTTGCTAACCCAACTGTGTCAACCAGGATGTGTTTTTTTTTTTAACACAAAAGACAAAGTGCAGTGAGGCTTGGGCTACATGATTTAGGAAAAGTTCCCCATGTAGCCAATGGCTGCCAACACAGGCTTTCCATCCAGCTTTGAGAGTGTCTGTGTTTTCTCTGGTGAAATTACCTTGCAGACCTATCTGTTGTATCTTTCTTCTGCCTTCTCTGTCCCTTTTGGCTGAAATACCCCTACCCAACATTCTTGTGTCCAGATAAGTACAGCTGCCATGGAAAACGACCTGCGATCTCTCAGTCTGTCTCCACTCCACATTAGTTTCTTTTCAATGCTCTGCCCACAGAGAACAATATATGGGAGGGAGGGGAAGAGGCCTATTTTGGCTCACAGTTTCCAACAGTTAAATCTATAGCCGCTGCCTCAACTGAGTCCGGGTCGACAGTGAGGAAGAATGCCACTGTGGCAGATGACACAGACGTCACAGTTGACAGGACGCAGAGCCCACTGTGGAAGGGCTGGTAGACCGGATAGAACCCTCAAAGGCCCTTCCCAGTGACCTGCTTCTCCAACGGGGCTCTACAGTATGAGGTTTCCAGAACTTTCCCAAACTGTCCATTGAGGACTAAGTGCCCAACAGATGATCTGGGATCACAGCCAGGCCACCCATGCCTACCCAGCATTTATTTGGTTGCTGGGGATTCAGACTCTAAGCCTCATGTGTGTTCAGCAAGGGCTCTACCCACTGAGCCATCTGTCCAGCTCCTAAAGAGGAGATACTCTATGTTCTCAACACAAAGAAAGGATGCTTGAGGTGACAGAGGGGCTGATTGCCCTGAAAAAGACAGTCACAGTGTAGCTACTCTTCAAACATGTATATGTTTAATTACTACTGGGTAGCAATTAAAATAAAATCACAGTTAAAAATCAGTTATTTGGAAAGTTGTAAAAGGTAAAAAGGGTACTGGGGAAAAAAAAAAAAGGTAGGGCAGGCTCAGAAAGGGAAGCTGGGTGTTGGATGTGAGGGTTCACTTGACTGTCAACCTGACTGGATCTGGAATTAACTAAACGACCTTCTGGGCAGGTCTGGGAGAATATCTCAAGGAAGGATTAACTAAAGCAGAAAGACCCTCCCCAGAGGCTGCCCAGATAGAATGAGGTCCAGAGGAAAAGCAGCTAGGTGGTTGCCTGTTTTTGCTTTGTGCAGATGAGTGGGTCTAGCCCAGTCTTGCTAGTGCCATCCCGGCCAAGCTTATTTTGCTTTCCAGTGTGGAGTGAAGCTCAACAGAATCCTCTAGGCCTTCAGCACTAGCACAGACCTCCGAGTCATCCAGTCTCACAGGCTGAGCAGTGACCGGGTCCTTAGGTCCTTAGACTCTCCCACCATTTTGGGACTGCCCAGTCCATATTAAGTAAGCCAATCTGGTAAGTTCCCTTGTGTAACACAAAATACTGTGTTCGTATAAAATGCGATATTCATTGTATCGGTTCTCTTCCCCTAGTGAACCCTAACACACTGGTTAAATAGCACAGTGAGGCTTAGCCCTGTAGAGGAGATTTAGACAGACAGAAAGGAGGTGAGGAAACTGGCCAAGCAAATACTTGGGTAAGAATGTTCTAGGCAGAAAGAGCAGCTAGGTATGGATTCCTTAGGGTGGGGGGAGGGGGATGCCTGTTTTAAGAACATCAGGAGTCACTATGGCTAGAGTGGACCAGAAAGTGAAAGTAGGTATGATCAAAGATGCCCAGTACATATTTGCCCCTTGAGTACATGAAAAAAACAAATACTTGTTTTCAATTTTTGCTTTTAAGAACTTTCACATGCCTTGAATATTTTCCTGTAGGCAAGGAGTCTCCAGGCTCATGCAATCCAGAGTAATCTCAGAATCCTCAAGTGGCAACTCCACAAGGCATTGCCATGGGGGAGGGGGGGGAGAGGCACTCGGCTGTGTCAAGAGATGGCCATGTGTCTGTCTTCTTAACCAGGAGTCACTGGACCCCTCTTAGCAGAGTCTGAGGCCCAGGAGATAAAGTCCATTCTGCAGCTCCCACCACGAGCCTATGGCGCTGACAGTCCACTTCACCTTTAAGGCTGAAGCGGTGGGAACCAAAGAGCAGACATCGGAAGGAGGAGGAGTTTAAGAGGCCGGGAGAGCCTGTCTCACTCAGCGCACTGTCAGATGGCAGTGGGAAGGAAATGGGCCATTGTGGACCAACAGCTTCCCCTGCATGGAAACTCACTCTCCCGGAAGGTGTTAAAAGCCACATACTAAAAGTGTGTGTCCAGGGTCTGCAGCCGCCATCACAGGACCAACCGTTAGATGTGGGGGCAAATCTCTCGGCTCCTCTTCTCCCTCTCCTCCTCCCATTTGCTCTCCCTCTTCCTCCGTGTGTGTCATGCACACACATATCACGCAAGCCAAAGGAAAGACTGGCCAAAGGAAAGACTGCTGAAATCCTCCTCTTATCTGCTGCGTTTTTCTTGGGGTAGCGACTCTCACTGAACCTGGACCTGGCCTCTTTGACCTGGGCTGGGTGGTCAGCAAGACTCAGCAAGCCTCCGGTCTGCCACCCACAGAACACTAGAGTCACAGCCCCATGGAGCCACGCTTGGCATCTAATTATTTTCACGTGTGGACTCACACTCAGAACTCAGGTACTTTTGCTAGCTCAGCACACACTTTGACCCACTGAGCCGTCTCTCCAGCTCTTAGACTTTCCAACGTGCAGATCGGGGAAGCCTGTCTCTGGAGGATCTGAATCAGTGTATCTTCTTGAGGGGAATTCAGAAATTAGACTTAAAAAAAAAAATCTTAGTTTTTAATTGAGCGGGTATGTTGCCAGGATGTTGCGCACGTCAGTTGGGCACATGACGTGTCCAACGAGGCGTCAGATCCTCTAGACCTGGAGTTACAGGCAGCTGTGAGCCAGCAGTCAGGAGTGCTAGAAACCAGATCCTGTCCTCCACAAGAGCAGTACGAGTGCTTAACCACTAGGCCATCGGCCAGTCCTGGAATTTGCTGGGGTTTGTTTGGTATTTTCTGTTTGGTTGGCTGGCCATTTTAGTTTTTGTTTTGAGATAGGGTCTCACTGTGTCCCACCTCCTGGCCTGCCTTGTAATTGGCTATATCGACCAGGCTGGCCTCAAGCACTCAGAGCATTGCCTGCCTGTCTCTCTACTTCTGCCTCCTGAGCGCTGAAACACATCCGGCTTAGGGAAGATGTGTTTTTAACTACTTTCCCAGGAGATTCCAGTGAGCAGGGAAGTGTGTGAACCACTCTCATACTGTCCGGCTAATATGCCTCTGTTTGATCAGAGAAACTTCTTTTAGTAATGGCATGTGACATTTTCCTGGTGGCATTTCAGGTGACGGAGTTCTGACAAGGGTCCAGGCACAGAGGGAACAGCTAGAATTTCTGAAATTACAGGTCAGAAAGAACATCGTCAGAGCATAGACACTCTAGGAGAATTAGCTCCTCTTCCCAGGCATCTCCTCTCCCCCACCAGCAAATCCTGAGTAAAAGTCACTAGCAGGAAAGCTAGTGGAGATTGCTGAGCCCATTAGTGGATTATAACAAAAAGAGACAGCAAGGTTGAGACTCTAAGAGTTTCTAAAGATAGCCTAGTAATTTCAGAAGGAAAAAAAAAAAAAAAAAGGACGTGGGACTATTACAGTTTGTATTAAAAATTCCCCCCCCCCCCCTCCTCAGGCTTGGTCTGGGGGAATGCCTGGCTCCAGGCTGGAGCCTTTGGGAGCCTTTGCGATAGAAACTGTGGTGGGCAGGGGTAAGGCAGCAGGGTCAGAGATAGCACAGCACTAGTTCTCTACCTCCTGATCTACCGAGCGTATGAAACCACATGGTGGACCCCAGCCCCCAGCCGCTGAGCCAGTCCAGATGCCCTACCCCCTACCACAGTGGACTGAATGCCATCAATCAAAAGAACCCCCCCACCCCCCGGAGCTGGACGCCCTCACACAGCACCGGGATTCAGCTTCAAGCAGCCACAGCTGAGGTTCACAACTGCCTGTAACTCCAGTGTCCGGGGATACGATGTCCCCTTTGGGCCTCTCCTGGCATGGGTACCAGCACTGGCGCACATGTGGCCTATACACACACACCCGGGCACACACGTGCACACGCAAGGAAAGAGGGAAGGAAGGATTATGTCAGGCAATCTGTCATTTAGTCACACCGACGAGAAAAGTCACTTTTCTCTGGGAGCCAGTCAAGGTGGCTCCCCCTCACTGCCCACTGGTGTTCCTTCACTGTGCTCCCACAGCAGAGAACAAGCATTGAGCTAACCCTCTCCACTTCCATCAGAGCTGGTCGTGGGGAACACTGTGCCTTTCATCCAGGGCTCTCTTGCCCCTTAGGCTAAGTCGGCCTATTGTGAGAACACTCGGCTGCCTAAGGGGAGGCACCGCACTGTAGTGAGCTTTTTAATCTATTATATTTTATTGGGGCTTCTTATCTCCCCCTCTCCCCCCCCCCCCCGCAGTTAGGAGAGAAAGAAGGTTAGTGGAGAGAAAGGGCATAGTTCTCCTTGTGTACTTCCTACTGGTTGAGGTCGCTGGGTTTCTTGAGGCAAGTCCAATCTTCGTTCAGGGTATCTCCAACCTCTCCTCAAACTGCATCAACAGCAGCCAGGAGCAGCAGGGGGAAACAACAGCACTCTTCTTTCTCAGAGCCCCACCACCACCACCACCACCACCACTCTCTGGGCTCTGGCATTTATTTCCTCTAGGAGTCTTCAGAATTAAACTAGACACAGCTGGCAAAGAGCCCCTCTCAGAGCCCGCACAAGGCAAATGGTCTGCTGCTATGGACAATCCGGAGCAGCCCCATACCCCACACCTGGGATTAAAACAAAACTATGTTTACCATAACATAACTAAGTTTTTAAAGACACCAGAACTTCCACTACACCTCACAGTGAAGACCCAGAGCTCAGCCCTCAGCTAGCTTGGAGTCCAAGCCTGCTAACCTCACAGGCCTGTGGGTGTGGCCCTTCTGGCCAGGGTCAAGCTTTCAGATGACTCTAGCCCTGGCCAGCCAGTTAGCTGCAACCTCAAGAGAGACCCAGAGTGGAGCTACACCCTAATCTTCCCCCAAATTCCTGGCCCACAGAAACTGTGAGGTAATAAGTATTTGTTGTTCTCAGCTGCTAAGTTTTGGGATGACTGTGAGGCAGATGTCGATAAACTCAAAATGGCGACTCCCAATCTAGGCTCTTCTGTTTATCTGAATCCTGTAGTGTTTTAGTGAATCTCAATCTCTCTCTCCCTTCCTTCCGCCATGTAGCCCTGCTGGGCCTCAAATTTATAATAATCTTCCTGCCTCTGAATCTTGGGTGCTGGAGTTACAGACATATACATTCCCAGCATATAAATTTTCCTTGGAATAAGTGTGTGTGTGTGTGTGTGTGTGTGTGTGTGTGTGTGTGTTTATGTGTGTATGTGTGCACGCACAATGTATGTGCACATGTCATGAATTATTACATTCCTGTATAATATATATATATATATACACACATATATATTACTAAGAGGAACTCAGAAGCGCCCTCTTGCCCTTTCTGAACACCTCCTTGTTAAAGGCCATCACAATGGCCATAAAAATAGTTTTACCTCCTCTTGCACTTTATATGAATGGACTATATAGTAATACTCTTTTGTGTTTGGTGTCTTGACCTTGTCTCCTAGGTAGCAAGATCTACCCATTCTGCTTTGTGTGTGTCAAGTATTTGGTGAGCGCTGGAATATTAGCCCAGAAGATAGCTTTGGCAGCGCACTTGCCTGAGCATGAAAATATGTATGTTTAGCTACTGAATTATCTTTGTAATTTTAGGAGTTAGTTGTGTATTCTGGTTTCGTTTGTCAGCCACATGAAAAACACTTTTCTCCCATCTTGTGGGCTTTCCATTCTCTCTATTTTCTGCCTACCTTTGCGGCATCAACATCTTACAGCAATAGTACCTTGCATCTTGGTGGCTAATATGTCCTTAAAGACTTTGGCCTAGATCGCTCTTTTGAATCTTGATATAACCGAAGATTCGTTGAAATGATCCATTTCTCAATGGTCATAAAATCTAAGGCTTTCCTGAGCACCACATCAACTCTGTATATCCTTCCGAAACTACAAGAGCAATACAAATTTTTCTGTTCAGTAACATCTTGATGGTTTTGACAGTATGAATTTCAGATAACCAGCATCAAGTGACTAGCTTTCGAAAGAAGTGTAACTTTACCGAAAAGCCCAAGCAGCACAGCGCTCCCACCTGCCTGTCACTCAGCCTGGCCTACTGTGACCTCTTATCATCACCTAAATATGTATAAAGTGGGGAAACCAGCACTGGTCACTATTAATAAGACTGGATTCAGATTCTGCCAGCCGCTCTACTATTATTTCTTCTCCATTGGGATCCACTTACCCCTTAGTTGATTTTACATCGTTAAGAAAATGAATTCGCAGTGGCAGTCGGCTTCTTCCTATCTCTCTGAGACACCCCACTTCACCAGCAGTTTCTGTTTCTCTCTGCTTTGAGAGTCCATCTAGTGGAGCCTAGTGGAATAAATGAGAAATCATCCCTAACGCGACTCCACAGCAGGGCACACAAGACACGCCACCTCCGGGAAATCGCATGACTCGGTTTCTCCTTTATTCAGACCTCTGTCCAAATGCCCTTTTTCAAGGCTCTAAGGGGCTTTCCATAGCCATTCCATCTGAAGCAGGGGTTATGAACCTTCCTACAGCTTTAATACAGTTCATGACCCCCAACCATAAAATTATTTTGTTGCTACTTCGTAACTGTAATTTTGCTACTGCTATGAATCATAATGTACATCTCTGATATGCAGGGTATCTGATATGGGACCCCCAAGGGGTCACAACCCACAGTTTGGGAACCACTGATCTAAAGAAACCTCCCATTCTCTAGCCCTTTGTCAGCTCGGCTGTTTCCCACAGAACTCATTACAGAAGGCACTCTTGCCTTCTGTCCTTTCAGTGCTCTATCTAGACACTGGGACACCTCTCTTTCTTGCCCCGTGATATTCTTGATATTCTCAGCATTTACGACTATGCTCAACATGCCAAAGATGTTCAGAGTTGTTGTTGTTTGTTTTTTTTTTTCATTTCAATCTTTCTTGTTTGAGGTCAGGGTCTCACTAGGTAACACAGGTTAGACTGGACCTCTGTAGCCCAGGCTGGCCTTGAGTTTATGGTCTCCTGCTTCTGCCTTTCGACTCCTGAGATCATAGCCATGAGCTATCACATCCAGCATAATACATATGTGTGTATATATAGGCACATAGAGCATATCATATATAATGTATATTATACATTATATACAATATATTACATATCATATAATATGCAATATTATATTATGATATACATATTAAAATGATATGCATCTTTGATTTCATGGAGAACCTTCAAAGAGGTTTCAATTTTAGGTTGAGCCTGGGACAAAAGTACTCCTTCTCCTTGAGACAGATGTAGACAGCAAAGGGTTCGCCTGAAGAGAAACGGGGGCGGAGTACATGGTACGTGGAATCAGAACTCTCTGAATATTGGCTCTTGTTTATCAGCCTTCAGATGCTGAGTAGATTGCTTTGTTATGAAATGTTCCTAGCTATAAGGGGCAGGTGGGTTTGTGGAGGGTTTCTTTGAGAACTGAGACTACTCACATGTGTGAGCCAGGTATAATGCTATACACCTTGATCCTGACACTCAAGACACTGAAGCAGGAGAATCTTGAGTTCAAGGCCAGTCTGGGCTATAATGTGAGACTCTTTTTCAACAAACAAACAAACTTGCAGAAACGAGAGGTGATGGCCACTTGTCTAAGTATTCGGATGCACCCAGTAGATTATGCTATGAACAGCTGTAACATGCAGGTGAGAAAGGCCATTTGAGATTAACTTGTTGAAATCAGGCCAGGGACATGGCAGTCAAGAAGTTCATATTTCAAAGGCTTTACTGAAAGAAAGAAAGAAAGAAAGAAAGAAAGAAAGAAAGAAAGAAAGAAAGAAAGAAAGAAAGAAAGAAAGAAAGAAAGAGAAAGAAGTCTCATATGTGAAATTATATTTCTTCAAAAGAAGAGGGCTGGCAAGATGGTTCGTGCATAAAGGTGCTTGCTACCAAGCCTGATGACCTGAGTTCAATCCGGGGGACCTGCACATTGAACAGATGAGCTCAACAACTCCAAGTTGTCCACTCTCCTCCAGACATGTGCTGTGGCATGCATGTGACCATACTCAAAAGCAAACAAAATTTTTAAAGGGAAGAAGGGAAAGTAAAATATCCAAAAACTCGGGAGAAACAAGAAACAGTAGAGCATTAGTATGAGGAACTGGCTAATCCTCCTTCATCTCAGCAAATACTATCTCCTCTTAACCTACAGTCTTTCAAACGAAGAGACTGCGGCCCTGATTAGATGTTGACTCATTCCCATTGCAGATGTTTGGCAAAGAGAAAGCAGATGTCTAACTGTAATAAACCAAGGGCTTCATTGTAAAATGAAATAAAGCTCTTAGATTTAGTTCAGTTGGGTGTGTTTTGGTTGAAAATAGCAGGCTATACCTCAGACTGGCTTAAGGGGTAGAATGAGGGGAGTTTATTGGCTCCACGTGACTATAGAGTCAAGAAAAATTGTCCAAGTTAATCTCAAGGAATTATACCATGACATCAGGATCCATTCTATTTCATTGGTGCTCTGTTTTTTTGAGATAGATCCTGTTAAGTAGCCCAAGGTGGCCTGAAACTCACTATGTAGCCCAGGCTAGTCTTGACTCATGTTTCTCACCCACTCTTAGTAATACTGGGAATGAAACCAGGACCTTGTTCTTCCTCTGAGTTCCATTTCAATCTATCCTATAGCTGTTTCCTCTACTTAAAGTCTCCCTTGACTAACACCAAAAAGATTTTAAAGGCAGAATCACCTTCTTGGAGAACAGGCCATCTTGGGTTGGGCTGGATTGTCTCTTACTGGCCTGGTTGAAGGTGCATGACTATGCCAAACTCTGGCTGCTGCAGGTTACATCATGTCTGATGACTATCTGTAGTCACAGGCTCTCCTATGAGTCATCAAAGCAGGCCTTCCTGAAGAAGACAGTGGGTAAGACTGATTCCACAGAAAGCGAGGTCACATGCTAGACTAGGAATGAATGTAGAAGGGCAGAAATGACAGAGGCCAGCGAGGCCAGGACTTTAAGCTCTGGGTCCATAAGACAGCTGTCAGCTTACAGGACTTAGGGAAGAACCCTGGGGTTTGAGCCTATCTCACTGCCTTCGAATCTCTAGAGGCCCTATCTAATGTAGACAGATCACCTCAGGCTCAGAGAAAGAGCATCTAAGATATTCTTCAACAGTTTGGGATTTCCTCTTGTATGAGTATTCATAGAAAGAAATCAAAGAACAACCTGCAGGAGTTAGGGTTCTCCCTCAATCATGTGGATTCTGGGAACTAAAGTCAGTTTGTCAAGCTTGGTGGCCAAGTGCCTTTAGCAGCTGAGCCATCTCTCTGGCCCAGGCTTTTGTTTGGTTGATTGGTTGGGGTTTGTTTCTTTTGAGGGAGTGTCTCATGTAGCCCAGGTTAGCCCCTAATTCACTAGGTAACCAAGAATGACCTTGAACTTCTGATCATTTACCTCCTAAAAGTGATGGGGATTACAGGCATGTTGCTGAGGACCCAACCCATGGCTACATGTATGCTAAGCCATCCTACCAACAGAGCCACACACACACACTTTGTTTGTTTGTTTGTTTGTTTGCTTGTTTAGTTTCAGATTTTTGGTTTTATGGAAGTCACAGGACCATCTTCAGGAGTCCACTGTCTCTCTTCACCATACGGGCTACAAGGGCTCAAAGTCAGGCAGTTAGGCTTGGAAGCAAGCACCCGTCCTTGCTGAGCCACGTTGCCAGCCCTGCTTTTTTGTTTTTGTTTGTTTGTCGTTTTTGTTTTTAGAAACAGGGTCTCACTATGTAGCCCTGGCTGGCGGGGAACTTCCATAGATCCACCTGCCTCTGCCTCCTGAGTGCTGGGATCAAAGGTGCATGTCACCAGGTCTAGGGAAGTTTTGTATTTCGGGGAGTTTGTTTGGTTTAGGGGTTTGATTTTTTTTTTTAAAGGTTTCTCTGTGTAACCCTGGTTGTCCTGAAACTCAATCTGTAGACCAGAGATTCAGAGATCTACCTACTTCTGCCTCCCGAGTGCTGGGATTAAAGACATGCACAGCCACTGACACAAAGTTTTTACTATGTGGTCCTGTCTTGCTTGGAACTCACTAGGTAGACTAGGCTAGCCTCAAACTTATGGCAAACCTCCTGCTCCCTCCTCCTGAGTGCTGATATCACAGGTGCGTATCACTACACCTGACAAATCTGTCTAGCTGTGGGGGGGGGGGGGACTTTAAACAGAAAAACTGGTGTATATGGAGGAGAGACAAAAATTAGAGAGAAAAATGAACTGAAAACAGGCAGAGAAAGGGCAAAGAAGCTGAGAGTAATGCAGGAAGCTCATCCAATACCCTAGTACCTTAAGATTTCCTTTCTGACTTATTAAGCTGGTTCCTTAGCAACAGGGCTGAAGGATGCTTTCAGAGAGAAAAGGAAGCAAAGGATGCAGCAAAGAGCAGAAGCAGCTAAGCAAGGAGGCCCCGGAAGACATACACTATGAGAGTCAGTCCCACCCAGACACAAGGAGCCACCCTTGTACCCTGTACCAATCAGGCATGGGGTGGGGCGCTTTTCAAATCAAACACAACCTGTCTGCAGAAGGGAACCGCTGTGAGTTGTTGTCACAGCAGCTGGGGGTGAAGCTGAGGAGATGAGGGAGGGGGTACCAGCAGCACCCACTAGCTATAGCTGAAACCTGTTAGCACTTTGCATAAGGCGCTCACGTGAGCTTGCATGCAACATCATGCCTCCGATTCTTATCTGTTGTAAATACCTGCTCCTCTCCTCTCACATGACATTGAGCCTCTAAGTATCTGTTGTCCACATCCTAATTGTATGGTTCCCAACCGGGGAACTTCCTCACCATTTGACTAGTGACCTTCGCCAGAAGCAACTCGGCACAACCTCCAAGGATGAGCCTTGGGAAGACTCAGAGCTTCAGCCTTTACCTTCCTAAAATGTCGCACCACTGTCAGACATCATGGCGCATCCATGAACAATGAGCAGCCTTGGAGAGAGGAAGGACTTGAGACCACGTGGATAACAGGGCCCAGCCCTCTCAGGGTCTCAGCCCTGTCCAGCCCACAGCTTCTCCTCCAGCAGAGTGATGCCTACCCGCTTGACAACACTGTGAGCAACGATAAATAAATAGAGCAACATGATTGTAAGCTAGGGGTGGATGTTAGGGGCCATGCTAGCCCTGAACCCACTAAATAGCCCAGACTGGCTTCAAACACGCAATCCTCCTACCTCAGTTCCCCGAGTGCTGGGTTGTTTCCTCCTTCCCTCCCTCCTCCTTTTTCATTCTCTTCTCTCCTTTGCTTTCTCTCTTTTTATTTTCTTGGTTCTGGGCTCAAGCTCCTGCAGGTCACCTGCCCTTTGCTCTATGACCTTCTCCTCACTTCCATTACAGCCCCCACCGTGTTTGCTTTGTCTCTGCCCCTCACCCTTAGACTGGAAGCTCCTGTCTGCCCCTCATTCCTGCACTGACTTAAGTTATGTTTCCTTCGGAACCCCCGAACCTGGTTCTGTGCCGTTCCTGCTCTCGGTTGGTTATTCGGTTGGCTGTGGTATGTTACCAACCGCAAGCTTCTTGAGAACAGGTACCACGCCTTATTTCTCGCGGTTGCTTTGTGTGGTGGGTACTTACCAGGTACTAGTTGAACTGCATCAAAAGATCGGAAGTGGAGATTTGAAAGATCAAGGAGGAGAGAACAGAAGAGAACACGTTTAAAAGTCCACAAGAGGGCTGCAGGCCTGGCTCACTGGTTAAAAGCACTGGCTGTTTTTACACAGGACGAAAGTTTGATTCCCAACATCCACATAGCTTACAGCTGTCTACAGCTTCAGTTCCAGGGGATCTAAATGCCCTCTTCTGGCCTCCTTGGACACCAGACAGATAAGTGGTACACGTACATAAATGCAGGCAAACACACACACATAATCTAAAAATAAATGTTTTTTTTTTTTTTTAAAGTTCCATAAGACAGCTAGAAGAGTTAACTGGCGACAGTTGGGGGTTAGAAGAATTCTTACATCTCTGAACAACATCTAATTTTGTTAGTTCTCAGTCTATCCCTCTAGCTCTCCTTTCATGACAAGCTTGATCCGAGGATGAAGAGAAAGTTTCTTCTGATGTGGTTGGCGTACTGATAGCCCAGGCGTTTCTCAGACACCTCCCACAGCGGCCCTGGCCCACGCTCCAGGCCCACAGACTGGGTTTGAGTGAGGCCTTGCCAAGATGGAATCCAGACTCACAGGAACTAACCCTTCCAAGTTATTTCCATGTGTCCTCTTATCTGCTATGATAAACCAGAGCCGATTTGGGCAAGCTAAAAGCACACCCACCATTGCTACTGGCCCAGGGGCAGGGCCACGAGTGATTTTCCCAGGATTCCTACACTTGCTGCTTTTGTTGTTCAGAAAATAAAGATGTCCATTTTCAATCAGTTACATGAGGAGTGAGGCTAAGATTGTGCTTGGTTCCCAGTCTGTAGCCTGAGTGAGCAGGGAGCCTGGGTCAGTGTGTGTGTGTGTATGTGTGTGTGTGTGTGTGTGTGTGTGTGTGTGTGTGTGTAAAGAAGTCTTCAGTTCCCAAGTGCATCACCCCAGAGTCACCCAAAGGCTTCTGATGGCAGAGCCACAACCCCTAGAGCTTTTGACTGCATCTTTAGCATGTTCCCAGAAGCTGTTGCAGCAGCAAGCTCAAAGGCAACTTTTGAGCACCACTGCTGTCTATCGGAATGAACTGAGCCTTCCTGACTCCCTGGCCTGGGCGTAGCACTTAGAAGGTATTCGATGTACTTTTAAAAATTGGAATGTTTAAATTAACCGTCAGCTTTAGGAAAATTATTTTTAAAGCATCCCATTGTGAGCCAATAAATGGCAGATTAGGGGGAGAGGTTAAGGAGGCAGGGATTAAGTCTTTCTTGAATTCGGTTCTCCTACTTTATCTCCGGCAGTAAATCCTAATGAAGAGTGTGTCGAGTTTCTGGCAACCGAATTGAATACAGAGATACGGATCATTCAAGTCCATTCCAGAGAAAGAGCCTCGCCTGGAGGCAGCTACAATTTACTCTTGGGGTTGTACTTGCTTGGTTTTGAGCAACAGAAAAACTTCTCAGAACTTAGGTGGAAAACTGAATTGACTGGTTTACAGAAATCACTCACAAGAGTTTGAGAATAGCCAAACCAGGCAGGAGTATGGCAATGCCCAGGGTACACTACATCCAGGGTCCAAAACCAAGCATCATGCCCTTGACCTCTCTGGGGACCCCCTCTATTTGATGCTGGTACTTGTCACTGCAGATGGACCTTCTCCATATATCAATAAATGTAAGGAAGAGACTCTGCTGAGCTTGGAATAGGGTCACATAGGAAAATGACCTCCCAGGGGGACCAGATGCACCTGTTAGGATAATGCCCGTGGCCGACAGAAACCTGTATCCGTGCTGAAAATCTTTTTCACTTTCTCTATGCAATGGATGTAACAAAAGTGAAATGCAAACATCAGCAGGTCAGCCCTGGAGAGTTAAGTAAGGCTTACAACCAATAGGAAAGAGCGTCACAGAATTTGGGTTATACTCAAGAAATGTTCCCATTCATAGGGAGTTCCAGCTTGATATTTCTTCAGATCGCACCCTCAAATGAGGAAACTACGAATGTAGACAGTGTCTGAATGGAAAACCAGTGTCTCATAGCCATGAATTCACTATCTATGGACTCAATTTACAGGGACCCAAAGTACTAGAAACAGGGCATAGTGGCACATCCTGCTAATTAATCTCCAACACCAGAATTCAAGAATGTCTGAGTTAAAAGCCTGGCAGGGTCGCTAATTAAACCTTGTCTCAAAACAAAAAACAAAAAACAAACAAAAAAAAATTGTCTGTACTATGTCTGTACAAATTTTTGCCAATATAACATAACTATTTACATAACCGTTAATGGTATCATGCCATGCTGTTTTGTATAAGAGGCTTGCCTATTCCTAGAGCTTGGTTTCCATGGGGACTCTGGAGCCAGTCCCTGCAGATACTGAGGGAGGATGCTATATGAGACCTGCTCAGTAGAAAATGGCCTTTTCAAGATGGCTCTCTTTGATCTGTAGGCAGAGGTGCTTCATCTCCACAGTTAGGGACAAAACAGGTTTTGTTTTTATTGCTTTGGGTTTTGTTCTCTTTTTGCTGTTGTTTTGTTTTACTTGAGACAGGGTTTCTCTGAGTAGCCTTGGCTGTCCTGAAACTCACTCTGTAGACCAGGCTAGCCTTGAACTCAGAGAAATCCACCTGCCTCTACTTCCCAAATGCTGAGATTAAAGGCGTGTACCACCACACCTTTTTGTTTTTATTTTATTTTGTTTTCTTATTATTTTGACACAACATCTCACTGTGTAGCTCGGGATGGCCTAGAACTCCCTCTACAGACCAGGCTAGCCTCAGAGATCCTGTTGGGTGGTGGGATTAAAGGTGTGTGCCGCCACCACTGCCTGGCAAAAACAGACTAGTTTACATTTTGGCCTAACTTGACATGGGCTTGTCATACTGAAAAGTCCTGGCACTTGAGGAATTGCAATAAAACAATCATTGATGCCATCAGTGTCTTCAGATGGGTGAAACGCCAATCACTGTCTTGTTCAGAACAATTCTTGTTTGAAGTACCACATCACTTTCCACTTAAATAAAGGCCCAGGGACAGAGATGCTGTCGGGAAAGTTTTAACTGAAGAAATGTGATGCTGCTTTGATGTTACAGCCTGGAGCTTGAGTGTCCCCAAAGCCCATGTGTTGAGGGTCCAGTCCCTGATGTAGCAGTGTTCAGAGGTGGCCCATGGGAGTAGAACAGAGGACGCAAAAGAAAGGTGTCAGAAGAAAGGTCCAATGGAAATCCATGTCATCAGTCAGTCTGTAAAAATGAAAGTGAGCTCAGGCATCATAAGGAAGGCCATGGGTCCGTGGTGTCTCAGAAACAAATGCGGGGGGCGGGGGGGGGGGGCAGGCCCGGCCTCCGATCCTTATTCTCCATTTCAAAGACACTTTAATGGTGATTATTGTCATAAATATCTCAATGTGGATTTCATATTTTCAAATATATATGTAAATATGTACATGACTCAGGTGTGCTGTGCTCACCTTTAATTAGCACTTGGGAAGCAGGGAAAGGCAGATCTCTAAGCCCAAGGCCAGCCTGGTCTACACAAAGATTTTCAGACAGGCCAGGGCTATGTAATGAAACCCTGTCTTAAAAAGGAGATGGGGGAGAGAAAAATAAAGAAAACCCCATCACTGAAATGGCTTACTGGTGGCATTTTTGAGTGCAGCAGGGAAAAAAAAAAAAATGGTTCCTAAAGAGAAGTAGGCAGCAGGCCAGACATGAGGGTCTGGAATTCCTCAGCACATACAAAATGTGAAATATTTCAGTCCCATGAACACAAAGAGCATTTCCAGAACTGTGTTCAAACAAACGGGATTTCTGCAACTTTCCCTGGCAATGGGTGAGCCAAGCAGGTCAGATTTCAGTAAATAATTGAGATTCCATGCCACCTTTCCTGTTTATGTCTTCCCAGCCTGGTGTCTCATGATGAAGAGCATATGGCGACAAAGGCTCCAGCCTGGGCCAGGGGACCTAAATGACCTCAGACATCTGCGAGAGGTCCCAGCATGAGGGGGTGAGGCCAGTTCCGGGAACTTCAGCATATCCCTGCACCCTCGTTCTTGAGGGGATGGATGGGACGGGATGGAGAGGCAACAAGCCTTCTCCCTGGTCCAGCCCTGAGTGACAAGGGAAGCAATGGGGGGTTTAAGGAGGATGATGAGAAAGCTCCCATGGCGTTTGGAGTCATCTTGTGTGTATATATATATATATGAGGCTTATGTTAACACATGCTAGGTGACCCTCAGAACAAACACCTGTGTGTTAGCACCTAACATAGGTCAGGAGTCCTGTGTGGTGTGGCTGGTAGTCTGCTCCGGGTCTTGAGAGCTGAACTGAAGGAGTCGGCCGGACTGGGTGACTCTGGCGTAGCACAGGCTCACACAGGCTGTTGGTCTAATTCAGTTTCTTGTGGCTGGAGAGCATCCAGGCTTATTCCCATGCCGACATCAGCTGTGGGCCACCCTCGGTCCTGGACACCACCCACATTCCTTTTCCAGGAAAAGTAGCATCCTTCTCAAGGAGTATGTCGGCCAGCCGAGCGGAACCTTTGCATCCTCAAGTCCACTTACTTGGGACATAATTACACATGTAAAAAATCCCTTTAGAGTAGGATCTACGTGAGTGTTGAGTACCTGGGAGAACAACAGAGGAACACCGAGGGCTTTACACCGAGGGCTGGGAAGTGGGGTGAAACTCTGCTTCCCCCAAATTTCTTAGGAATGATTTTCTAGTCTAGCTGAGTAGTCCATAGGGGTGAAAATTTGTAGTAAATTCTTTACTGCAGTGGCAAGAGGTGGGTTCCACTAGCATTTCGTGTTCAGAGACAGGCAGGCCGGAAGACAGCAGAGTGCCACGTTAGTTCTAGCTTCTCAGAGTCCCTGTAGGAATTTGTGTAGATTAAAACCCTGTGCACAATCTTTTGAGTCTCCAGGAACAAGTATCATCAGTATCATCATCATCATCATCATCATCATCATCATCATCGCAAATCTCACGACCCTCTTTGGATCACTACAAAATATACACACATATCCAATCATTGTATTAGCCCCATAAATGTGTACAATTATGTGTCAGTAAAAATTTAAAATAGAAGTTGAGGGGCTGGGTAGGTGGCTCAGTCAGTGAAATGTTTGCCACCTAAGCACGAGCTTAGGTCAGTAGAGGGGAAAAGTTCATTTATAATTAACTCTACTAGCTTTCAAAACTTACCATACAAAACAATGTATCTCGAGACAGCGTTTTCACATATTCTTAGTTTTTGTTGATCCTTCTCTCCCTCCTCCCCCATGGTATAATGGACGCTGATTTGAACTTATTATTTTTATTTTATCATACAATACTTTATTTATTGTATTTTACCATACAATGAATAAAACCTGGCAAAAACTAGTCCAGCAATGATCCCAAATACATAGGACTCACACTGGATAAAATATATCTGGAAAAAAATTGCCTAGCTCAAAAAACTGGACACAAATGGGGGTGATGTGCCATCCTTCCCCTTGCTTTCAAGACGCACACTGCTTGCTTGCTCTTTGGGGCTGAGGTGGCTTCGCTACAAAATTGCCATCGGTTCTCCTGTACTGACACCTACTGGCCATAATGAGCATAGCTTTGAATAAGTTCAGTGAGCTTTGGATGTTAGTAGAATTCAGGTTTGTGATAATAAATGTTCTAATGATTAAAAATAAAAAGGAGAGACCCTAAATGTGATGGAGACTTCCAATTTAGACTTTTTCTCCACATGACGTCTGGCTGTGGGTCTCTAAAGCTGTTCCCATCTGCTGATAGAGGAAGTCTCTCTGATAGTGGCTAGAGAAGGCTCTCTGATCTAGGAATATCATTAGGAACCATTGTATTGTTTTTTGTTTGTTTGTTTTTAGACTCGTAGTGTTTGGTTTTACGCTAGGTCCCTGGGCCATCAAGTCTCTGGATCTTGGTTAAACAAGCAGTGTCAGGTGTCAGGTGTGGGTTCCTCCTAGTGGAGTGGGCCTTAAGTCAAATCCGACATTGGCTGGCTACTCACACAAGCTTCCTGCCACCATTGCCCTAGCATATTTTGCAGGCAGGACAGATTGCAGGTCAAAGGCTTTGCGGCTGGGTTGGTGTCCATGTTCCTCTTTTCATAGCCTGCAGCGTACCTTCCTGCATCAAAGAGATTAGAAAGTAGGAGTGAAGGGACCATGTAGAGTCCAGCTCAACTTTTCCGTGTTGAGTGAGTTGTGTGGGTGCTGTCCTCAGCAATGGGGACCCACTATCAGTTTGCAGAGAACACCTTTTTTCTTAGCAACAGGCTGGGGTTTTTAGGGATTTCCATGGGACCCCTTGGCCAACAACTCAACTGAATGCAATCTAATCCCACCACTGGAGGCCTTGCCTGACTACAAGTGATGGCCAGATAAGATTCCATATTCCCCATTACTAGGAGTCCTCATTGGGTTCACCTTAAATTGAACATCTCCATCAAATCCCTCCCCCCAGAGCTCATGGGACCTGCAGAAGAGGAGGCAGAAAGAACGTAAAAGCCAACAGGGTTTCTGTATCCAACTTCACATGATAGTTTTTGCTTCATCTTATGTTTTACTTTGTCATGTTTGTTTGTTAATGTTAGGAGGCAGTTTCCTAGGTCCAGCAAACTCAGGAACAAGTTCCATCTTGTTGGTAGGGTCAAAATTGAGTTCATATGCCCGAGCCCCAGAATTCAACTCCTATTCTGCTTCTTCAGGTGTTCCATGTTTGTCTGTTAACCAGTACAGGATGTAAAGAAGGAAGTTGCCATTGTCCATTATCTAAACTAAGACACACAGGTTGTAAATGTGTTGCCTGTCTTGATTTAAAGATTGCCCAGTCAGGGGCTGGAGAGATGCCTCAGTGGTTAAGAGCACTGACTGCTCTTCCAGAGGACCCAGGTTTAAATCCCAGCACCCACATGGCAGCTCACAACTGTCTGTAACTCCAGGATCTAACACTCTCATAGACATACATGCGGCCAAAACACCAATGCACATAAAATAAAAATAAAAGATTGCCTACTCCTTTGTTCCTTTATCACTCTAAATTCCAGGCCAAAGCCCAAAAGAGGACCTGACTACAAAGAGCTGAGTTGAGGGTCCTGAGACCAGGTGACCTGGAAAGACCCGGTCTCCCCTTGCTTAACCCTTTGTGTCAAAATACAATTGGTCAATACGCCAGCCCACCTTGCTCCTGTCTCCAGCCTTTAAAATTGTCATACGTCTCCCTTTGGGGTCACGGCTCAGATCCAAAAATGGCTGCCTCCCTGCGTGTGTAGAAAATAAAGCTTGTATTTTAAACTTCTGTCTCTAAAGTGAGTTTTCTCAGCTTCCACCCCAAACCCAACATTATCTAGTAGAAGCCTGTTCTTTTCTAATGAGAGACAGAAAGGGAGTGAATCCAGACGGGAGAGGAGGTGGGGAGAAATTGCAAAAAGAATAGAGGGAGGAAAAACTGTAATCAAGGCTTATTTTATGAAAAGAGAATCTATTTTCAATAAAAGAAAAATATTTTTAAAAGACCTTAAATTTAGATTTAATATCCACATACTGGATACTCACTGAACATGAAGAACCAGAGCTGGTCCTTCAGGGAGGCTTCGCCCCTACATTCTAGTCTCTTTGACGCAGGAAGGTGCTCTGCAGGCTGTGAAAAGAGAAAGATGGACACCAACCCAGCCACAAAGCCTTTGACCTACAATCTGTCCTGCCTGCAAAATGTGCTAGGGTAGTGGTTGTTACCTAAACTATTCGAGCTATTTTTGTTATATTTTAGCAAATGGTAAGTGTGTGTGTGTGTGTGTGTGTGTGTGTGTGTGTGTGTAAAACAATGGGTCTCGTTTTATCTTTATGTATGTATATAATATACTTGATCATATGGCCCTCGGGAGTCCTACTCTTCTGCAGACCCCCTTCTCTCTCTCCTCTGCCATTCCTCCCCCTGATTCCCTCCTTCATGTCCTTTTTCTGTGAATTAATGAGTTTAACTGGGTGAGCTTACAGGAGCATGGCTGAGAAGCACTACAGATACTTTAATTTCAATCAAGCCATGAGCCTCTGTTCTAAAAACGCCTTTGTCCTCATCCTTAAGATTTTTAAACTAAACATTTCCCTCGTTACCACACGGGACTACGGTTCACGCTCTCCACGCAGTGCCCTGCACCACCTCTCCAGCATCACAGGCAAGACACAGCCCTTAACCTTGAACTGGAACTGTAGGCTGAGCACGAAAAAAATAAATAAAATAAAAAACAGGGCTAGAGAGATAGTTGAACCGATAAAAGCATGTGTGCCGCTCTTGCAGAGAGATTGCGTTAAGTTCCCGGCAGCCATCTGATGTCTCTGTGGGCACCTACATTTATCTTCTGACAGACATATACACTCACACACAATTAAAACAGAACCGATAGAATAAAAAGAAACTATCCCCAAGAGTATGAATATCTCTTTACTCTTCATTACCTCCTGGGAGACAGAATGTGTCATGTGACCATAAAGAGCATCATTGATGGGTTGGGAGGCAGCTATAGTTTAGGAATTTTGAGGATTTGTTTTTGCTTTGTTTTTAACAGGATATTCTTCTAAGTAAGGAGGTCTGGTTTTGGGGGTCATCAGGATGGCTCAGCAAGTAAAAGTGCTTGCTGTCAAGCCCAAAGACCTGAGTTCAATCCCCAGGACCCACAGAGCCAAAGGAGAGAACTGACTCCCAAAAGTTACCATCTGTCCTCCACAGGCAAGCCATGGTGAAAACACACACACACACACACACACACACACACACACACACACACACACAGCTTTTCCTTTTCCTTTTATTTTTTTTAACACTGAGGCAGGATGTAGCTATATTATTCAGGCTAGTCCCGAATTCTAACACTCAGGAGATGCTCTGCCCGGACTCTGCAGTGTCAGAGATTACATGTGTGTGTTACCATCCTCAGCCCTCAAGATTAACTGTAGAGGAATGTTAATCCAGAACATGGCTGCTCTGGCAAGAGATCACATCCAAAGACCTTCTAGGTCTGTGTGATCCTGCTGGAATACAAACATGCCATTCATCCAGGAAAACAAAAAAGCAGATCTGAGTTCAAGGCCAGCCTGGGATAGAGCAAGTTTCAGGTGAGGAAAAAGCTCAGCTCTAAGTGTGGTGATATGATACACACCTTCAATCCCAAACAATGAAGGTAAAGATAGTTTGTAGAAGGAAATACCCATGTTTGAAAGTGATGTCTAATTGAGTGTCAGAAAAAGCAACACATCAGAGAAAGATTTGATGGAATAGGATATGCCCAACTCTCACCGAAAAGAGGAAAAGGAAGCTACTTAAGGCACAATGCAGAGGAGAGGGCGGGGAGAAGGCAGTTTTACTGGAAGAGCTTTACAGAGAGAGGTTGAATGACAGAATAAGCTAGACACAGGTGAAGACAGAACAAGTCAGAGAAGGAGAAGCAGCCAAAAGATTAGAAAAGATTGCTGGAGTTAGTCTGAAGCCAAACAGAACAATTGAAAGCTGAGAGAAGGCAGATCGAATCACTTGGCTTGGAGAGGAGCTTGAGCCAGAACAGCTTAGAAAAAAACAGCCAGCCAGAGTTCAGAAAGAACAAGAAAGGGTAAGCCTCCGAGACTGAGAACGTTCTAGGTCAGACTGTATGGAGGCTAGAAGCTTCCAGGACTAGGCCTAGGTTAGCAGACAGAAGTGAAAGCCTCTGAGACAACAGTTAAACCAGGCGATTAAAGGTCCCTTTTACAATTAACAATTTAAGCCACACTGAGATCACTCAAGACATGCTCACATGCCCTAAGTCCTACACAAGTGTTCTTGTGCAATCCTGTGTGGAAGGCCCCCCATCCTCATCCTCTATTGCTGAGGGGAACTGCTACACTTGACACCAGGCAATCTGACTACACAAGTTCACAGTGGCAAAACCACCCCTGTCTCCCTGGGAATACTAATCCTGGTTGAGAAACCAGGTAAACAAAATTGTGATTTTGAAAGATCACACAATTCAAAGAGGAAAAGAAAGGAATTGCTGAATTAGCCACGGATTCACCATGTACCATGGCAGAGTGGGCAGGAAACCGAGCGTGGTCCAGATAAGCTGAGGCTTTAGAGAACGTAAAAATAACTAAGACTTAAAGTAGTTCCACAGCAGTGCCTGTTGAGAACAGAGTAACACAGGGACTGGGAGATGGAAGGATGTCGGTAGTGTTTGCCATGGAGCCTAACCCTCATCCTTAGCATCATGTGAAAAGGTGAGTGTGGTGGGACACACTTGTTCTCCCGGTGCTGGGAAGCCAGTGAGCAGCCCGGGTACCCGTAACCAGACAACCCACAGTCCCAGTGATTGACCCGTCTCAGGAAACAAGGTGGATAGGACCTAAGGACATCTGAAGTTGTCTTCTAGCCTACACACATTCAAGCACTCACACATGCATGTACACACACACAGATGCACATCACCCACACATACACCAAATGACCTTTACGACACTGGAGACTAAGGAAGTGATGTTGGTTTCAGCTGTAAACTGAAGAAACTTCAAAGTATTCTAGAATTAGTAACCAGGAATCAGTGGGAAGAGGGAAGAATTAAAAATTTTATTATAAAGATACTATATTTTTATAAAGATTATATTTTTATATAGTATTATAAAAACATTATCGTATTATAAAGATAATTCTTGAAATCTCAGGAAATAAAAATATAAGCACAGTGGCTAGAAGCAGAGAAGAACTGCGTTTTTACGAATAAAGTTAAAAAGAAAGAGAGAGAAAGAAAAAGAGAGAAAGAGAAAGAAAGAGAGAAAGAAAGAGAGAAAGAAAGAGAGAGAAAGAAAAAGAAAGAGAGAGAAAGAAAGAAAGAAAAAGAAAAAGAAAAAGAGAAAGAGAGAAAGAGAAAGAGAAAGAGAGAAAGAGAGTGAGAGAAAGAGAGAAAGAAAGAGAGAGAAAGAGAAAGAAAGAAAGAAAGAAGACGGAAAGAAAGAAGGAAAGGAAGAAAAAAGAAAAAATTTAAAAAGAATAAAGATATAAAAAAAATGTGAATTTTACTGGGACATCCAAGCCAGAGTATTGGAAGGATTCATCAAAATGTGAGGCCATGAAGCTTAAACTTATCTTTTGCTAGGCCCATCTGTTTTAGTTTGAATGACAAGAATGTAGCTTACCAAGCAAGTAACCTGGGACAAGCTGCTTGGGCTTTCCCACGTGTTAGTCTTCCATCTTAAAAAGAGGAATACCACCAAGACCATAAAACGTAGTCAAATGTGTAGCACACTCGAGTAGAGCCAACATCTCACCTGGCTTTCAGGACACACACACACTCATTTTAGCCAGCTGCCTCAGGGGTTTCTCCGTGTCTGTGTGTGTTTTAGTCAGCCAGGGCATTATCTGAACAGTCTCATCAAGGGACTCAATTAGACATTAGGATTATTTGTTTTCAAAGGAGGATTTTAGCACCAGATGCCTTTGTCAGCCTCCACAACCTCCCGAGACCAGTAGTACCATTTTTTTAAGGAGAAATGAATTAAAGGAATAAGCTAATGTGTATATAACTTTTTGACAAGTCCAAGCTGTCACTCAAGAGGGCCTGTTGGGTACCGCAGATTCTCTGAATTGCCTCATCTCAGAGGGATTTGCCTTCGAATGGGATCTGGCATGGACAGAGCTGTGTGTCTGACCGGAGGGACACTGGTGGCCTTAGACAGAAACCTCTAGCCCTTCCTAGACATGTCTCTTCTTTTAAATATGTTTTACTTATTATTTTGGTGCTAAAGAGATTAAACCTAAGGTTTTGAGCTTCATCCCAGCACTGGTCCAGATCTCCCAGTGTCTATTTTAGCATGAAATCATGAGGATGTAGTAGAGGGTAATTTATTTGCTCAGTGACTGAGACAGAAACAAGCCAAGGACACGTTCAATCAACTTCAACATCAACTGTTTGACTCCTAACTCAAGCGGGAATTTAAAATGCATCCCTGTAGCTCCAACTCTGTACAACTAGGATCATCTAAATCTCTGTCCCTGTAGATTAGTATTGTCAGCTTGGCAGAATCTAGCGTTGCCTAGGAGACAGGCCTCAGGGCATGCCTGTGGGGGACTATCTCGGTTGACTTGAATGATGTGGGAAGGCTATGCTGACTGTGAGCAGGACTGCTCCCTGGGCAGGGGGATCCTGGATGGCAAAAAAACAGAGAAAGCCAGCTGAGTACCAGCAGGCTCTCGTTGTTGTTTCTTGACTGCAGATGTGATGTGAACAGCTGTGTCAAGCTCCAGGTGCCATGCCTTCCTCAGCATGATGGACTGTGTGGATCCTGAACATAGATCACTTCTGTCAGGATATTTTATCACAGGAACAGGAAGGGAAACTAAGACAATTGTTATGTTTACTTTTTACAGTTTTTTTTAGTTTTTAATAGGCAGCTCATGGATGTGGTCACTTTATTTTGAGGAACAGAGAGAGACTGATCTCAAAAAGTTGCTGGCAGGCATAAATGTGTCTGCACACAACGGAATATTTGACCATAAGAAAGAATAAAATCCTATCGTTTATAGCAACTTGGGGAGAAATGGCCCCCTTACTATGCTAAATGAAGCCAAGGACAGACAGATGTTACATGCTCTTGATGGAAGCTTTAACAACAACAAAAAAAGGTTGATCTTATGGCAACTGAGTAGAAGAGTTACTATCAGAGGGTAGGGGGTGGTAAATGGGGTATGACAGAGGAAGGCTGGACGATTAGAAGTGAAAATTACACAGGAGGAGTAAGTTCTCGTGTTTGGGGTAGGCAGGGTGGCTACAGTTCACACCTTACATATTTTATAAGGACTTTGATGGTTTTGAAGGTATTTTCAAGACAAATAATGTTTAAGAAGATGAAAATGCTAATTGCCCTGATTTGAGGATTTCACACTGTACACACACACACACACATCAATTATATTACCTCCTGAAAATGTAATTACTTAGATCCAAACTAAGGCAATCTTTTTACATTTTATCTGTGTGTGTAGGAATTGGTCCTCTCCTTCTACCATGTGAGTCCTGGGAATTAATCTCAGGTTGTCCGTGGCAGCACTAAGTGCTTTTACCCACTAAGCCATCTTGCTGGCCTCAAAATAAGGAACTTGAAAGCTCTATCATCATAGACGCTAAATGAAAAGGGATATGGATGCCGCTCCATTAACTGTCTGTCGGGGTGCTTGCCCAGCATAGACAAAGCCCTGGGTCTGACCCTCAGCCTTGCATTAACAGTGGAGTAGTACAGGCCTGTAATCTCAGTGCTTAAGGGGGTTGAGGCGGGAGGAACAGGGGTCCGAGGTCATCCTCAGCTACTCAAGTCTCAGACCAGCCTGACCAACAGGAGACCCTGTCTCAAACTATAACAGGGGCTAAGATGGCTCAGTGCAGTTTGATCCCCAGAACCCACATTGTCTTAGTTAGGATTTCTATTCTTGTGATAAGACACTGACAAAAAGTAGTAACTTGAAAAGGAAAAGGGTTTATGTCATCTTACAGCATATGGTCCATTATCCCAGGAAATCGGGGCAGGGGCTCTCAGGCAGGAACCTGGAGGCGGGAGCTGACACAGAAACCACGAAGAAGTGTTGTTTGCAGGCTTACTCAGCCTGCTATTATACAGCCCTGGACCATCATCAGCCCAGAGGGGACACCCACAGTAAGCTGGGCCCTCCCACACCAATCATCCATCATGAAAAACGCACCACAGGCTTGTCCTCCGGCCAATCTGGATGGGGCATTTTCTCAAACGGCAATTTCTTAAATGTCCTTCTTTCCAAATGACTCCAGCTTGTGTCAAACTGACAGGAAACTAGCCAGCACACCACACACAGCCAGATGCAGAGGCACGTGCCTGTAATCCCAGCATGCTTACAGCAAAATGGGAGGCAAAGACAGGCAATTCCTAGGCACTTGTGGGACAGCTACCCTCACCGAAGCAGCAATCAACGAGAGACTCTGTCTCAAAGTCCAAAAGCAAGGATGAACACCTGGGGTTGACCCCTGACCTCCACATCCACACTGTGATATACATACACCAAAACCACAAAGACAGCTGTGACCCAGGTTGTCAGGACTCCTGTGCCCAGAAGACGGGATTCTTCTGAGAATCGAGAGGGGTAGCGCGAGCTCCGACCCCCTATGGAATTTCTGTACTACACCTACAGCCTCAGCCCTCATTTTCCAACAGTCTCACCAAGTTGCTTTGAGCTGGCCTTGAACTTCATTGGCCTGCTTCAGCCTTCTGGGTGGCTAGAATTAGTCTTACAGGGGTTATTTGTCTTCACAGGGTTGTTTATCCTTCAGGGACATTTTACCAAGTACATAGGGATTCTTCATCATTTACAATGAAATATGTATTTTAAAACAAAGAACTCCTAGGAACGAATTACCAAAATGCAAAAAAAATGTTGATGCTGACTGGAATATGTCAAATACAGTTAGTACCTGAGATAGCTCCCAATAGGTTCCTGTTGATGCAGATGACTGACGGGAGACAAAGCTTCCTGGCATCAGAATTCCAAGCTGTCTACCTCAAGGTCACCGTGCCAGCTGTGGGCTGTGCCTGGAGATGTTCCTCAGCTAAGTGACAGAGTCCAATAGGGAAAACTATGAGTCAAGGTGAAGGTAGACTCTTTTTACATAACATCTGAGAACAGCACTTAACCACTGAGCTCTTGAATCCCAAAGCTCGTAAGTCAAGTCATTCATGAGGAACACATCAGACAAACCCAAATCAGGACTGGGGAGACGACTAAGTGGGTGAAGCTGACCAAGTGCAATCAGCGGAGTTTGATCCCCAGAACCCACATAAACCCAGATGCAACGGTGTGAATCCGTAACCTCGGCTCTCCTGAGGTGGGGTGGAGTGGAGACAGGAGAGTGATCTTGTCTATCACTTGTCAAAATCTGAGAGACTGGGCAGGGGGAGGAGGAGTGATGGAAGAGAAAAAAAAAGCCAGCTGATACTGTCACCAGCAGAAAAGTTTTATTATTCCTCTTAAGGACAGACAAACCACATCCAAGGCCTTAACTTACAGACAGATAGTAAGGTACGAGATACAGGAGGGGAAATGCTTTGCCTCTGAAGTTCACACTGGTGTGGCTATGACAGAGCTCCCTGGTGGCCTGGGTGGGGTGGAGGGCATGGGGCTGTAGAACGCAAGAAGACAGCTGTGGTTCTAAGTGCTAAAGCTGCAGACCAAGGGCGGGGCTGCGAGGGCCTGCCCAGGGAAGGGGAGCGGCTGGTTTTCTACCCCCAAGACTCAGGCTGCTTTGCAGAGAGCCACGGCAGAGAAGCGGACCTCTCCCTGCTCGCGCTCAGTGAATTCCCTGCAGACCTTGGCAGCGTCCTGAAAAGAAGGGATGGTATTAGTATCCAAAGGGAACCTGCTGGAGACAAGGGTTTCAAAGAGAAAATATTTCGAAGGCCTAGTTGAACAGTTTATCCTCACTGGCTTTAAAGGATGGAGGTAAGGGAGGGACTCTAAACCACAGGCTCAATGTTAACCTGGAGTCCCTCATTTACTCCATGTTCTTATGCCACATGCCTGGTTTGGTATAACTTGGTTCACCAATGTTTTGAGGCAAGCAGATCTTTGATGTTCCAAAGCCAGGTCCTTTATAAAGATGGGTCTCAATGGACAGTGGCCAAGAACCACGGTTCCACCACTGACTTCACAGAAACCTTGGACGATGATCTCTCTGTCCTGGGTCCCTATCCTAGGAGCCTCACTTCCTGCATCACTAAGGGACTCAAGAGAAAGCAGAGCTCACTCAAGAAATCACCCAGCCCAGGAGTCAGTGAACTGCAGCCTGCAGACTCTTGGCACTTTGCTGCCGGACATAGGGAGCCCTGTTCATTCAGGGACCATCTATCTAGCAGTGCTTAGAGCTGCAGAAGCAGCACTGGACAGCTGCCGCAGAGCCCCGCCCCACAGGAAGCCCTAGTACTTCCCACTGTGTGCACACCCGGCGCTGGGAGAGATTAGCTGTTGTTGCTACTGTAAGTCAAGTTAGACCTCACACAAAATTTCCTTTGTAACAGCATGCTGATTCCACTAAAGCCTCGCTTTTAGTTTAAAAGGGCCTGTAACAGTTCAGAGCTGAGTCTTCAGTAGTCACCTCTAGCAGGATGAATTTAATTCTTTCTTTAGAAACGTTCTATGTATCTAGGTGTTTTGCCTAGATATGTATGTATCCCCAGTGTCTGTCGCAGCGAGAAAAGAGCGTCAGGGGGAGCTGGAGAGGTGGTGCAGAAGTTAAGAGCACTGACTGCTCTGCCAGAGGTCATGAGTTCAATTCCCAGCAACCACATGGTGGCTCACAACCATCTGGTGCCCTCTTCTGGCATGTATATGTAATAGATCTTTATAAATAAATAATAAAAAATAAAAGAACATGATTATGATTCTGCATGATTATGAGACAACACAGGGTACTACAAATCAAAGCCAGAGCCTCTGCCAGCGCTGCCACATGCTTAACTGATAAGCCATCTCTCCAGCCCCTTACCTGAGTTATGAATATTGTACAGGTGTAGGTGTGTGCATGCTTGTAGCTGCCCTAAAGCTGGAATTAAAGGTAGCTGTGAGCTGCCTAGATGTGGGTACTGGGAACCGAACTTGGGTCCCCTGCTTAAGCAGAAGAGTTAAGCTGTCTCTCTGTCTCTGGACAAGTGATCCCAAATCCCCTGCTCTCCAATACCAGTAGATCATGGGGAAGGAAAAAATACATATAATTTGCCTAGCCAAAAGTTGTAATATATATCCAACAAGGCTGGCCCATACCCGTAAGCCTCAAAGGCTTAGGGAAGGTGTAGAGAACTGAGATTTCACTCTTTAGTTACGCTGCAACCTGACAAGGAAACATGGCTGCCTTAATCCCACACTAAAGCCAAGCAATGGCTTTCAAGCCAACTCTAACCAAAGGTTGGCACACAAAACAGATTAGTCAGGGCTTCTCTGAAGAACCCTGTTTTAAAACCACCTGCTATCAAACGAGGCAGACAGAATGACTAAAGTGATCTTTAAGCCCTAAAGAATGCTATTAACCAACACAACTGATGCCAGTGTTCCTGAATGTCGGCATGGTACACAAAAGTAGCTCAAAGAAGCGTGTCTGCAGCATTGAGAGGCGCATTCCAGGGATTACCTGCAGCAGAGAGTCCTCTGAGCTGGTGCCATGGTTCACTGGAAAGGGCATTCGCCCATCTAGAACAAAGAAGCCAGGAATGTCAGGTTTCAGAATACAGTAGCTGCCCAACCCAGAAAGGATTTTGGATTCCTCCAAATGCTGTTACCATTCCAACAATGGAAACTGGATTTCAAAGCAACAGGATGCAATGAGGTTCAAGTGCTCTGGGAGAGTTACCAACAGTTCTAGTCTATGGTTGATAAGATCACACAGACCTGACCCAGCTACCCTAACAGGAGGAACTGTACCCCCCCATGTTTTGGAGGAAACAACTGTGTAAAAATTAGGCAGTCTCCAGGGAACAGTTTCCAACTGCTGTTTATCCATGGCTGAGTGCCTTATCTCCTTTACCCTTGGGAGTCTTTAAGTCTTAGACAATATAGCTGCAAGCCTTTCTCCATTAAAATAAAATGGATATTCCTTTTTATTGCCATAAATATAAAGGATGCTCAACAGGTCCAAATTCACTTTACAACCTGGGCACGGTATCACGCCTTGAATTCCAGGATTTGGGAGGTTGGAGGCAGGCTGATCTCTTTGAGTTCGAGGCCAGTCCAGCCTACATGGTTTCAGGACACCCAGGCTATGCAGACAAACGCTGTCTCAGACAAACACATCTTTAACAAATTTGTTTTCCAGAAGCAAGGTCATCTTCAGGCACTGATCCTTGTGTTAAATGGTTATTAGGGGACACTCTAAGGGAATAGGGTGGGGAATGCCAGGAATCCTTACAACGGATGCCAGTCTGTCACTGGCTTGTCACTGAAGCCATTCATTGGGCAATTCCTCATGGCCTGAGGAGGGCCAACTGGGTGCAACAGAAGGCTAAATATGGCCATTGGAATACACAGTTCTGGCTTTATAAATCGCTGCACACCTTCTGCCAGAAAGCCACATACCAATGCTGTAAAAAGAGATAAAGTCTCAATGAATACATGAAACCATACTGGATTCCAAAGATACACACCAAGTTCATAGAGGTGGCCGTCCACATTGTTGAACAGAATAAAGTGGAAATTCACTTTGTCATCTACCTGAAGAGAGCCACAGGGAGAAAAAAAAAATCAATGAGGTAGCAGATAGCTTACTAAAAATAAATTTTCTTATTAGCCAAGTGGAATATACTTCAAACAGCTTGCACTTAAACCCACCAAGGCAGAAATCCTGGAATGCTTGGGCCAGCTCTGCAGGCCTATGTCCAGTATGCTTATTAATGGGAGGAGATGGGGCTTAGGGAGGGGTCCAGAAGGCAGAAGAGACCTCTGTAGTAAGGTATGCCCTGGCTTCTAAGCTAAAATTTGCATTTGACACTAGACTTTAAAGTCTAAATGGTTCTCAACTTTCCTAGCTCTGACCCTTTAATACAGTTGTTTATACTGTGGTACCCCTGACCATAAAATCATTTCGTTGCTACTCCAGAACTGTAATTTTGCTACGGTTATGAATCATAATGTGACGGATCTGATATGCAGAATACCTGATATGGGACCCCAAAGTGTCATCTGAACCCCAAAGAAGTTGCAACCAACAGGCTGATAATTGCTGCCTTTGAAGGTCTGTTCACACTATGGCTTGCTTATTTTTTGATGCTGGAGTTAAACCCACGGGCTCTTACAAGCTAAACACAGGATCCACCAGAGTTAGTCTAATTGTCAAGTAGATTTCTGTAACTATTGAGGGAAACAGATCAAGTGTAAATGTCATAACAGAAAGGTTTTCTGGAGTCAGTTGGCCTTGGTGGGCTACACTTGCTGCTCACTGTTTTGCAGTAACAGATTCCTGTAAATATGTCACAGGAGGGCGCCTGGGCACAGCCTGACTCAGGTCTTATTGCATTTGTATTTACCCGACACTGGCCCTCCTGGGCCACGGAGTCATGGGCTGCCTGAATGGCCTGCAGAAGGAGAGAGAAAGCCATTAGTAAGCAGCCCTCCAAAGCCATTTAAAGGTATTGCTACAAAAGCACTTTTTACCTCGTTCTTCTCAAAGCACTTCGCTCTGTCTTCAGGGGACATCTTCTCCGTTTCAGACAGAAACTGTTTCAGGATTGAACCATCCTCTTTCAGAAAGAAAATGTACACATCAGCATAGACTGAACAAGGTAAGTGGGCGCACACTTACTGCCCACTTAGGCCTCTGCACAGCTGCTCCCATGAATACTTTAACCTAGTCCACTCTAGGGATGTGGATTTCGATGTGCCTTTTCACAGCCTAGCTTCCCAACCATGCCTTGCTGCTATAATTAGGCCAGACAGGCTGGTCCACTCTTCAATGCACACGTTCCTTCTTAGCTGGTCCCGGACATCCCAATCCTTGTCCCACTCATTTCTCAAATCTCACATACTCAAATCATGTATTTTGGGGGGGATCATATATAGTCCCTTAAAAGCAGAGCCTGCCATGTCTGTGGCTGACTCTGTACAACTTCCTAACTCAATGAAACATCCATTCACTCATTCATTCATTTTTCTTTTTTTTTTTTTTTTTTATTTTGGTTTTTTCAAAACAGAGTTTCTCTGTGTAGTCCTGGCTGTCCTGGAACTTACTCAGTAGAGAAGGCTGGCCTCAAACTCACAGAGAACTGCCTGCTTCTGCCTCCCTGAGTGCTGGGATTATAGGCGTGAGTGACCACGACCTGGTACCATAGTAACATTCTAATCTAGTAACAGTTCCTAAATCCAGGTTTTTATTTCAGAGTGGCCAATGGAATACAGAATGCCATTAGCACAAAGGTCTCATGGGAAGACCCTTGCCCTCTGGCTTAGAGCCCGATGCCGGCTGCCTTCGGGATAGGCACTGCCACTGCTCAGTGGCAGTAAGAACAGAAGGCCAGAAAGCCAGCTATAACAAGAGTAACTGACTGCAAATGACCAGTGTGAACTTTCAGCTCTAGAGTCAACAAACTCAGGATCGTTTCAAAATCTGGAGAGGCTGAAGGCTCCAAAGCACAGTACTTGCCTAGCCCTGGACTCGATTCCCATTACTGTGAAGACAGAAACCCAAAACCTGGACTTGGTGGGGATCCTCTTAACTCCATGAGAAGGACTGAGTCAAATTAACTTTTGGACCTCAGTTCTACCATGGTTCTAACCTTCCATCACCCCAATCCCAGGACCATAAGGCTTCTTAGAAGAAATAAAGACAGACCAAGATAGAGCTTCCTGATACGGCTTCATCATATCCATATACGAAAAAGAGCTTCTAGACCTAGGTACTTACAGACAAACAAGCATTTTAATTTAAAAAGTACATAAAGGTACTTTTGTAAGCACAAGAATCATAGTGAAAATAATTTTTTATATACATGTGTTGAGTGTGTGTAATCAACCCTAGAACCCTGTACTGTTCGACAAATACTCTACAACTGAGCTAGATGTGTTTTGGACACAAGGTCTCTTAGTGACCTTGAATAGACTCAAGTGATCCTCCTGCCTCAGTGACCTGAGTCGCTGGGACGAAATTTGACCTGCAGGAGCAACAGTGATGAGGATATTCAATCTATAGCCACCTGCAGCCATTCAAATTCAGGAGATGGCCAACTACTATTACTTCTTTTTTACAAATAGTTTTCATCGAACACAGCCACACCCACCTGCTTCCAGCATAGCTACGGCCAGTTTTCAGCTACAGTCAGAGACCACACAGCTCTCAAAGCCTAAAGTCTTACTCTCTGGCATCCTTGGCCTGAATCACGCATAACTGCTTTGTGATTGAAACATCTTCTTGCCAATTCCCATGCCTCTACAAGCTTAAGGGCCCACACCTCTTCCTCCCACAACCTGTCCGGCTTTCACTGGAGGTGGGCAGAAGCCCTCTGGGGTTTCAGTCTGCTGCTGCTGCTACGCATGAGACACAGAACCACTGCAGACAGGACCTACTGATCCTTATTTGCTGGCTTAACTCTTTGAACCCCAAATTGAAAGCTTAAATAGATGGTGAGAAGTCCCCCCCAAACCTATCTCAAAGTAAAGAAGGACTCTGTGCACAAAGCTGTACTCTAACCCCCACAGGCACGCTGTGCCATGCACCCATACCAATAAACTTTTTTTTTTTAATTTCAAAAAATAGCAGATGACCAAGTTATTAAGCCGCAAGTACCAAACTCCAGCTTGTCTTGATTGTTGGCCACTGCATGGATCAGCCCAATGGTGCCACAGGAGTTCCCGATGGTCTGTTTCATGAAATAAACTTTGGGACTAACTTCTTGTCCCTTCAGCTCCTCGATTTGCTTTTTCCTGAAGTTTTCATGCTGTGAACGGGGAGGAAATGTTTTATTTTTCCACCTCAAAATGAAAATGCAAAGTAAGCAGATGGCAGCCCAGCCAGTTCTGAAGAGACCCATTGTAGGATGCGTGACCATTAGCAGAGGCCATGGTTCTAGATGCTGTTCAAGTCTCCCTCCCACACCCCAGCAGGCCACCAGGCTCCTCCCTGCTGCTGCAGTGCAGGCAACTGCCCTTGGATGCTGCCCAAGACTGTCTAGACAACGCGGCAACCTTTAGCTGGAGATGGGGTGTCATGAAATCTCGAAACAGTTCCGCTCAAGGTTTTCTCCCTTGGACAGAACAATGACTGTATTTCATACAGGCCTCCTCCTAATCAAGCTTTGAACACCACCCAGGGCTAACACCAGCGTCTGGGTCGCTACTCTGTAACTGCTCCATTTGTATGCAAGTCTTTAAGCAAGGTTTAACTGTTAGAAGAGGCAAGCAGGTGCAAGAGCTTCCTTTCTCATTCGTTTTAGAAAGTTAAAGACAATTGGTGGGAGGACTGGACTATGGCTTAATTTAAAAAAAAAACAAAAACAAAAACAAAAACTTTTCACCTTGTAAAAGGAAGACAGGGCACTAGTTTATCCTCGTCAGCAATACGAGAGACGGTCTAACCGGAGGACAGAAGAGCAACTGTCAGGGGGTGAGTTTACTGATATGAACGGGAGATTTTCTCAAAGCTTTGCAAGCTTCTCGCTCTTTCCCCTCGCCGCTGCTTTTGGAAGACCTGAGGAGTTTTGGGAATCAAAAGCAGGTGCTACAGCCATAGACACACCTATTCCTATGTCCAGCAGAATGCACACAGCCCGTCAGCCAGCACGGGTCGGATTCTAGTAGCCTTGTGTCTACTGTACGTGGAAATGAAGTATGTGATTTCTCTGTGGCTCTGAAAGAGGAGTAAGATTTTCCTGTCCCACTAGATGAATTGAAACTCCACTTTAGGATGTTCCTACCTCCTCTTTACTGTGAAGAGTTTTTACCCCTCTTAAGGCTAATCAGCTGCCATTTTAAAACAGACTAGCACTGCCCTTTAGGATTGCTGGAGTTCTCCAATGGAGACAATACCTCACCACCACAAAGTGAATTAAGCTGTTCGTTTAGCTTTTCCCAACTTAAGCTTAGTCAGGATTAGACTGTCTGCTAAACTAGCTTGTGGGTGGATGTCAAACTTTAAGCTTCATTTCCCATTCAAAATTCTTCAGTGTTTTACCCATTACATATGCAGAACGGGTACTCGGGGAGGCAGACTGGACTGCAGCTCAAGGGCAAAGCAGTGGTCCCAAACCAAACCGAAACGTTTTCTAAAAAGATCTGCTGCCAAATGAGGCCAGCGAGCAGCTCAAGGCCGACAGGCTGCACCACTGCCTCCCAGAGGCCTTGCCTGGGCTCTGCTCAAAACCTCCAAGTCATCATGGTTCCTCCGAAGAGCAGGCCCTGGAAATGCTCAAGCGGAAGAGGCAGGCGGCTCTGGTTCAGCCAAGGAAGCCAATACAACATGGAGTGGCAGCAAGAGCAGCTTCAATTTCAAGACAAGTCGCTGAGATCTTCCACTCCATATGCTTGAACTCAAACTAGACCATCTGCTGGGAGAAAGGTCTGGAACTTTCCATACAGCTTGGCTTTGGTCAAGAATGCTTCTAGAGCACCTGCCCTCAGGATGGTATTTAATTAACCTCATCCCATTTAGAATAGTGCCAGAAATGGCAATGGTTCCAAGTTTTGCCAAATTCATCCCCTCCTAAATCAGCAGGCAACTGACAGCAACAGGAGACAAGATGGTGCCGTATTTACTGGGACTCTATGCACTGCAAGCCAACACAGAGGCCACTGTTTTGTTTTTTTAATGTCTGATGCCCAGCCTTTGAGTCACAGTCACCTCTGCACAGTGGAAGAGGGGAGACTGCTTCAGAAAATGCAAGGTGTTTCCATAACTGTGCTAAAGAAGACCTACTGCATCCAGCCACAAGGTCAGAGAAGTAGAGTCGGCTGCTCAAAAGATACTCTGCACCAGTGATTCAGCTTTAAAGGGCAGGTTCAACAGTGTGCCTGCTTTGGGGGGTAGGGTGGAGAATCCTGAATCCACCAGAAAGGCAGGTGAAGAGGTGGTAAATTAACAGGCAAGCCAGGTCCTCTTCAATTTACAGCTAGGGGAAAATATGAGAACCAAACAGGGACCTGACCTGTTACAGCCCTTAAAAGGAAACGGCCATCCTCAAGTGGAAGCAAACCTCAGAAATAATAAATAGATGAGTAAATAAACAAATAAATGAACAAGCAACTGAGTAGGTGTTCTTTCTTGGGATAACTGGAAAAATAAGACTTAGAATTAACGGTCTCCTTCTCTTCCAATTTGAAGGCAAAGAGGCAATAATGGCCATCACAACAGGCGCACCAATGAATAGCTACCATGAATGCAGACACCTCCCATCCTAGGAGGTGGGATCCTCATCCCCCTACCCTACAGGAAGAAGGGACAGCGTGTGGTAGTAGCACACCCCAAAGCAGTGTGCATCTTCTCAGACCCGCCCATCACAGACCTCACCCTACCTGGGCTGTGAGAGGAAACAGCAGCAGCAGCGAGCAGGCAGGGGATGGCACTGAGCCCAGAGTCTCCTCCTCCAGCCCCAGCACGTCCACGAAGCGCCACTGGCCGGCGACACCGAGCCTGGCCAACACCTGCAAGGAGGAGGCAGGGCAGCCAGACCGAAAGAGACAGACAAATGATGGGCACCTGCTAAGGGGCGGGGTCAGCACGCGCATCCTCCCCCACCCGCCAACAAACACACGGACCCCCACCCGAGTCTGGGAGGAGCCTCCGCGCCGCCCCACCCTCCCACCCTCCATGCCGCGCAGTGACACAGCACAAAGCTCGGCCCACACGTGGCTCACGCGAAGCCCTCGGACTAGAGTCCGCTAGGCGGTCGCCACGCCCTCGAAGGCTGTTCCCGGTGCTTGTCCCCGTCCGGGAGCATCCTCCGCCACCTCCCCGCGATCGATCTCTCAGTCACCTCTAAGCCCCCCCAATTAACTTCAGGCCAGAGACGACACCCAGGAGGGCGCCCCGGCCCGGCCACCTCCACTGCGCAGGGCGCGGCCGGCTAGGCATCTCAGACGATGCTCTCGGGGGAAAGGGGACGGAGGCTGCGCGCCACGCCACTCACTTTGTTCAGCATCTGAAAGGCAAAAGGAGAGAGGAAAATGATCAAGCGATCCCACTCAGCTACCTTGCCGGAGCTGAGGCCCGGCCCTCTGCTCCCAGGGCGGCCCAGCAACTACATTCACCTCGGGGTTAATCTCCATCGGTTTCAGCTGCATCTTCGCGGGCGGCTGTAGCAGACACAACCTAGAAGAGCCGAAAAACAGCGGGTGGAGCCGCCCAGGCTGCGGCTATAAAGCTCCGGCCCGACGCACTGGGGAAGCCTGAGCAGGGGAGGCAGGGACAGAACCAAGCGGAGGAAGATGGCCCGAGAGGACTCGAACCCCCCCGTGCGCTGCACGCAGTGGTACAGCCGGGCCCCCAAACCTTGCAGTCTCACTCGCCGGTGAGATAATCCGGTGGTTGTGGAGCTGGGTTTTGTTGGTGGGTGTTCCTTGAGCGCATGGAGCAGCCTTTTTTGATGGAGCTTTTTTTGATTTGGGGCGAAATTTCTGGAAACCCATCCTCTACCGTCTCAGTCACTCCAAAGCTCGAGGGTCTCTGAAATGTTGGGAAAAAGCACAAAATCAACAGGTACATACGTATTTTAATGTGAACATAAATATTTGTCGCTCCCCACCCCCACCTTGGAACAGTTTGTACTTAAACCTTAGACAATCAGTCCTCCATGTTAAATCGAACCTGGATCCAGGCTCGTTTTTTAATGGGCCGCCTAGAATAAAACATCTGCTGTGTAACCGGTAATGCATTAGTGAAGCTGATGTAATGTGACTCCCGGGGAAGAGCCGGTGGGTCTTGGGGAAGCAATACAAACAGTGACTGTAATACAAGACACACAGAATACAGTCGGGGACTCTAAAAGCAGATCAAAGAAAGGATAGGTGATTTGGAGACCAGAGGCTTAAAGAAAACAGCATTTTTTTTTTAAATGGGAAAGCCGTTTTCAAAGAGCAGAGGCTTGGGGAAATAAGAATCTGCTCCGCAGCACTTTCAGCAAAGAAGAAAGGGAACAGCAGCGGAGGAAACCACGGTTCTCTAATGATGTCGGACGGGATGTGTCCTTTCTAACAGGCACATCCAAGAGACGGAAAGAAAACGCTTATGCTGAAAGATGAGCCAGATCTGTACCAATTGTCAGGGAAGCTAAACCACAGAGTGAGGTGGCTAAGGAAGCAGTCAGGTTGGGTATTAAAAAAAAAAAAAATGCTCAGAGCAAATGGTGAAAGAACAGACAAACTGAGAGCCTGGAGCTGGCAACGATAGGATGGAGGGTGGAGGGAACCAACATGTTTTTTTTGTTTGTTATTTTTTTGTTTGTTTGTTTGTTTTTACAGTGCTGTGTTCCTGCTTGGATCCTTTACCCAGGCCATTTATTTCATCCTGAGAGGGTCCAGTGAATATATCGCATTAATGAATTTTTATAAATCAGGATCTGGGGCTTAGAGACATTCATTTTCTTGGTGTCACAGGTGGAAGTGAGGCAGGAAGACAAGCCCTGGTAAATAAAGCTGAAAGGGCCCATTTTCTATTTAAGGTTCAGCGACAGGCTACTTCAGTTTTCTTCCCATTTTCAATATCAGGAAAAAAAAAATGATCTTTACTTACCAAGGGAGAGGCAAGAATCCATTAGTAAGATCCTAATGAGTAAATTTTATGCTATGCAAATTACATCTCAACGAAGCTAATAAAAAGAATCAAGACAGTTGAATACATGATCCAAACCACTTGGCTACACTGGATGCATTTTTGTCTTTTGGCAAAGACAAACTACATTTCCAGTTTTCTTCATTTCTTCATCCATTCCACAAATAATTGCTTAAGCATTCCCCAAGACTGGTCACTGAGCTTGGAAATACTAAGGTGAATCCAAAAACGAATATGGACACTTCCTTCATGCAGCTTTTATCAGCAGTACAGTGTGGAAGGAACGCCTAACTCAGTGAAGGGAAGTAAAAAGACATGAAGGGAGATGCAACTAAGCTAATGCTGATGGACAGGCAGAAGTCAACAGTGGACAGTTATAATCAGAATAGCCAGAAAGAGCAGTATGACGTCATGACCTGGAAGTCTCTGTGGAAGCTACTCAGTTATTCAGTCAACAAACAAGTGTGTGTGTATACATTCATATATATACAAAACAAACATATTGTATATATAATATATGTTATATATTGTACATATATGTATATATATGGTGTATCATATGCCAGGAAGCATGGAACAATAAATTAAACAACTCTCTGCTTACAAGGAGAGTAGACACAGATCTTGTCCTGACCTTTAAAAAATGGGAGATGATTCTTGCCTTGTTGGAATTGCAAGGCAAGAAGATTCATACAGATCTTAGCCAGATTCCAGGACTCATAACTCATAACTTGTAGGAAAAAAACAAAAACAAAACAGGACGATGTGTGTAGAATGGTGGGGCTTAGGTTCTCATTTGGCTGGACAGTGGGGGTCTGCTGCCTGAGTTGGGGATGGTTTACAGTTGGGTTTACAGCTCTGCGCTGTCTTTGTTAGAGGCTGCCTGCCTGTGACGGAGCCTCAACAAGGCAAATGTCGGAATTAGAGGAGCAAACTTAAGAGAAAACAGTGAGTTTGATAGGCAGTACAGTGGGGGCCGCATGGCCTTGTGGGTATGTTGACATACCTAACAGGAATGTGTATGAAGCCCTACACATCCATTATAGTATAATTGGTCTCTACCGTAATTCTTTCTCCCCAGGAATCCTATGGTTACGAAACTATGAATTCGGGGAAATGTCGATTGAAAACAAATCATAACATTTTAATCATCAGAACTATTTAAAATTAAATACACAAGGTGGGCGTGGTAATGCTAACACCGAGAAGCTGAGCATAGTAAATTTAAGTCCATGCTGGGCTGCGTAGCTAGTTCAAGACCAGCCTTGGAAAATTAGCAGGATCCTTTTGCCTACCCACACCATAAGCTAACTAAATTTAATACATAAAAGTCATAAGGAAAAACATCTTTTGAAAAAAACAATTAAACATGAATTAATGAGTATAGTACCTGACTTTTTGAGTAGCACATGAAAAAAGGAGTGTAAAAAAATTGGGTCTCACTGTGTAGCTCTGGTTGGCCTGGGACACATTGGCAGAGCAGGCTGGCCTTGAACTTACGGAGATCCACCTGCCTCTGTCTTCCAAGTGCTGAGATTAAAGCACCATGTACAACTTCAAGTATTTTAGGCATCATAAATGGAAGGTAAGGATAACACAATTCGATTTAATTTTAATCGTAGAGGGCTCCCAGCTAGGTGCCTTCAGAAGGTTTCTGAGTCCCCTGAAAAAACAAATGCTGTGATCGATTAGCGGTGTCTGCTGTGCTAGCCAGTTTTATATCAACTTGACACAAGCTAGTTAATCAGAGAGGGAATCTCAGTTGAGAAGAGGCCTTCATAAGGTCAAGCTGTAGGCCAGCCTTTAAGGTATCTTCTGACTTAGTAATTTCTGGGGAGGGGCCGTGCCGAATTGTCAGTGCAGCCACCCCTGGGCTGGTGGCCTTGGGGTCTATAAGAAAGCGGGCTGAGAAAGCGATGGTGCACACCTTTAATCCCAGCACTTTGGGGCAGGAGCAGGCAGATCTCTGTGAGTTCGAGGCCAGCCTGGGGTGCAGAGCAAGTTCCAGGACAGCCAGGGCTACGCAGAGGAACCTTGTCTCAAAGAAAACAAAACAAAAGAAGAAGTGAGCCAGGGAGCAGCACCCTGTACCCTCCATGGCCTCTGCATCAGCTCCCTGCCTCCAGGTTGCTTGAGTTCCTGTCCTGGCTTCCTTCAGTGATGGACTATGAATGTGGAAACATAAGCCATATTATAGACCCTTTCCTCCTCAAGCTGCTTTGGTCGTGGTGTTTCATCACAGCAACAGTAACCCTAACTAGGATATCTGCCAAAGGCACAGAAAAGGACAACAGATGTTTTCTGTCTTTGGACTAGATTAATATAATATTCATGATTTATTTCATAAGGGAAGGAAATCCCATTGACTGAAATGACCAGATTATAACTGTGTTATAGTACCTCACATAACATAATAATCACTTAATAAAGATTTCCAGCTGAAAACTCTCCTTCAAGTCGGCAGGAATGCTTTCTGTTCTTTCAGAGAACCAGCGTTTGTTTCCCAGTATCTACATCGGGAGGCTCGTCCAGTGCTCTCTTTTGGCCTCCATAGACACACACACACACACACACACACACACACACACACACACACACAAAATAAACACATAAAGAGAAAGAAACCCTGAAGTCTTTCAGAGAGGAAAAGCCAAAATAATGTGCAAAATGGTTAACAGGGTGAGGAATATAAGATGCAGGGAACAAAGAAGTCCGGTTTGGTCCTATGAACGAAAGGAATCGAGTGATCCCTTCGCCAGTGTATTTAAAGGAGAGCATGCTCTTTAAGTTGAGTAAGAAGCCAGATGTGACGGGGATCTAATTAAAAGTATTTTCTTCTCAAAACAACTGTAATCTTCAACGGGTTGAGAGGCACAGTGGGCATATAAAATCCATAAACGTGAGAGTATAACAGAACTTTCTAGTGGAGTTTCACCTTTGCACAAGCGTCAGCCTGGTCTAATACTGAAATAGTTTCTTTATGGCAAGAATTGTCATTTAAAAGTTTGCAGTTAATTTCCTCTCCCAGTTAGCCTGGCACTGGCTCTGTAGATAATTCACATACATGGAACCAGGCACTATATAATCTTCAGTGTCAAGCTTCCTTTATTAGCCTGTTTCTGAGGTTGGTTCCTTGGTAGGCCCCAGAAGTCAGTTCTTTTTTTTAATTGCTGATTAGTGTTCCGTTCTGCAGGTGCATTGTATCCTGTTTTCCATTCACTGTCTGATGGATGTTTGCTTTGCTTCCGAGTCCGAGCTATTGCGACTAACATGACTTTGAACATTTCTGTATAAATGATTATGTGGACAGTTATTTTCTATTCGCTCATTCATTCAATTCAATTCATTCTGTCACTTTACATCCCAATCGTAGCCTCCTCCCTCCTAGTCCTTCCTTCCCTCTTCTACCCTTCCCCCTCCCCTACTCCTCAGAAAGGGGGAGCCCCCCACAACCAGCCCATACCAGCACATCAAGTCTCATCAGGATTGACCAATCTTCTGCTGTGGACTGGTGAGGCAGCCCCACCAGGGGGAACTGATCAAAAAGCAAGCAACAGAGGCCGTTATAGAGAAAGCCCTCACTCCCCTTTCTAGGAAACCTACATGAAGACCAAGCTGCTGTGTATGTGTAGGGGGCCTACGTCGAGTCCATGCATGGTCCTTGGTTGGTGTTTCAGTCTCAGCAAGCCTTCCTGGGGTGGGCAATTATTTTCATTTCTCACTCACTTCTAAAAGTGGAAATATCAGATTGAATAATAACTTTAACTTTTTAAGTGATTATTTTATTTGAAAGTTTGTGTTATTAGTAACCTTTCAACATGCTGCAAGCTGGCCTTGATATTGCATGCCTGTGGTAACAATACTTAGGATGCTGAGGTTAAAAAGATCGTGAGTTCAAGGCTAGCCTGAGCTGCGTAGTGAAACCAAATTGTTTTCCCAAGCGGCCATACTATTTTACATTTCCACCTACTATTGTCAGTCTTCTACAACCTTTATGATACATATGAAAATGAAACGTCTCTGTCACTCTGTGGTGATCTATGAGATGACTCTCGAATCTTCTCTGGTGAAATGACAACTTAAATTTGTGCCCACATTTTAAATGAATTTGTTGAGATTTGGGAGGGCTGTTTGTTTGTTATTTTGTTATTGGGGGGGGAGTTTTTTTAGTTTGGTTTGTTTTTTTGTTTTGTTTTGGGTTTTTTGTTTTTTTGTTTGTTTGTTTGTTGTTGTTGTTTTTTGTTTTTTTAAGACAGGGTTTCTCTGTGTAGCCTTGGCTGTCCTGGAACTTGCTCTGTAGACCAGGCTGGCCTCAAACTCATGGAGATCTACCTGCCTCTGCCTCCTGAGTGCGGGATTAAAGGTGTGTGCCACCATGGCCTGAGTTTTAAATGAGTTTTTTAAAGACCTTATTATTGCTTTGCAAAGGCTCTTTTTATATTCCGGATACTGTTTATATAAAACCTAAGACCTACAAATATTTTCTTCTGGCCTGCAAATTTATTTCAATTGTCTATGCACTAATTTTTTAAGATTTCATTTTGATGAAGTCCATATTCATTTAAGAATCATCTAAGAAACTTTGCCTAATCCAAGGTGACAGGGATTCCCCTCCGTATATTCATTAAGAAGTTTTCAATTCTATATTTTGGCCTTTGATGCTTTTTAGGTTAATTTTTGTTGACAAAGTGAAGAGTTTTTTGTTGTGGTAGTTTTGTGGTTTTTCCATATGTGTATTAAATTGTCCCAGACTATTTGTTAAGAAGATACCTTACCTAGTTAGTTACCTTGGCAACTCAGTTCAGAATCTCTTAAGTAGGCTAGGGGGTACCTAGGGTAGAGCTCTTGCCTAGCTTGTGTGAAGCCCTAAATTTGATTCCTAGCACACAGGGTGGGAGAGGGGATAGTTTGACTATACATCCAACAGTTTATTCTGGACTCTTAATTCTGCTCAGCTAAGTTATCAGTCTGTCTTGACTACAGAGTCTTACAGGAAATTTTCAAATCAGTGATATAAATTCATGAATGTTTTGTTTTAAAAACCTGCTTAGACCATGTTTGTAGCATCTTTATTTGTAATAGCCAGAAGCTGGAAACAACCCAGATGTCCCTCAGTTGAGGAATGGATACAGAAATTATGGTATATCTACACAATGGAATATTACTCAGCAATAAAAAACAAGGAAATCATGAAATTTTCAGGCAATTGGTAGGAACTGGAAAAGATCATCCTGAGTGAGGTATCCCAGAAGTAGAAAGACACACATGGTATATACTCACTTATAAGTGGATATTAGATATAAGATATAAGATAGGATATAAGATAGGATAAACACACTAAAATCTGTACACCTAAAGAAACTAATCAAGAAGGAGGACTCTGGCTAAGATGCTCAATCCCCATTCAGAAAGGCAAAGAGGATGGACATCAGAAGAGGGAGAAAACAGGGAACAGGACAGGAACCTACCACAGAGGGCCTCTGAAAGGCTCTACCCTGCAGGGTGTCAAGGCAGATGCTGAGACTCATAGCCAAACTTTGGGCAGAGTGCAGGGAATCTTATGAAAAAAGGGGGAAATAGTAAGATCTGGAGAGGACAGAAACTCCACAAGGAGAGCAACAGAACCAAAAAATCTGGGCACAGGGTTCTTTTCTGAGACTGATACTCCAACTGACCATTCATGGAGATAACCTAGAACCCTTCCAGAGATGTAGCCCATGGCAGTTCAGTGTCCAAGTGGGTTCCGTAGTAATGGGAACAGGGACTGTCTCTGACATGAACTGATTGGCCTGCTCTTTGACCACCTCCCCCTGAGGGGGGGAGCAGCCTTACCAGGCCACAGAGGAAGACAATGCAGCCACTCCTGATGAGACCTGATAGACTATGATCAGAAGAAAGGAGAGGAGGACCTCCCTTATCAGTGGACTTGGGGAGGGACATGGGTAGAGAAGGTGGAGGGAGGGTAAAATTGGTAGGGGAGGAGGGAAGGAGCTATAGGGCGGGATACAACGTGAATAAACTGTAATTAATAAAAAGAAAAAAGAAGAAATCCTGCTTGGGCTAGTCTAAGTCCTTTGCTATACCTTGCTTCCCCCACCCCACCCCCAATGGGGTTACACAAGTCCTCACTAATGCTGGGCAAGTGTTCTTCTATTGAACATCCTCCCCTCCTTTTTACTTTTTATCTTGGGATGGGAGCTCACAAAGTTGCCCAGACTGGCCTTGAACTCATCCCATAACCCAGGCAGGCCTTGATCTTGTGCTGTTCCTGCCTGAGCCTCTTAATTAGCTAGGATTACAGGACTGTGCCTCTCTGCCCAGCTTTGCTTTACATTTTCATGTAAATTTTAAAAGCATTTTTTAATTGCTATCCAAAAAAAAAAAAAAACCTTTGGGTTTTATTAATAGGGATTAAATTGAATCAGTGTATTAATTTGAAGGGAATTGCTCATGCAGGCAACCCTAATTAAACTCAGTGGGTTTAATAATAAAGATATGGAAGAGGGAGGAGGACTTGAAGGAAGGGTTCAGCAGCAGTGGGAGGGGATAACAGGGAAGGAGATGTGAAAATGACTAAAATACATGATATTCCTATGTAAGGAAAATTGTCATTCTGTGTGTGTGTGTATGGGTGTGGCTTTGTGTGAATGTCATGTCTGTCTCATTGGCTTTTCCCTGTCATCAGTGGATAGACACTTTTTGTTTCCCTTTCTTAACTATTAGGAATAAGTAAGAGACTGGGAAGGCAGGGATCTCTGATTTATGGATATGGTCTCCCTGGGGCAAATTAGTGAGACAGTATAGGGGTCTTGGTAGGTGTGGTTTCTCCTCAGGAGCAATCTCCAGCTGTACAGGCATCAGCAGAGAGATCTTGAGCACCAAAGAGAGAACCAGTGGTTGAAGAAAGGAGTTTGTTGGGCGTGAGGAAATACACATGCAGCAGACTCACAGGGGAAGAGACCCTTTGAGAGGAGGAGACTTGAGAAGCTGAAAAATCGTCTTCTGGAGGGCTGAGCTTTTAAAGCCTGGGAGAGCTTTTCTCCTCTATTTTAGGGTTGGCCAGTTTAGTTTGAAGCCAGACAGGATGGTTGATTGGTCTGCAACTGTTGTGTGACATCTCCTGGTCTGGCCTTGAACTTGTTGAGCCAGTCCATCAGCAGGGACCTGCTGGGAGGACACAAAAGTGGCCAGGCTTTTGTCTCAGGTCAGGAGGGTGGTGAAGAAGCTGGCAGTCTTGAAAGTCACCCCCTTTATCACCTAGCTGTGGCCCCTCTGCCTGTCTGTCTGCCTACCAGGAAGTCTGTCTAACTCCTAGTCTGTCTGTCATAATGGGATAGCTGGATCATGTGGTCCTATCATTCCTCATGTAAGGACCCTCCATACTGTAAGGATGATCAGCATGGCACCAGCAAACTCCAGGACAGCAACAAAAATAGATCTAGACAAATCAATGCAAAGGGACACAGAAACCCTCAGTTAATACATGAATTCACAGTCAAGGCACTGTGACAAGGCACTGCTGTGGCCTGGGTGAAGTTCCCCCAAACCCCATGTGTTAGTTCCCAGCCCATGGTAGGGAGCTGGTAGAAACTTTAAGAAATTGAGTCTATTGGGAGACTTTCTGGTTGCTAGGGAATGACACTGATGTAAATTTTTGGATCCTGGCCCTTTCCCATTTTATTCTTTCATCTCTAAACTGTCCTCAACGCCACACTTTCTGCCATAGTGTAGCATGATGCCACAAGCTCAAGACAATAGAACCAAACAGCCACGGACAGATGCCTCCAAAATACACCTTTATTAAAAAACAAAAAAACAAACAAAACAAAACAAAAAAAACATCAAAACTGTTTTATCTCATGTATGTGTTACAGGAATAGAAAGCTGACTAACATGGACAATAGAATACTTTCTATAGAAAAACTGTCTTCTCAATAAATGATGCTGGGAAAACTGGATATCCACATGCAGGTTGAAGCTAGATTCCCTTCTATCACAATGTGCAAAGTCAACTCTAAGTATACTACAAATGAAAAGGAGGAGCCGAAACTGGGAAACTCCTGAATAGAAATGGAGGGTGACACTTCTGCGAGTTTTGAAATCAATAGTCTAATGGTTCTTTCTTTGTTCTTTTCATTCAAGGTTGATTTAACTTTTCCTCTCTTGTTGTGGATTGTGTTTCTCAGTTTTGTGAAGAGCGATATTGTTATTCTAATAGGGATCGCAGGAAATCTACAGACCGTTCAGGTAGTGTGGATGTCTTAACAGTATTGGTTTGATTGATTCCACAAATGGTATACTTATTTCTTTGTGTCCTGTCAATTACTTTCATTCAGTTTTCTCTTCTTCTTTATTGCCAGCCCCCCCCTCTTTGTTTCTCTGTCTCTCTCTGTCTCTTGCAATCAGTATCGCTTTCTTATTTTTCAGATATTAACTATCGGCATGTTGTAATGCTCCTGATTTTTTATGTTGATTTTGTATTCTGTCTCTTCGGCTGAGTTCATTTACTGTCTCTAATATTTTGGTGGGGCCTTAGGTTGGGGGTGGGATTCTCATCTTTAACATCATGATACCCTCAGGTACTAATGGCTATCCTTTATGCTTTCCATTTTGGTTGCTGTTTGTTCATTTTTTTTTTTTATTTCCGTATTGCTGACTAGGATTCCCTGCACTGTGTGGAATAAAAGTTGTGCAAGTCGGCATCCTGGCTGTGGTCGATAACCTAAAGATGAAGATTTCCACTTTCTCCCCACTCAGGATGATGCTGACCATGGGCTTGTGAGATCAGGCCTCCGTGTAAATGTTTGGATCCTGGCTCTTCCCCACTTCATGTTAAAAGACAGTCCTCCCTTTTTTATCATGAAGAGATTTGAATTTTGTCAAGGGCTTTTTCTGTGGATACTGGAACGATCAGATGTTTTATGCTTCGTTTTGTTGGCCTGTTTTATAGCAACTTGACACAAGCTAGAGTCATCTGAAAGGAGGGAAATGCATTTGAGAAAATGCCTCCATAAGATTCAGCTGTAGGGCATTTATTAATTAGCCATTGGTGGGGGAGGGGGAGGACCCAACCCTTATTGGTGGTGCGATCATTGAGTCAGTGGTCCTGGGTTCTAGAAGAAATCATGCTGAGCAAGTCATGACGAGCAAGCCAGTAAGCAGTACCACTCCACAGCCTCGGCATCAGCTCCTGCCTCCCGGTTCCTGCCCTGACTTCCTTCCGTGATGAACTATGGGTGTGGAAACATAAGCCAAATAAACCCTTTCCTCCCACAAGTTGCTTTGGTCATGGTGTTTCATCGCAGCAATAGTAGACCTGACTAGGACAGCATGATTGGTCCCATTTCTTGGTTGACTATGTTGAGCCAAGGATCCCAAGGAGACTGTAGTGATGGGATTGTAGTGTATAATATTTCTAACCTACTGTTGGATTTTTCTCCTTAGTGTTTGTTAGAGTTTTGCATCTGTGTTCATTAGGAATTCTGGCTTGCAGCTGTCTTTTGGTCAAGACAGTGCTAGTCTGGGGCCAGAGAAATGGCTCGGTGGTTAAAAGTAGGTATACTACTCTTGGAGAGACCTCTGAGATTAGCAGCACCTACATCAGGCGGCTCACAACCACCTGTAACTCCATCTCCAAGGGGATCTAGTGGCCCTGGCTCTGTACATCATAAGTATAAAATTACATCAGTAACACTAACCCTTTAGAAGAAGATACTGCTGGCTTCGTAAAATCAGTTTGGGAAAAATTCTTTCCTCCTTCTCCTATCACCACTCCTCTTTAATTTTAGACAGGATCTGACTACATAGCCATGGCTGGCCTGGACCTTACTGTGTAGACCACGCTGGCCTCAGACTCATGGAGATCAACCTGCCTCTGCTTCCCAGGTGCTGGGGATAAAAGGTGTGCATCACCATGCCGCATTGTCACTTAAAAAAAAAAAAAAAAAAAAAAAACAAATGGAGAATTGGCATCAGCTTTAAAAATATTTGGTAGACTTCAGCAGCAAAGCTGCTGTGGTTTAACTGGGTGAAGGGTTGGTCTTCAAGGCTATCCTACCAGGAGGTGATGGAACCTCTGGGCATTGGCCCCGAGGGAAGCCCTTGGGTCATTGGGGATGTAACATTTTTTCATATGACCCCCTTGATAGTGCTCAAGAGAGGACAGAACAAAGACATGCTTTGCCCCTCTTGCCCCCACTCTCTGCTGCTGTCACTCGCTTCCTTCCACACGTGCTTCTGTTGTTGCTGTGCCACGAGATGGTGTACCAGGACAACAGCCCTGGCATATAGCTACACTGTGCTGTTTCAGAGACCGAGCCTTCAGAACTGTGAGCCAAATGAGCTGCTTCTTTATAAGTAGCCCAAATCAGGCATTCCATTATAGAGGCACAAAGACAACTGACAACAGACGCATGTAGTTCTGGGTTTATTTGGTTGAGAGTCTTTTTTTTTTTTTAACTATGTGTTGTTTATTCAATCTTGTCAATCATATTTAGTCTGACTGTCTTTGTTTTGTTTCTTCATGATTCAGTTGTGGTGAGGTGTACACCTTTAGCCCTGGCACTTGGGAGAAGCAGGGGGATCTCTGTGAGTTCAAGGCCAGTCTGGTCTACATAGTGTGTTCCAGAACAGTCAGTGCTTTGTTTTGAAAGAGAGAGAGAGAGACGGAGAGAGGAAGAAAGATTCAATTATGGCAAGCATTTGTGCCTAAAGAATTTGTCCATTTCTTTAAGTTATCAAATTTGTTGGCAAATAATCGTTTAATGAGCCTTTGTGCCTCTATGATGTCAGTTGTAATGTTTCTATTTTCATCTCTGATTTTTTTTTTGTGAGTCTTTGTTTCCTTTGTTAATGTAGGTGAGTTTATTGATTTTGTTTATGTTTTTCAAAAAAGGACTTGATTTTTTGTTGATCTGTTGGGGTTTTTTTGTTTTTGTTAATTTCATTTCATTTATTTTCTAATCTGGGATCTGATTTTTCTTACTTTTTCATGTCCTTAAGGTGCGCGATGGTTGTTCATTTGAGATCACACGCTGCTTATGTGGTGGAGACGCAGGCTGTCTGCCAGCTTAGCTCCTGCTGCATTCTGCAGGCACTGGTGTGCTGTGCTTCCATCTAAAGACATCCTGTGGCTCCTTTCCTTCATCAGCTTGTTGTTGGCTCAGGTGTGTGTTGTATAGTTTTTGTACGCTTGCGTGGTTTCTAAAGCTTTCCTTATTTCCAGTTGTATTGCATCGCGGCTGCAAAAGACATTCAGCACGCTCTCATTTCTGACTGTACTGTGCTGAGACCTGCTTAGTGGTCTGTTACATGATCTCGTGGGGGAATGCCGCAAACACCGATGAGAAGAGTATGTATTTGGCAGCTGTTGGGTGGAGTGCTCTGTGGAGGTCTGTTATGCCCATTTGGTCGAGGACACAGCTTAATGTTGGTTTTCTGCCTGAGCGCTCCGTGCACTGCTGAAGTGGAGTTGTGGTACCCTGCGCTCTCATTCTCTATTCTGTCTCTCCTCTGTTGACCAGTGTTTGCCTGGGTGCTTGTGTGTTCTGTTATGGGTGCATACACATTTCTAGTAATTCCTCTTGCTGACTGGATCCTTTGTCCTTGTATAACGACTTTCCTTGGCTCTTGCTCTACTTTCAAATTAAAGAATTATTTGCTTGTGTGAGACGTCCGTGTGGCCGTGTCATCTCACACATACCCACCTCTTCTCTTCCAACTCCAAACATGCGAATCTTTGAACTTCTTGGTCCTCCTCTTGTAAAAACCTTTTCCTTTCTTTTCAGACACCGTCTCCTTGATGGCCAGTGTTAACTGACAGTTTGGCAGAATCTGGAGTCACCTGGGAGACAGCGCCTCGCCGTACTTCTAAGGGACTATCTCGTGTGTTGTGACTGGCGTGGAAAGACATCTAGCTTGACTGGTCCAGGGGATCCTGGATGGCATAAAATAGAGAGCATCTGCTGAACATCAGCAGGCAGTCACCCCCCTGCTTCCTGACTGTTGAAGCAAGGTGACCTTGCAAGCCCCCTGCCTTCCTCACCATGATGCACTGTGGCTTGAGCCGTGAGACAGGATAAACCTTCCTCTATTTAGATGCTTCATGAGGGCGTTTTGTCACAGCAGGAGAGAGTTGGAGCCAAAGACGGCTGCTTCCGCTGTGGTCTTCACTTTACCTCGGTTTTCACTTCATTGTGAGCATCGCCATTTTAGTACAAGGATCTTAGTTGATATAAAGTTTCTTCCGTCTCCCTGTTGTGGCTTTGATAGAGTATGAAACTGTTTCTTGGTGTTTTCTTGAAGTTTATTGAAATTCCTTAAAATGGCTATTTTAAATTCTCCATCTGAGGGGACTAGAGAGATGGTTCAGAGGTTATGAACACTGGCTGCTCTTCCAGAAGTCCTGAGTTCAATTCTCAGCACCCACATGGTAGCTCACAACCGGCTTATAACTGTAGCCCTGTGGGATGTGATGCCTTGTTTTGGTATGCAGACGTACCTGAAGACAAAACATCCATAAAATAAATAAATCCTTACGACAAATTCCATCTGAGATTTTAGGTATCAGTCCCTTAGTGGCCAGTTTCAGGCGTCCATTAGAGGAGGTCACGATTCCTTTAAAGTTCGTGTTTGTTTGGCACACAATGGCATCTGCCTATTGACATTTACTTCTTTCTGTCACCTGACTGACTCTTCCGAAGGCTTTTCTCTGAGGAGCTGGTCACTGTTGCGGCTACAGCAGTAGATGGCGCTCTAAGTTCAGGCTGGACCCCAGTCTGCTCTTACTGCATTCCCTTTGTCTTCACGCTAGAGGGCCTCCCAAGCCCGAGTTGCTTACAAATCAGTAAGTGGGGGTGGCCTTGGTAGTGCCTTCATAGAGTCCATTATCACAGGCCTCTATTTGGGACCAGGGGAGTGCAGAAGCCTCATAGTCCCTGCCCCCAGAGCTGGTTTCACCACGGAGAGCCCAGAAGAGGGCACTCCCATTCCCTGGAGCTGTGGTTACTGTCACCCGTGAACTGCCCAATATGGGTGCTAGGAACTGAATTTGGGTTCTCCAAAAGAGCAGCAATAGCTCTTACCTGCTCCAGCCCCCACTTTGTCATTTTCAGTGTACAACCTTTGTGTTTCTTGTGTCAATTTAAAGTATCTTATTATTTTTTAACAAAACTGGTTTTCTTGATTTTATTTTCAAGTTGTTCATAGTTAGTCCATAAAACATAATAGACTTATGTGTTTCTACAGTGTAGCTAGACAGTCTTTTTGGTCTTTGTTTTTGATGGCTGTTGGCTCTTCAGGATTTTCTCCTCAGAGTGCAGCTGCTCAGATCTCTGCTTAGGTATTTTGTGAGTTGGGTTTTAGTTTTAAATACTTCCTTATTCTCCTTTGTTGCCTGGCTTCCTAAAGATCATGCTGTAATGTCTCAGAACAGTGGTGATTAGTTAGTGTTGGTTCACAATCACCATCAAAACTCATGAGCTTGTAAGGTTTCCAGGGGTGGCTGTCAGGTTATATTTGGTTAGGTAAGTGTATCTCCTTACCTTGAAAAAGCTGTCGAATCCAAAGTGACTTCCAACCTTTACCATATAAAGAAAACTTTCCAGGCCACCACTAGACAGAGTCTTTCTTTGTGGGGGGAGAGGTGGCATTTTTAACCCCTCCCCCACCTGATAACTCCAATTCACACCGTTGCCCTTGTTTCCTGCTGGTTTTCAAAGTCAGCTCCAGGCCGTCAAGGCCACGCTGGGGTAAAGGTGCAGGGCACCCCTGAGGGTGAGCGTGAGCATCACACCAACCAGGTTTTACCGAGAGGCCAGTAATCCTAAAAATGGCAGCTTCGGACGGTATCCTCAAGCTGTGGTTTTCCACAGGCAGAAGAGAGCCTGGCCACACTTCCTCTCCTCTTTCTACATCCAGGCGATTCCACAGCGACCATAGCAGGGAGCTAACGTCTGGCTCCCTGTCTTACAATGGGAAAGCTGAGGGTAGCAAATGCTGCTGGGCTTCCGGCTGCAAACACAGCAGCTGACTACAGGGGGGCTGACTATAAGGTGAGTCACCTAACCAGCAGGTCACACTCCTTCATTCCCGCTTCTGGGCTGGTGTTTAAGGATCAGCTCCTTCCGCCAGCATTTCCTCTTCCTCATGGAGCACTGAGGTAGGCTTTTCTCCCTCTGGCACTGGGCTACAAACTCCAGTCCTCATGCTTTCTGCTGACATGGAAGTAGCAGTTGTAACTGTCACTCAACCAAGTGACAATTTTTAACACCTAAAAAGTGTTTGGAATCTAGTATTCACTTTCTTGTTGTTTTTGTTTGTTTGTTTTTGAGACAGGGTTTCTTTGTGTAGCCTTGGATGCCTTAGAACTCACTCTGTAGACCAGGCTGGCCTCGAACTCATAGAGATCCTACTGCCTCTGCCTCCCAAGTGCTGGAATTAAAGGCGTGTGCCCCACCATCCCATGTATTCACTGTTTTAAGGACAATTCCGTGCATCCAGGTGACTGGACCAGCCTCCATATTTTAGGGAGTAGCCAGAAGCAGGAATCAAAGGGAGTCTGCAGTGTCACCCAACCTGAGGGTCTAGCCTTTCCAAACTGCCAAGATGGAGTCTTTCAAGGTTGATTCTTTTTTTAAAAAAGTTGTTAAATTTTAGTGTGTGTGTGAGTGTGCATACGCCCGCACTAGCAGATCAGGAGCTGATTGTCTCTTTCCACTGGGTGGGACTCAGGAACTGAAGAACTGAGTTCATCTTCTGGTTTACTTTCCAATGAGACTTTAAATGGGATCGCCATTTGGTTATATACTTTGTCTCCTCCTGAGTCTAGAGCATTGAAGATAAATGGGTTTTCTGTAGTCAGTAGGAACTGAAATAAGAACAGCGAAGTTCATCAAAGCCGACCAGATGCACTATCAAAAACAAAGAGAGAAAGCTTCTGGTTGATTCTCGGCACACAGGTCTCAAACACAGTAAGGATTGGGCCACACTGCAGGGCAGGTCCCCGTGCCCAGAAAAGGGCAAACACAAAACAGTCAAACAGACTCCATGGCTTTTCACGTATGTGTTTTGTTTTGTTACTTTTTGTCTTACTAGTTTTCTTTTCCTTCCTTCCTTCCTTCCTTCCTTCCTTCCTTCCTTCCTTCCTTCCTTCTTTCTTTTCTTCCTTCCTTCCTTCTTTCCTTCCTTCATTTTCTTTCTTTCTTTCTTTTTTTCTTTTCTTTCTTTCTTTCTCTTTCTTTCTTTCTTTCTTTCTTTCTTGTTGGCCTTTTTTGGATTTTGTTTGTTTGTTTGTTTGTTTTGGTTTGGGGGTTTTGTTTTATTTTCAAGCCAGGGTTTCTCTGGGTAGCCCTGGCTGTTTTAGAAGTCATTCTGTATTCTGTAGACCAGGCTGGCCTCACAGAGATCTTTGAGCCTCTCTCACCACCACCCAGCTGTGAGGGGGGTTTTTGTTTGTTTGTTGTGATCTCTGTTTTTTGTTGTTTTGTTTCTGTTTTTCAAGAGAACGAACGTGAAGTTGGGTGGGTAGCAAGGTGGGGTAATCTGGGATGCACTGTGGAGGGAAAGAATATGATTAAATATATTGTATGAAAATTTATTCATAAAAATTTTTAAATGGCAGGGTGGGGGAAGAAACAAAAGAGCCAGTTGCAATTGGCAAATGAGGTAGCCAGTGCAGCGATGATGGGCTGAAGAAGATCCAACTTAGGGAATGTGAATCCCAGAGTCCTTTGCTTGTGGGTCCCACTCATGCCCTGTGGTTTGTAGCAGACAGGTCAGGCTATTTCATTTTAACTATGTCTCCAGTGTGTCTATTGGAATAGCAGAGGCCGGAGAGCTAACGGCTAAGTGTCGGGGTTTACATTAATTCCCACCAATTGTGTACAAGCATATGAAAATTGAGAGGTGGTATTGTACAAGACTGTCTTCTGAGCAAAACTGCCACCATCTGCGTGAGCTCAGCTGTGCCTTGCCTGCAGAAGCTCTCCACAGCTGGGCTTGTTGACATCCTTTCACAGATGGAGAGCTGGGGAGGCTGGTGGGACCTTCACTCAAGTAGCTAGCCATGCCTCTGAACCGGATGTATCCAATTCTGTCCTGATCGCACATGGCCTCAGGGAGGGGCCGGAAGTATAGAGGGGGAAAGGCTGAAGGAGGGGGCTCCGTTTGTGCAGCTCTGGAGAAGTCATCCTCCTAGCCGTGCTGGGTGCCTACATTCTACTGTGGCTGCTCCAAGGCCATCCACACTCCTGACCGCAAGCCTGTAACTGCTCTCAAGTAAGCCTAAACTGCACAGGTTCCCCAGAGTGAAATTCGGTGGTGTCCTACCGCAGTTTGCTGCTGGGCCTTTGGAAAAGGGGTAGACATTGTCCCCCTAGGGGGAGCCTTTCAGGAATAAGTGGACATAAAATAGGGTTTTCTTCCAGCCCTTTGGGCTGTTTTCTCTGTTTTCTGATGAGGAAAGCCATCATTCCACGTCTGGGCCTCTGTTCCCTGGATGTTGAGAGGGACCATCTGGGACATCTGGAACACAGCTGGAGGCTGATCTGTATCTATAATGCCCATTTGCAAGTTTTGTGCCTCAGTCCTGATGGTGACAGCAGCCATGGTTATATGTTTTCTGTCAGGTAGATCTAGGGTGTGCTTCCTTTGAAGCCTCAGTTTGCTCATTTGTAAGATCAACCTAGCAGTCACGCAGCTAAGTCTCCATATGAAAGCTCAGATGGTTTCCAAGTCCGTGCATTTGGATCTGCCTCCTTCCTTTCCGAAGGCCATCATCACAGCCTTTGTCATTTCTGTTGGAGACAAAGGCCAAGCTCTGCCACAGAGAAGGTGTTCTGACGACTCCCACGGTGTCCTAGCCACAGCAGGTCACTGGCTCCCCGGTAGGCCTGACTCACCTTGAGACTGCAGAGTCTGGCTGGAATTTATAATTAGCATGGCATTAATTATTGAGAGTCCTTCTTTGGCGTTTTTTTAAACATACTTGGAATCCTCGGTCCATAATGTCTCTTTAGAAGTGAGGTTCTGACATCTAGGTACTTTAGATACAAAAATAGCACAGCTAACGCGATGCAGAATGCCAAGAAATTGCTGCACTTAGTTCCCATGGTAAAGTCAATTTGCCTCCAATTTCCGACCCTCAGAGGTCTATGTGGATCAAGAAAAAGATAAATGCAAGAGATGAAAAATTCAACAAAACCATGTGCTCTCCCCTCAGTTCATATCTTCATGCAAAGTACTGTGCCAGGCTGGAATGGAAATGGGCCAATGGCAAATGTGAGACATGATTTTTTTTTTTAGACTTAAAATGTTATCAATCTTAAGATAAATCACCAATTCCGTAGCTACTTTTCAGGGAAAGCAGGTGCAGTCAATGAATTTTTTTTTTCCATTTTACAATTGTTTAAACATGAAGAGCATTTGGATTTTAGAAGCTTTACAACACAAAGTCCTTATTTAAAAACAAAACAAAACAAAGAAACAAAAAAACAAAAAAAATCCTCTGCGCGATCTACTTGTGTTCAGGGTAGCTGGCAGTGCACAGTGCCCATAATGAAAGGAAAATGACTTATGTTGCTGAAGTATAGAAAGAGGACTAAGGATGTGAGAAAATACAGGGACGTTGACAGTCGGAACGAGGTGTATTCAGTACAAGCAAAGTTTCTATATATTTGCGAGTGTGTGTGTGTGTATGTGTGTACAAATGCTCTTAGCTGTATGTGCAAACCACGGGTTGATGTCAGGCTTCTTACTTGATCACTCCCCGTTTTCTTTTTTGAGACACCTCTCTCTGGACTTTGTCGTTTTGTCCAGCCCAGCTGATCAGCCAACCCTCACCATCCACTTGTCTTTGCCCCTTGGAATTAGAAGTGCGTGGACATGCCCAGCCTTCATGTGGGCACTGGGGATAGGAATGTAGGACCTCATGTCTGCAGAGCAGGCACCTTTGGAGTCTCACAAGTGGAGCTTCATCCTGCCCTGTGGCTGTGGTCCCCGGGTTCTTCCTGTGGGGCAGGGAAGCTAGAGGCCAGCCACGGTGGCGCGAATGTGGATAGGGTTAATTCACTTCTTGTATCTCAGTTTCCCCAAGAGCAAAATGAAGGTCAGATGACCTCTGGCTTTCTTCCAGTTCTGGAATGCCCAGGACCAGCAGGAGATAAGAAATGTCCACAGCCATTTACATGGCATCCTAGATGGTGGGGCTGCAGAGATGGCGCAGTAGTTAAGAGCAAGTGCTTTCACAGAGGAGTTCAGTTCCCAGCACCCACAGTTCCCAGCAGGTGGCTCACAACTGCCTGTCACTCCAGCTCCAGGAATCTAATGACTTCCTTCAATCTTTGTGGATATTGCACTCAGGTACATATGCCTGAGCAGATACACACACATACACACTATTCAAAAATTAAAAATAAAACTGTGGTGGCAAAGTGCAGTCAATAGGATAGAAAGTTTGAAAAAAGCACCAGGCAGAGATTTTTTTTTTCTTGAGTATACTGTTGGGTCCTAAGATCTAACAAGGCATTTTTTTTTTTCAGTATATAAAGTCAATATATAGATGTCTAGTATCTTGTTTCTGGATGTTAGGCTTTAGTGGTCTAAGCGTAGGAAGCAACTTAAAAAATAGTAGCATGTGGGGGCTGGAGAAATGGCTCACCAGTCAAAAGCACTGGCTGCTCTTCTAGAGGACCCAAGTTCAATTCCCAACACCCACATGGTAACTCAGAACTGTCTTGGATTCTAGCTCAAGGGGATCTGATACCCTCATACAGACATGTGCAGGTCTACATGATCAATGCACACGTTAAGAAAAAAAAATAGTGCTCGCTTCGGCAGCACATATACTAAAATTGGAACGATACAGAGAAGATTAGCATGGCCCCTGCACAAGGATGACACGCAAATTCGTGAAGCGGTCCATATTTTTGAAAGACACACACGGTATATACTCACTCATATAGACATATAATATAGGATAAACCTACTAAAATATGTACACCTAAAGAAACTAATCAAGAAAGAGGACCCTGACTAAAATGCTCAATCCCCATCCCGAAAGGCAAAGAGGATGGACACCAGAAGAAGAAGAAAACAGGAAACAAGTTAGGAACCTACCATAGAGGGCCTCTGAAAGGCTCTGCCCTGCAGACTATCAAAGCAGAGGCTGAGACTTATGGCCAACTGTTGGGCAGAGTACATGCAATCTTATGTAAGAAGTGGGAAATAGTAAGAGCTGGAGAGGACAGGAACCACACAAGTAGAGCAACAGAACCAGAAAATTTGAACACAGGGGTCTTTCCCAGAGACTCATACTCCAACCAAGTACCATACATGGAGATAACCTAGAACCCCTGCACAGATGTAGCCCATGGCAGTTTAGTGTCCAAGTGGGTTACATAGTAATGGGAAGAGGGACTGCCTCTGACATGAACTGATTGGCCTGCTCTTTGATCACCTCCCCCTGAGGGGGGAGCAGCCCTCCCAGGCCACAGAAGATGACAATGCAGTCACTCCTGATGAGATCTGATAGACTAAGATCAGAAGGAAGGAGAGGAGGAACTCCCCTATCAGTGGACTTGGGGAGGGGCATGCGTGAAGAAGGGGGTGGGAGGGTGGGATCGAGAGGGGAGAAGGGAGAGGCTTATGGGGGGATACAAAAGGAATAAAGTGAAATTAATAAAAGTTAAAAAAAGAAAAAATAGCATACAAGACAAACATACACACAAATCAAAATAGGGAAGAAAAAAAATACCTATTCAAACCTCGAGTCTATTATTTTAAGAAGTCTTGAGCTTCATTTCTTCACATATTTCCCTTTATTATTACCTTTTTTTTTTTTTTTTTTTGTGAGACAGAGACTCCTGTACTCCTGGCAACCTGGAACCCTCTGTATAGACCAGACTGGGCTTGAACTTGTAATGACTCAACTTGCTTCTGCCTCCTGAGTGCTGGGATTGCAGGCACATGCTCTCACACTTGGCCTATATGTTTATTCTCTCTTTTTAAAAGTTTTTTTAAAGACAGAATCTCACTGTGTTAATTAGGCTGGCCTCAAACTTAAGAGATCTGCCCACCTCTGACTCCTGTGAGTTAGCATTAAAGGTACAGGCCACCATGTTTCTACTTATGCCATTTGAGTAGAAAATTCTCACTAGATTAGCCACCATGACGCTAGCAGATAGCAGGTTACTTTTTAAATCTTGTTCCTATTTTTTTTTTTATATTAGCAAAACATCCATCAGCAGCCCTACTGCTCACAAAGTATCCTGGTGCCTAACTGCCCAGAGGTGACCTTGAACCTAAGTCAGTAAGAGGAAGCAATCCCTTAAAGAGAATGGAAACCACATGACATGTCAAGAATATAAATATATACACACACACACATATATATATACACACATACACACACACACACACACACACACACGGTGATAACTCACGTAAATGCAGAAAGGGAAAATTATAAAGTAGTCCTCTAGCCTTCACACACATACCTGAGGCATACACAAATATGCACACATATGAAAATATTTTTTCAAAGCCAGGTACAGTGACAAATGTCCATAACTCCGACAAGGGTTTCTGCCTCCCTACTGTAGGCAGTTGGTGAGGCCTAGATTCAGTGAGAGATCCTTTCTCAAAGAAGAAAACGAGGGAACTAAGCGGGTAGAGTGCCTGACATTCATCAAGCCCTGGGCTACATTTCTCTCCATAAACAGAGCATGGTGACACAAACCTGTACTTTCAGCACTCAGGTGATAGACACAGGACCATCAGAGGTTCATGGCCATCCTCAACTCCATAGTGCATTTGAGGATAGCCTGGAATGCATGAGACTGTATCATAACCAAACAAAAATAAGGGGGAGAGCAATTGAGAAAGATACCTAACACCAATTTCTGGCCACACGCGTGAGCATATATACCGACCCCTAAAAAAAGTACAAAAGACTCTTTATCTAAGGCAGTGGTTCGCAGCCTTCCTAACGCTGCGACCCTTGAATGCAGTTCCTCATGCTGGGGTGACCCCTAACCCGCAAATTATTTTGCTCCTACTTTATAACTGTAATTTTGCTACTGTCATGCATCCCAATGTAAACGTCTGATAGGCAGGATAGCTGTTACGTGACCCACAGACTGAGACCCGCTGAGCTAAGTGTTCAACAATATGCAGATGTGTATTCTTCTAGTGTGTGCATGAAACGTTTACAAATGTCGACTAGGAGCCTGGCCAGAAAGCATGATTCAACCATTGCTGATCTGAAGGACTTGGGGCTATGCAGATGGCATCGTCTAACTGCACTGCGCCTAATCTAAATGCCAATAACATGATAGATGAGGTTCATAAACTTAGCTTCAAAAAGTAAAATACAGACGCTAGTAATGCTGGGTTGAAGCAGGCTGAATGTCATAATGACATTCCTGAAGGGTGTTTGGAAGTGAGCCCTGGGCCTTGTGCATGCTGGGTGAAGAGTCTGCTACTGAGCTATACTCCCAGCCCCTGTAGTTGAAGTAAGAAGACTTTTAACACATATTTTACTGTGCTCTCACACAGTGGGTATCACTGGATACCAGTGGGTATCCAGGTGGAGAAGAATAGAGAAAAAAAGTATGTGTGTGTGTGTGTGTGTGTGTGTGTGTGCGTGTGTGTGTGTGTGTGTGAGTATGTGAGAGAGAGAGACTGACTCCTGTAGCCTAGACTGGCTTCAAGCTCATTATGTATCCAATATGGTCTCTTGAACTAATTAATGATCCTCCTGCCTTCACCTCTCCAGTGCTGGTGGGAATACAGGAGTATGCCACTGTGCCAAATATTATGAAAAATTGTATACCAATAAGTGAAAATGTAGAGGAAAATTTCAAATAGAAAAAAAAAACCAAAGCCTGTTTTGGGAGAGCTAATTAAGCAGTCATTAAATATGTCCATGTGAAGAAAAGTTATTTTAAAGCAAAATCCCAATCATTTCGTTTTACTAATGAAGACTCGGGAGCCAGATGCTGGGGTGAAAACTTGCTAGATCAGAGGGGCAGAGAAAGCCACTAGCTGAACTTCCTATTTCCCAGAAGGAAAAAGCCTTTTCACCTTCTCCATGCTGAATGTCCCTCCTTTCTAACCCGGGAAAGAGCAGAGTCTAATTGTCACAATAATCACATACCATGAGCCAAATGTTTCAACTCCAAAAGTTGTTTGTTTCACTTTCTCATTTCTGTCTCCTCACTCTCATGCCTCCTTGCTTGCTTTTAAAAAGGTGTCCTTCCATTCTTTACAATTTTTAAAAGGCCTGATTTTAAAGTCTTTGTCTAGGAAGTCCAATGTAAACCTATCTTTTATTCTGTAATTGTTTTCTCAGAGGCTTACTGCCTCTGCTAACCCAGGCCCAATCCTGGAAGCTTCTAGCCTCTGTACAATCTAATCTAGGCCTAGAATTTTTTCAGCCTCTGAGACTTCCTGCTGAATACACCTATCCTTTCTAGTTCTTTCCGAACTCTGGCTGGCTGGTTCAACTCAGCTGGCTGACTCAAAACTCCACTGCAAGCTGATTGATTCAAATTGGCTTCTCTCAGCTTCTGACTGAATTGCTCTGCTTGGCTTCATACTAACTTTGGTAACATGTTCTAATCTTCTGGCTCCTTCTCATTCTCTGGCTCATTCTGTCTTCGTTTGTGTCCAGCTTGTTCTCTTTTCAACCTGTCTCTGCAAAACTCTTCTCATAAAACTGCCTGTAAAGTTCCATGAACTGAACTGCCATAAAATCAGCTCCACTGTACTGCCTCTCAACTCACTGACTCACCTGAACTGCCTAAACATAACTCAGAGATCTGCATTCCTTTGTCTCCCAAGTGCTGGGATATAAGGCCTGTACTACCGTACCTGGACCTAAGCTTTTCTTTAACTGAAACTTACTCAATACCAGACTGTCCTTGAACTCAGAGATCTGTTTGCCTCTGTCTCCTAGAATTATAAAGGCAAGTCTGTATTCCAGCTGGATCACACAGGCCTAGAAGGTCTTTGGATGTGATCTCTTGCCAGAGCAGCCATGTTTTGAATTAAAATTCCTCTACAGTCCTCAACACCTAGAGTTCCCTTCAGTTAATTTCTATAGATTGTTTCTCCCTTTCCTGCCCATATACAAGAGGTATTTTCTCATTTCTTTCCATATCTCTCTCTTTGGCTAAAACATGGTAGATATTTGCTTTTTTCCTGATTTTTAGCTATCACGAACGATCTGTCTGTTTACCTTGATGTTTTGTATTGACAATTGCTTTCACTTCTGTTGGCTATATTCCTGGGTAGTGGTGGATGTTGAGTCACATAATAAAGACACTCTGTTTTCCATGAGCAACCCTCAAACTCTTTCCTAAAGGCACACCATTTCACATATGTGAGTAAGGTATGGGATCTTGCTTTTCTATGGCTCCTAGCCATCCTTCGGGGTATGAAGTGCTACATCATCACAGTTTTGATGTGTATTTCTGTCATGGCTAATGCTGTCAAGGATAGATCACTATACTTATTAGCCACTTGTATGTATTGTTGGGACCTTTGGTATAAAAGAAACTTTCATTCCCCTGCTTCCGTTGTTGTCTCGGAGGATTATTGCCTCTGTCTACTAACTTAAACCAAGTCCTGGAAGCTTCTAGCCTCCTTACAGTGTGACCTAGGCCTAGGATGTTTTCAGCCTCTGAGTCTTACTGCTTATGAAGGTCACCCTTTCTTGTTCTTACTGAGGTCTGGGCTGGTTGGTTCAACTCAGCTGTTCTGGCTCAAACTCCTCTCCCAGGTGACTTAGTCAATCTGGATTTTCTCTTGGCTTCTGAATTGCTCTACTTGGCCTCAAACTAACTCAAGCAATCTCGCTTTAATCTTCTGGCTCTTTCTCTCATTCTGCCTTCACCTGTGTCTAGTTTGTTCTCTCCTTTAACCTCTTTCTTGGCCAGGGGCTTCCAGGATCTGCCTGTATCTGCCCCACCCCCAATGCTGGGGTTAGAGGCAGGTGGATCTCTGTGAGTTCAGGACCAGCCTGGTCTACAAAGCAAGTCCAGGACAGCCAGCGCTACCCAGAGAAACCTTGTTGTGAAAAACCATAGTAATGCTAACAAAATGATAAATAAAGTAAAAAAGAGATGGTTTAGCAGTTAGGATCTTATACTGCTTTTGTGGAGGACCTGTGATCCGTTCCAGCACCCACAGTTCACAACTCACAAAGACTCGTAACTCTAACTCCAGGGGCTCAATGTCTTCGTTTGGACTTCACGGGCACCGGAACTCACTTGTCCATATACCCACTGTGGTGGCTGGATGAGCTTGCCTTCCGTAGGCTCATGTATTTGAATGTTTGGTCTGTAGTTAGTGGAACTGTTTGGAGAAGGATTAGGGGGTGTGGCCTTGTCGGAGGAGGTGTGTCACTTAGGGATGGGCTTCGGGGTTTCGAAAACCCACAGTAGGCCCAGCATCTCACTTTTTCTCTCTCTTCCTCACCCTTGCCCCACCGTGGGCATTCAGCTTGCAGATCAAGACGTAAGCTTTTAGCTACAGCTGCAGCACTGTGCCTGCCTGTCAGCCGCCGTGCTCCCCCCCAGCAGGGTCCTGGACCCAACCCCTGAAACTGGAAGCAAGACCTGATTAAATGCTTTTTTTGTAAGTTTACTTTGTGTGTGATATCTCTTGACAGCAGTAAAAGAGTAATTAAGACACCCACAGACACACACACATACACATATATATAATTTTAAAAGTAACGTAAAACATTTTTTTAAAAGCTGTGATTAGCAGTAAGTGCTTAAATTGCTTAGCGTACATTTTGCAAAGTTTTGAGAGATGCAGCTATGTGTGAGCCTGTCATCAGATCAGGGACACATTCTACCACCTCAGAAGTTCCCTTCTGCCCTCTGTAACCCTTTCCTCCCTGCCCTAGCCTCCTTTCTGGGTCTGCTTCCTGCTTGTATCGATTTAGTCTCAAGTTCTAGAGTTTTACATAACAGGGGCTGGACATATTCTCTCTCTACCTTTTTTTTTGGCTTCTTCCGGACAACTCTTTGATGCCTCGTTCACATTAATGTGGTTGGAAAAATAGGTTTGCATAAATTATGTAACTTCCTGTAAATTATGTAAAACCCTGGAGTCATAGAGGTGGACCTGGGATCCCCACCGATTTTTGCCTGTTACCGAGTGTGTTAAAAAGAAAAGCCTTGGAAGGCTAAATGAATTGTTCAGAGTTACTTTACTGGTGAGTGGCTGAAGTAGGACAAAGCCCACTGTGCTGGCCGCCTCTTAGCTATTGATGTCGCTCCTGCGAAGAGCGGATGACTCATTTTAGATTTCTCTGGGACCTTGTTTTCTGGTGTCCCTGCCACTACCTTGACCTTACAGTTGGTCTCAGATGGAAAATCCAGTGTGGGAGGTTTGGCAGAAGCTGCCTTCAACCCACTTTGCTTCAGCCTTCAGAACAGAGAAGTCGGTTTCTTTAGAAACTGCCTTTGGTTTCCATCAGTTTCCCATCAGCTTTAGGAAAGGACCATTGTTCGGTTGAATTTATCCTTCTCTCCCTCCCAGTGTCCTCAACCTTCCTCTATCTATTTTCTTTTCCTTCATTTCTTCCTCAGTTATATTTCCCTATTTCTATTTGCTCTGTTTCCATATTGTTCTGTTTTATTTTTTTTTAAAGATTTCTTTTTATTTTTCACTTAAAATTGTGTGCACGGCCAGGTGATGGTACGGCATGCCTTTAATCCCAGCACTTGTGAGGCAGAGGCAGGTGGATCTCTGGGTTCAAGACCAGCCTGGGCTACAGAGTGAGTTCCAGGACACAGAGAAACCCTGTGTCAAAAATAAAATAAACAAAAATAAACAAATAGAAGTGAGTGTGTGTGTGTGTGTGTGTGTGTGTGTGTGTGTGTGTGTGTGTACTCTTGGGTGCACATGAATGCAAGTGCTTGTGGAAGCCAGCAGATCACTTGGAGTTTCGGGCAGTTGTGAGCTGCTGAGAACTGAACCTGTTTCCTTTGCAGAGACAGTAAACAGTATGCACTTTTATTCACTGAGCCATCTCTCCAGCACCTAAAGAGCTCAGTCTCCATCCCCACCACCTCCTTCATTAGCCTTGCTTTACGCTGTAGTTGGCCCAAACGATCAGAATATGACATGAAATGGTAGAGAAAAGATCTGTTCTCTGACTCTGTAGAATGGCCATGTGACAGCTTATACACTGTTATTTTAGTTGCTGTCTTAGTTGCTTTTATTACAAATGCACATTATTCTGTTTGGCCTCTTAAGGTTCTGGGAATCACGTCTTCATGCTTTGTATGTCAAGAGTCCCACTAAGTCTGCAGCCTATGCAATTTGCACCACATGCAACTATTAGCTCCACATATGCCATGTTTAATGACAGATACCATGTGGTTCAACAAAGTTTCTAGGGCTTCGGCTAACTAGCCTGTCAATCTCCACCCAGAGAGGTATTTTAAGGAGCCAGAATAAATGATGATAGCTCTCCTATCATGAAACACAAGCTTATACTCCAGAAAAAATATGTCAGTGTGAAAATTAATTGATACATGAACTGGATTTATAAAAACCTAAGCCAGCAATGAAAAAAAAATCATCCCTGGAGTCTAGATACATAAGCCTGAAGTTCTTAGATTTATGCAGTAACTCAAACGAGTAAGAAGAAAGTAATAAACAATTTTATGTGATATGTAATAGGGAGCTACATCAGCCTCAATCCTTCTCCTGGAAAGTCTCAGGTTATAGATTTGAGATTGTATTTATGAGACTGAAACAGCATTTAATTTAAATCTTTTTTTTTAAGAGGCAAGTGAACTGTTTCCATGGAACCTGGCAAATTTTTAACAAAGAAATAAACAAAATGTAACCTTTGCAAGGAGACTTTTTATGGCTCCCACGCTTGTGAAACTTGCTTAGTATCGGGTTTTTTTTTTTTTTTTTGTTTTTGTTTTTTTGGTATTTTCAGCATCCATGATAGTATCTTTCATTTATTTGTTGGTTGTTTTGCTTTTACATAGCATGCCAAGACAAGGAGTTTAGACACACGACAAAATGTGTATAGGTAACGAGAGAGAATTCTGTCGAGCATGGTGGGAGGAAGAAGCCAGAGTTCTCTGTCTCAAACGCCCAATTGGAAGCCACGAAACCAAGAGCACAGAAGTGTGATGTGAGCATTAGGGCAAGAGTGGGACATGTGATCTCCTAATTCAGGCAGGATCTCAGCTCTATCTGACTTCAGTGACATTTCATTCCGGAGATACTGTGTTCCTGGATTTCTCTATTTTTGAACGTCCTACATTCTGTGAACACCAAGTAGGGAAGTCACAGACCGTGGAAACAGTTGAGGAAGCTCACATGCCTTTTAATTACCTTGGTAATATTATTTTACTTTCCCGAGTTTCACTTTTCCCATATGTAAAATGTACCTACCGCCCAGGGACCTGCTGGGATTCATGAATGTCATAAATGTACTCCTTAGCAACAAGGAAGCCCTCACATCAAGAAGGGAAAGTTCCGGAAGCCATTATAAGTTGCTTTCAAGAAACCCCAGACTTGCTCCAGATCCACCCCTTTCCTTTATATGTTTTTAAAGGATTTATTTTTATTTTATGTGTATGGGTATTTTACCTTCATGTATGTCCGTGTACTGTGTGTGCAGTTCCCGTGGAGGCCAGAAGAGGGCAGCATCTGACCCTCTGGAAATGGCGTTACAAATGGTTGTGAGCCACCATGATGGTGCTGGGAACTGTGCCTGGGTCCTCTGGAAAAGCAACCAGTGCTCTTAACTGCTGAACCGTCTTTCCAACTCCAAAACCTCCTCTTGAATGTGGGTCTAATGATAATTACTGACCCCCAAGAGCTGGTTACTGCCCACTGGATACACCCATCCTTGTTTGTGTAAACCTGCCTAACACATTATACCTGATTGGTTCGTTAGATGGCCTCTACCTGGGCAGGGCAGAATGGGGTAGGTGCGGCTGAGGTTCCCAGGCTTTTGAGGAATCAGGAGAGACAGAGACAGACACTTGCATTTATTTTTTTACCTCTTAATCTCCACCCTACCCTGTGCCTTCCCAAAGCGTCTAGCATAGATGCTACATCCTTTTCATCCACAGGTGCAGGCAAGAGGATGAAGTCTTACGCATACAGTCCAATGGAAGATCGGCAAAACTCCAACTTCCACCGTTTAGCCCACCCTCTCCACCACAGGGGTGTGGGTGGGGCTGTATGTTCCAGATGCACTGCACTTAGATTCTCTAAAAACATAGGGAGTCTTTGCAGGTCCTGGATTTCTCCCTCAGTATTTCCACCTTCCTCCATATTGAATGGCCATTCCCTTGTCTCTCCTGAGTAAGTATCTCCTCTTTTTTTTTTTCAAGACAGAGAACAAGTGAAACCCTGATGCTCTGCCCTTCAAATGTACTATTGTAACTGTCTTTGTTTTTAACTTTTAGTTAATGTGTGTGTGTGTGTGTGTGTGTGTGTGTGTGTGTATGTTTGTTTGTGCACCTGTTCACATGAATGGTCCTGGATCCCCTGGAGCTGGAGTTTCAGGCATTTGAGAGCAACTTGACACAGGTGCTGTGAACCTACTCAGGCCCCCTAGAACCTCGGGGGAGCAGTCTTGAGCTACCGCTCTAGGTCTGCTGTAACTGTCCTTGATTGCTGTTCTGCCTAGTTGTTGGATTTTGGTCTGTTTGATTTTAACTTGTCACGAGCTGGAGTTATTTCGGAAGAATCTCTTACCACATTGGCCTGTGGGCAAGCCTGCGGGGCATTTTCTTGATTGATGGTTGATGTAGAAGAGCCCATGCTCTTCTACACCCATTGTGGGTGGTGCCAATCCTGGGCTGGTGGTTGTAGGTTTTATAAGAAAGCAGGCTGGGCAAGTGACGGGGAGTGAGCCAGTAAGCAGCACCCCTCCATGGACTCTGCATCGGCTCCTGACTCCAGGCTCCTTCCTAAGAGTTCCTGCCCCGACTCTCAGGAAAATGGACTATAAACTGTAAGATGAAATAAACCCTTTCCTTTCCAAGTTGTTTTTTTTTTTTATTTTTTAAATGATTTATTTATTTATTATTTATACAGTGTTCCGCCTGCATGTGCACCTGCAGGCAAGTAGAGGGCACCAGCTCTCATTACAGATGGTCATGAGCCACCATGTGGTTGCTGGGAACTGAACTAAGGACCTTTGGAAGAGCAGCCAGGGCTCTTAACCTCTGAGCCACCTCTCCAGCCCCTCCAAGTTGCTTTTAATCATGGTTCTTTATTAAAGCAGTGGAAACTATTAACTAAGACAATTGTATATTTGTCCCATGTGTTAGAATCCCTGCTTGTGTTCGAAGTCTCCACAGCAAGGGTCTGCCTTGCTTTTCTTCTTTAGCAGGATCTGGGCATGGTTTAATGTATTCAGTGATGTTCAGTTAGCGTCGCCTGGGTTAATTTAGCCAGATGTCTTTACAGGGTGCTATGGTTGTTCTTAACCGACCCTCACTTTGAATAATTAACAATTCAATTATCTTTCCCTGTGTTAATTTTCTAGTTGCATTTGTCACGTTTCATAGACCATCCATATGAGAATGAGATCCTTGCCTTCCCTACTCCTCTGAGGACTCCGAAATGAAATTTACATGATAATTAAGAAGACAATATAAAATAGATGCATTTTTGCCTTAGAAGAAAACGTGGGGATCCTCGGAAGATCAGTTGTTTTGTTCTGTCTTCTGAGAACTTTTTATTGGCCTTTTGGATAAAGTTTATTTGCCAGGAAGGATGATCCCGTCAACCTTCGGCTGGTTCCAGCGCGTGGCCTCCTCTTTGCCAATCCTGTGCTTGGCCTCAGTGCAGCCTGTCCTGGCTTCTTGTCTGCAATGCTGGAACCTGGCCTATTGGGCACCAGACAGAAGTCCAGGCCATAAATGCCAATGTTTGGGCCGTATTTGATGCCCACATCAATGTGTTCTTGAATGTCTAAACCAAAGTTTCCAGTGTCCGAGACGTTGTTTTTCCCTAACTCCTACTCCTGCACCTTCAGGCCTTTCTTCAGAATTTCTTCTGCCTTGGCTCCACGGACTGTGCAGGGAACAACAATCTTTTCATTTCTCCTGATGCTAAAGGACCTGACCATGTGCCTGGCTTTGGAAAGCACAGGTGTCTGGCCTGTGAGCTGCTCCAACACCTTGGCTGCCCGGGTCAGTCTGTCTCTACTCTCCCCCACACAGACACTGAGGCAGGGCTTGCGTATGTGAAGTTCCCACATGGGGTTCTCCTTTTCACCTTGATCTTGCGCCATGATGGGGAACAGGAAGAGAGCCAGAAGTTCAGTTTCACGTGCCTGTGTCTCACCTCTGATGAGACCTGTGCTTGAGTATAATACAAATACTCATTATATCATCATGGTCCTGAGAAATCTTACCCCAGCGGAGACAAGATAGCTACAAGAGTTGGAAGCTGGCAAAATCCCTCTTCCTGAAAGGGAACTAGCCCTGCTCACCGCTGGAACACCTGTGGCTGCCGCGCGGCCTTCGGTGTTTCCGTTGTTCTGCTCTCAGCCCCTCTTCGGAGTCTGTTGGATGGCAACTGACCTGGTTGTAATTTGGCTTCTAGCATGTCTTCGTGGACCCGACTGCTCCAGCTCTTACTTTACATTGTTAATATGTGAGTATGATGAAGATGACGCTTCCAGAATATTCTGACTAGGTGGCTTCGGGGCTGTAGAGGAGTGGCTGCCCTCCTTTTGGGCAGCCAGCTCATCCCTACCTCTTCTGGTGCTTTCTGTGGCCTGCAACTCCACAGAGTTGCTGGTCCCTCACCTTCAGGAACTTAGCCACTCCCTTATTACTTTATTTCTCTATTTATTATTATTATTATTATTATTATTATTATTATTATTATTATTATTATTATCATCTTTTTAGACCCTCACATATTTCTGGCTGGCCTCAGCTCATTAGGTAGCAGAGGCTGACGTGAATTTCAGGTTTTCCTGTCTCTACCTTCTGAGCACTAGGGTTATGTTGGAAGATCGTGCTATTTAAGGTCGCAGTCGGCCACGTGCAGATAGCTCTCCAAAGCTCAGCACAAGATGGAGGGCTGCCCCTTCTCTGCCTAACCTTATCTGGAGAGAGTGTCTCTAGGCACAGATGCCTGACAGTATTCGGAGCATGACCCGGTACAATAGCTGCGTGACTCAACACACAAGCTCTGCTCTTCTACCTACCCAGATGATAATTCTGACCAATCAGCCTGTCCTGCCTGTATCACAATTAGGTACTGTGTTAGGACCAGTCAGTCCTTTCTGCCTGTAACCCTAAGAACCTTTATATTCCTCACCCCTGAAACAATGAAACGAGCTGTCTTTCTGAAGATGATCCTGGAAGTCTTGTCCATTGTACTCACCAACCTTCCGAATCCCAGTCATCACCTCTGCTCTCTTTGTCTTTGTGGGCCAATGGCCAACAAACCCCGGGGGAAGGGAGGACCACAGGTTAGAGCTGTGTCACCACTCTCAGTGTACAGGTGTGACAGGTTTGTGTGACCACACTCAATTTACACAGTGCCTGGGATCAAACCCAGGACTTCACGGGAGCCACACAACCACTACCAGCTGAACTGCAGCCCCGAGCCCTTTCTCCTGTTTGAAAGTACCCTCCTGCTGCCTGTGGTGTGAGTCAGAAGTTCAGTTTCACATGCCCTACAGTTCACACCTGGGGGGACTGGTCCTTGATTAGAATGCAAATATTCATTGTATTGTCACCTACTCACGGATCTGAGAAAGCTTGTTCAGCACAGACCAGCCATCTCCAGGAGCTCTCTATTGATGTTTGAAATTTTTATATAGTCCCTTTTAACTATTTCATATTTCCATCCCATTTCACCTAGAAAATTTTATCTCAATGTAATGTGTTTTTTTTTTTTTCGTGCCTGCAAGTCTTTTATTGGCCATGCTAGCATAATTTGCTGTGATAAATATACCTCTGCATCTATATTGAAATTGAAATTTTGTTTTTATTTCCTGTGTCCTTGGGCTTTAAGCATTTCAAAATATCTTATTGAGTTATTATCTCTAGGACATGATCAACATATTACAAATATGTTGCACATTTTATGGGTAACATGAAAAGTAAAATTTTATTGAAAGTGCATCTCTTAACGAGATGAATGAGGCCACATTTTTTTTATAGTTTATGTATTTGTGGGTGAATAAAAAGTATTACTAGCACTAGAAGCTTTACTGTTATTGCTGCTGAGACAGACACGACATTCACTTGATTCCTGTTTCTCAGCATTGTAAGTAGAAGAGTAAGGAACCCTCTGTGCTCATAAAAGACTGCATGGGACTCTGGAGGGGGTGTTCTTGTAGCCCAGGTCCTGCCTTGTTTATTCCTAATTTGTATTTCAAGTGCCCGTGTGAAAACTTCATCTGGACGCCTGTCAGCTCACAGCTTCTTGCTCTACCTTCAGCTTTGCCAGCAGCAGAAGGGCTGGAAGCCTTGGGGCTTAGGAAATGCAGTCTTTACCCTGTCACTCTCTCAGCACCATTAGCATCCTGTTCCTTCCCTCAGACTGACTCTCAAGGCTCTGAGCTGAGGAAGAGGCATGCCTTTCTTCAGCACAGAAGATAGGGGCAACCATGTAAAGAAATGGGGGTGGCTGGTGGGGAATAGGACCAGCCTATTGCCCAATTGGAAGAACTCTGTCTTTATTATGAGTAATGGTTTGCATATGAACTGTGTGATCCACAGAATGAGGCTTCCCACCAGGACCATTTTAAGTATACAGGTCAGTGTCGGTCACTGTGAAACATCTCCACCGTCTGTCTCCAGAAACGTTTTCATCTTGCAAAATTGTAATTCTGTATCCATAAGACAGCAACTTCCTGACTCCACTTCCCCCAAGCCCTGGCAACAGAGTTAATTATCAGCTAAATACAGCAGAGTGTGTGAGGTCAACCTGTCTAGGAGATTGCACTCCAAAACTTGAGGCATTTATCATGTCCCGCCTTACAAATCACATTGGAGAGTTGTTTACCTGATTTGGAATTCTTCCTACAGACTCTTACAAAACTCAATACCAAAATAAAATGAATAAAATAATTCCATGAATCTAGGAAAGTTTTTATTGTCTTCACAGAAGAGGATGACAACATCTTGTAAGAATTTTTCTAAGCCCCATTTAATATTAACTTTGATACATGTAACAGTCTCTAACGTTTAGTAATATTCACTTATGCTAATGAAAATTTTCCTGGATAATTTATATATATATATATATATATATATATATATATATTTATTTATTTTACTGGATAGGAATAGAGTTCCTCAATATACACACTGCATAGCTCAAACCAGAAATAGATTTCCTTATAGTTATGGGCATTAGAAGTTTAAAAGTAAGGTGTCAGCAGGGTTGCTACTCTGTGAGAGCTCTAAAGGAGAACCTGTTCTGCACCTCTCTCAGAAGTGTGCTGCACATACATAACACATACATACATACTCACACATGCATGCATTCTTTGATGTTTCTTGATTTGTAAATCTGTAGTTTCTATCTTTGCCTCCTAGCACGAATACACGCGCAAACACCATTTTAAAAAGAAAAGAAAAAAAAAAAGCAACCCCACAGATAAAATGTATAGACAAAACAAAGTAAAAACAAAACAAAACAAAACTTTCAATTTATCATAATAGGAAAAATATATGATCCAGGCATAAAAGATTTTCTTTTCTAACCTTTTCTGTATTTAGGTTTTTGTTTGCTGGCTGGCTTGTTTAAGTTTTTTGAGACGGAATTTCAGGTAGCAAGGGACTCACCTTTAACTTCTGACTCTCCTTCCTCCACTTCCAAAATGCTGGAGTTACAGGCACGCACCAACCACTACTGGCTGAAAAAGGCTTCCTGAAGAGTTTTTCTCTGGTCAGGTTTCCACTGATGGAAAAGCAAGAGTACTTACCCAAGTGCTGAGAAAGTGCTTGGAAAATCTTAGGGTGTACAAAGAGGAAGAACAATTTCTGTTTCACTTTGTGCTTCCTTCTCAAACCCTAAGCCTAGTGCTACCTAAGAGAGTTAAAAGACACCAGGAAAAGCTTTGTCTGGGGTGTTTTTGACTTAGCTCTTTTCTTGTAACAAATAAGATATATGGGCTGGAGAGCTGGCTTGGTTGGTAAGAGCACTTGCTCTTCCGGAGCGCCTGGGTTGGATTCCCAGCACACACGTGGCAACTCTTACCTCTTTGTACCTTCACTCTCAAAGGATGCAAAGCCCTCTTCTGGCCTCTGCAGGCATCAGGCATGAATGTGGCACACAGAGATACACGCAGGCAAAGCGGCTACACACATTGAAATAAAATAAGACCACTGTTAAATGTGCACATGATACTGTATTCTATCTCCTCAAAAGTGCTACCTGGGCTGGTCAAGGTAGCGCACATCTGTAATTCCAGACGTTGAGAGACTGAGGCAGGAAGAGAACTGTGAACCTGAATTCTCGGCCAGCCTGAGCCACTTGGTGACTTTTAGGCACGGATGGACCTTATAAGCGAATGTCAGGTTACCCTGGTCTACACATTCAGACCCTATCTAAAGAAACCAATACCAAAACCCCCAAACACAAAACCAAACTGTTAACTGATGCAGTAATGTACATTTCCATCATTCTAATGGAACTTAATGTTTTTGTTTTCTCTCTCTCTCTCTCTCTCGCTGATGACTTTCTAGCCAGCATACAAACCTAGAATAAAAGCATGGAAACTAATTGAATACTATATGCTCTGCCTCTATGGTTTTTATGTTGTACTCATTCGTTTCTTGGGAACTTCACTCTGACAGTCCCTAGTACACAAGGGCAGACAATGGGTGGTGACTGATTGTGTTTACGAAGCGCTCTAACTGAGATTTGAAATCTTATAGTCTAAATAAGAATTAGAATTATATCTTGCTGAGTCACTGGCTTGGAAACTATTTTCATGAGAAATCATATCTCATTTGATTAAAATAAAGACAGAAAATTCAACCTCGTGGAAAACTCATTTGTCTTCTAAGAATAGCATTTCTGATAGTCAAAGAAATTAGGGGTGGAAAAATCAATTCACGCTCATCTACTGGCTTGTCAGAAAGAGCTGCTCTTTGCAAAATATATTCTAGTTTCCTGTCCAGGTTAATTTTAAATGTCTCAAGGGATGGAACACTCCTTACATCTCTCTGAAGTCTTTTCTTTTTTAATCTTATTGAACCTGTAAGACTGCTTTCTAATAGGAAACCTTCATGTTAAATACCATTTATATACTATTTCTCTTAATCACACTTTGTTTTCCTATACTAGTGCCATTTTCTTCCTGAATGCAGTTTTTGTATTTTCAGTTATTTCTGACAAGATTGTTATTCTTTTTTTTCCTCACAAAGAGATGAGGGATGAAAGAGAGAGAGAGAGAGAGACCTTCCATGTAGGGATGGGTAGAGGTCAGAGGTTGGTTGATTTTAGGATGACTTTCCTTTTTTTTTTTTTAATTGCTTCTTTGCCTATAATGGTCTTTCTCTCTCCTCTTTTAAAATATTTATTTGTATTTTTATTTTGTATGTGTGTGTGTTCACTCGCATATATGTATGTGAACCACCTTCATGCCTGGTGCTGGAGGAGGTCAGAAGAGGGCATTGGATCCCTGGAATTGGAGTTATGAATGGTTGTGCACCACCATGGGGGCGCTGGGAACCAAACCTTTGTCCCGTGCAAGAGCAGCAACTCCTGTAAATGCTGAGCCATCGCTCCAGCCCCAGTTTCTTAAAAACGAAATTACGCATGCTGTGATTCTAGCACGCAGGTTGCTGAAGCAGGAGGATGGTCTGAGAAATAAAAGGAGAATCTGTCATTCCCCTCCCCCAAAAAAGGCAAAACAAAAGAACGTACTATAAATAAATAAGCAAAACAAGTCCCCAGATGATCTCTCCGTCTTCTCTTCTCTTTTTCAGACTTTGTAATGAGGCTCTTTAGAATGTAGGATATTTGGCAGGACAAATAAGAAAGCGAAGACGATCATTTCTCTCTTTGACCAAGGATATTCTCAATTCCTTAGCAGATTGGCAATGTATGTCTTGCCTATCTCTAGTATAAGGCATTTTTCTCTTACAAATGATTCTCAGTTCTTTTTAAAATACTCCCTCTCTCAATATTCTCCATCTCGGATCCCTTCTCTTTTTAATTATGTTGGCATGAATTTAAAATCGAGCATTTTTCTAGGTTGTACTGTGTGACTCGTGTTGTACCCGTTGAATATAAAGGTGATTTTTTTTCCCCCATTGACCGGATTCAAATCCTTACCCTTATCTGGGTAGAGGATTAAGCGTGAGACACTGGGAACATTGGCGCCCCGGACTGAAATTTCTGCAGTCTGGTGATAAGGGAAGCAAGGGATCCAGAAGGGTGAGGTGATAGCACGTAGCCAGGGGTCGACATGGCCCTGAACAAGAAAACATAAATGTTCTGCAGCCACAGTCTGTTCATTAATAGGCTAGCTCCTACAGTAGCCTGGGAAAAGAGTGGTGCATGCCGCGGTATGCTTTCTGTGCACATTCAATTGAATTGCTACCAGTTCTTGTGCAGAACCATCCACTACCATTGTTCAGGAACCAGGGGATTTTAATAAAATTCACTAAATAGGTTTTTCAATATTAAAAGTTTACAGAAGCATTTGATTCATTTTCTCTTCTTACTAGAGTCAATGAGGGATTAAAACCAAAGTAAAGACAAATGAAACAACTGAACAACAGACTAAAAAAATGAAAAAAAACCCGTGTAGTTGGATTCCCTAGGACAGGCACCATGTGTGATTTCTCACAGGAAGTAATGTCTCGTTGAGAAAGAACTTATGTTCTGCAGTAGCCTTGAAGAAATCTCCCATCTGTCCCCAGTAGCTCAGTGACCTTTACAAAGTCACCTAACTTGTCTGGCAGCACTCTCCAAAATAACATTGTGACTTGCCCATTTGAGGAAACATTGTTAGAAACTGAGATTCAATTGAGTTTGTGTTTGCATAACATTCAGTATATAGTGCTTTAAAATCTAATTTCATTTTTAAAGGGTTAAACATTTGTCTGTTTATTTTTTTTATGTGTGTGCACAAATGCTCACACGTGCTATGGGGCACATGTGGAGGTCAGAGGTTAACTTGCAGGAGCTGATTCTCTCAACTGGGTGGATCAAACTCAGGTTATCAGCCTTGGTAACAAGCAACCTTACCAACCCAGCCGCCTCACTTGCCCTAAGTTTTCTTTTATCTTTCTTTCATTTATTAAACAAGTATTTATTATTATTATTATTATTATTATTATTATTATTATTATTATTCGCGACAAGACTGAAAGGGGGAATTTTTACACAGTGACAGAGAATGGTACGGCATGCAACTGGATGAACAGCATGCTACAGAAACATCCAGCATACTCTGGAGCTAAGACATGAGCGGCTGACTGGCATGGTTGATTCAGGGAAATATTGGCCTGTGAAGAAAATGACTTTAAACAGTGGACAAGGTGAAGGAGGTAGGAGGGGGCCCTGTGCGAAGCAGGGAGTGAATTCCAGGCTCAGGGAATGACATAGGAAAGGCTTGCTGAAGCACAGAAGTGCGTAACCTGTTTGCCAATGGGTGATCTAGAATGGGCAAAGCATCATGGGTGAGTGAGTGGGAGAGGGAACGAGAGATTCCTTTCTCTTTGCTGAGTCTAAATAGGACGAGTTCTAAATAGAAGATGTCTCCACATACCAATGCGGAATCTGGAGAGGCATATATTGGCCTGTATTACTCTGTTGACAGTGAGTATCTGAAAACCAACCTTCCTATATATTTTGCTGGGGATGCATTAATGACCGTGAGTTTCTTTTGCTTGTACAAAAGAGATTGCTCACACAACAGAGGATTTAATCTTACTAGTTTGTTATTTATGTGTCCTGAATTTTGTTCAGTAAATAGGAAATGCTCCTTATATAAAAATTAATTTATTGTAAAAAATCACATAAAATGTGAGTAACTTTAAAAATATATTTTCTTTTTATATATGCAAATATGTATATGCCTTGGCTCATGTATGAAGGTCAGAGGACCCTGGAGGTCATCAGGCTTGGCAGCAAACACCCCTACCTCCTGATCCATCTTGCCAGCCCTGAAATATAATTTTTAAGTTAAAAATCAGGGTGACATTGGAGAAAGGATAAGATGGATAACAAGTGGCAGCAGCGACCATTTTCCCTCTGAGAGTCATGAGTAGGGTCTCAGCTACTTAGATGACAACGCTACGAAGCACATGCTTTGGTTGTTAGTGTTACCGGAGAAGAAAACCAAGTTTGAGAGAAGTTAAATCATTTGCCCAGAAACACCCATGGAAGGGCACGGTAGAGTCTGTGTTCCAGCCTGGGTCACTGAGCATGGCTCGTGTGGGCTTGGTGGTTGCCTTTCCCTGAAGAGCTTTTATAGAAGAGATAGTGCCTGGATTGGGCCTTGCAGTAAGTGGGATTTTGCTCAGTAAAGATGCATGAGCATGAGTTCAGCTCAAGAAGGACACCTGGAAGAGCAGACAGGGATAAGCCATTTGGTACTTCAGGGATGCTCACAGGTGGATGGAGACTATGAAAGAGTAGTCTCGGGGAGAGGTGGCTGATCAGGGTGGGCAGCAGAGGAGGTAGAAATGTGAGTGTGTGCGCATTTGCAGTGGGAGAAGAGTTGGCCTTGTGGGCAGTAAATATTTGTAGTTTTTATTCTAAAGCAACATGAAATTAAAAAAAAAAAAAGCGGGTTAAAGGAGAATGACGTCACCGGCATCTTTATTCTAGCAGGATGTCTCTGGAAGGTTGAGGGAGGGCGTAAGTTTAAGCAGAGACTGGTGGGTGTCACCAAGGTCAATTGGCAGGATTCTGAAGTGGTGTGCGAAAGGCCCAGGAGAACAGTGAGAGTGGGGACAGGCCCTGAGGCCTGGATCTGAGAGGCAGCCTGGACGTGGGAACACATGGAGCTTGATGACCAATATGCTTACGGAGGTAGGGAGACACGAAGATGGTTGGCATTTGTACTGTAGAAACCTGAGGAGCTGGTGAAGTCGTGAACAGGAGGCCTGCTGCGGGCTGTCCATAGGATTTCATTAGTCCCATGAAATCCTGTGAGGTTAAGTGTGTTGCTCACAGCCACACAGCTGGTGAGAGCAGGTCTGTAAAATAAGGCCTTACCTCCAAAGTCCATAATCGGTCTAGGACACTTCCATACCCTGATGACACTCTTAATGTAGAAAAGTAAAGGTGAAAGCTCAGGAGGTAGACAGAGCTCACAGACATGTTCTTCTAGGAACAGTGCAGCACGCACAGAGATGAAGCCCTGAGCTGTCGGAATAAGAACCAGTGCAGTTCCTTGGCATGACATTCTCTGCCCTGCTGGAGGTGGAGAGATTTTGTATGTTTCTTGTCCAATACAGGCCCCATTTTGTGAGGCTGCTTAGCACATGATTTGGGGCCGGGTGTGACTGAGGAACTGCAGTGTGAATTCTAACCGATTATAATCAATTTTGAGATTTTTTTTGTTTTGTTTTGTTTGAGACAGGGTTTCTCTGTGTAACAGCTCTAGCTGACCTGGAACTCACTTTGTAAACCAGGCTGGCCTTGAACTCCCTTTGCCTCCCCAGTGCTGGGATCCAAGCCATGTGCCACCATTTCCAGCTAATTTTGAGGCTGGTAAGTCTATATGATGCTGCCAGAGGTAGTGGCACAAAACTCTAATCTTAGTATCTGGGAGGCGAAGGCAGGTGGATCTCTGTGAGTTTGAGAATAGCACGGTCTAAAAAAGAGCCTATTACCATATTGAACCATTTTAGAGTCACTGGCTAGGCACAGAGTCGCCACTGGAGAGGCCTGGCTGGCATCCCTGAGAAATCAGTAGGCACAAGGATCATCTATTTCATATCTGAGGCTCAGACCAGGCGTAAATTTAAGCTCATGCGTCATGAACAGAGGTTGGCGGATTGAGACTTCTGTGACTGGAATGCTGCCGTTCCACGGCCCGGTTGTAACTTACCTTGGACAATCTCAGCCTAACAAATGGTCGTTCCTTGCCCACCTCTCTGTCAGACCGAACATACCAGTAGACACAGAGGAAAGCCTCTGAAATGTAGTAATTTAACAAAACGCCGTCCTCCCCTGATGGAAGGGGTGAGCATGCTATCAGACAGTACCTGAGGCCTATAGCTAAGTGTCCTCCGTCTGGCCATGACCACATCTCTGGTATTCCCACCATTGTATTTTAAGAAATATCTTGATTTAGAACTTTTTTTTTTTTAATGTTATTAAAAAAAAAAAAGCCTCCATGAAAATGTCTCCTCATTGGAATATTCTGTTTGGGAAGACCCAAATCTATTTTCCTAGGACACGCTCACACACATTTTCGCTCCAAAATAAGCTACCTCTTCTACTCTTTGAGCTCTTTGAGTTTTTATGTGGACACAGGAAAACAAAAAACAACCTCCCTCCCCAACAGCAAGTACAACAAAACCCAAAGCAAAGCAACGCAAACCAACCAACCAACCCCCAAACCCACCACCAAACAACAACAAAAAGAAGAAAAAAAATTGTTGGAAGTGGTGGCAGAAATCTATAATCTCAGAATTCAGGAAGGGGAAACAGGAGGATTGCCATGAGATTAAGGACAGCCCAGGCTTCAGAGTGAGACCTTGTCTCAACAAACAAACATACAAGCAAACAAACATAAATAAGCAGATAAGAATAAAAATATGAAATTTGCATGTCTCAGTGTCCTCAGTGCTGAGATTACCTTCTTATATAAAACAAAAACATCATAATTATTTTCTCCAAATTTTTATTTTTCTCTGTGTAGCAGTATTTAAGAGCACAAGCATAGCTGGCCATGGTGGCACACACTGTAATTCCTGTTCTCTAGAGCGGGAGGAAAGAGAATCAGGAGTTCAAGTCTAGCCTGGCCAACATGAGACCCTGTCTCAAAAACAAAACAAAACAAAACAAAACAAAACAAAAAACCCAACAAACCCAAACCAACCAACCAGGTAAACAAACAAGAGTATAAGCACTATGCAAAATAGCTAGTTCAAATCCTAGTTGAACAGAGTTCTGCCTCCAAACATGCTCTGTCTTTCCTCAATTATCCCACATGCCTGACTTCTCTAGTGCTAACGTAAGGAAACATAGCACTCCTATATAGTTAATGTACGCATACACTGCACCTCCCTTGAGGGATATTAGTGAGGACTGAGTTAAACAAGCTGTGTAAAATGTCTCATCAGCCTCTGGTGCACGTTCAGTAAAGCTAGCTGTTCTATAACCAGCACCTTGGGATGCCTTCCTTTTGCACTTCTGTGTTTTGACATTTACTCTACTCTATTTTTGCTTATGAAGAAGGTATTCTCTCAGATCTTTAAATGTCAGAACATTCCCCAGAGAAACACACACCCACCAAGATAAAAAAGGTAGCATTCTGGAGAGTTATCTAGGTATTATTGCAAGCATGAATTTTGCATCTCTCTATCTCTCTCTCTCCCTCTCAGACCGAGTTTTACTGTGTAGCTCTGGTTAGCATGGAACTGGCTCTGTAGAACCGGCTAGTCTCCAACTCAGAGAGATCTGCCTGCCTCTGCCTCCTGAGTGCTGGGATTAAAGCTATGGCCCCACACTCAGCTTTATTTTTAGTTTCCATACTGTGAAAGTATTTGGAATCATTACTAAAGCAAATGAGGACTCAGATACTTTGTTTCTATCATTAAATTTCCCCCTGGTTTCCCCTCAAGCATCTCATTCAACAGATGATCAAATAAAAATACTTTACATTCTTAATGTTGGCACAAAACACTTCTTGAGGTCCTGCATTTGAAGACTTTTGCCATTTGACTGACACTCTTAGTGCCTACTGTTTGGCTATCTTAGAAGTGGTTCAATAGGCTATTGATCAAGGGAGGTTCAAAGCTTAATTAGACTTCATAAGAAAGAGCCAGTACGCAAAGATGCCTAGTTCAAATCCTAGCTGAGCCTAGTTCTGCCTCCAAACATGCCTTGTCTTTTCTCGGTTATCTCACACTGTGATGCCACCGGGTTGGACTTTCTAACTTTTAAAACTAGCAGTGTAGTAATAAAACGGTTTGGTGGTGGATGCCTGTAAACCAGCATTGGGGAGGTTGAGACAGGAGTTTCCTGGCTAGTGCCACCTACGTTGGCTTTTGGTCTTTTTGACAGCGAAGCTGCAGGCTAGTCTTGAATTTGCTGTTTCCTGTCTCAGGCTCCCTGGTGCTGGGATTGCTGGCCACTGCCACCACATCAGGCCAATTTGTCTTCTTGAAGGAAGTCATTGTCATCTCTGGGGTATAAAGAAGTAAATGCTTATGGAACCTAAGACTTGGTGTAGGGTTGGTTGTTTTATGACACTCTTACAAGTGTCCTTTCCATTAAAATTCCTTGAAACACCCACACCTCGACTTAGAAAGATTTTTGGCCTTAATGGTATTCACAGGGGTAATTTTTAATGTGCTGTTCCTGGTGTTTACTTCATACTTAATAAAAACAAGTGCTCAGAATATTCTTGGAATAGTTCATTTACTGAGAAAACAGTTCATGTGTGAGTCAGCACTAGAGGGAAAAAACCCACTCACAATGCTATCAAAATTGCATGAGGTGGTAAAATGAGAAATGATTTTCTTTGTGAACTTAAACGATAAGGTATAGAGAAGCTAATTACTTATTTATAAAATGACTGTGCGGTGGTGGCAGGCTTTCTCCAGCCCAGCTAAGGAGCTGTTACATACATTGCCAGCCAGGGTACCTGGCAATCCATTCCACCTTAAACGTCCCTTTCAGGGACAGAGAAGAAAATGTGGGTCGGATGCAGGAAGGAAGCAAGAGTCCAAAGCCTCCCTTCCAGTCCCGCCAGTACTCCCTGGAAATAATTAAGGGAGTTTCCTCCAGCAGCTGCAGGATGCTCCGTGGCCGGCCCCTTACTTTCCGGGCATCTAAGGATTCAGCTGGCCGGGAGGTGACTACCCGAATTCTGCCGCGGGCCGCCAGGGGGACGGTCCTGGGAAGCGGGAGACAGGGCGGGGAGCCGGCGCGGAAGCGTTTCCCCGCCGATCCCGGAGACCCTGCGGGTTTCCGGAAGGGTGATTGCATCAGGTGTGGAGCACGGCGCCGCCTCCACCCAACCTGGAGCCCACCGCGCCTGCGCGCCCCACCCCTCCCCGCCGCCGCGGCGCACTCCAGCGCGGGTTTTCCTGCGCGTCGCAGTGGACAGCCTGGAAGGGGCAGGAGGGGTTCGACCCGGGAGTCTTGTGGTGGGGTGGGCTCTGGACGTCGGCGGGCAGGGGATCAAGGTGGAAGAGGACTTGGACTGGTAGCCTGATGGGATCGCCGCGATGAAGGACACGCGGGATGGGCTTGGGTTCTTTTCCTCTGTCTGGGCCTGAAGGACACAGACTAGAGTCTCAAGGTTCTCTGCAGTTTGATTTTCCCAAGTGGGTATTTGAACCCTGGCTTTCGACTGTCCTTGATTCACAGGGCTTGTGAGGCCACTCTTGGGTTTCAAAGGCTCATTCCCAGGAGTGAACTTGCATAGATTTATGGGGATTTTTGTTGTTGTTGCTTTGTAGCAGTACTGTCTCGTTGGCCTTCAGCTGAGTTTAAGGGAAATATCGATCATAGAAGAGGCATGCAAGAACCAGGCACTCGTTCCATACATGATGGTCCCCCATTCCTAACCCAACTCATTTACTCGTCAACGCCTTGTGTACGGAGATGGCAGAAATGACATATCATAGAAACCATTCAGTGGATCCCAGTCACCCTGATAGGCTGTAAACATGAAGGCAGGGCCTGGGTGTTTTTTTTTTTTTTTTTTTTTTTTTTTAAATCTGTTCCTACTCCCAGGTCTAGTATGAGAACTTATGAAGCCTCAATAAACTCATGACATATGAAGAAAAAAAAAATAATGCCCACCTCCACTGTAGGAAGGAATACTCTGACTTTATTACCTGAGGGAGGAGTGCGTTGGAAAAGAGCCATTACTTAAATTACAATTATTTTCAGAATTACCTTTCTAAAGGAGATAGCAGGTAGCATGGTCTGTGTGTCCATTAAGAGTCCTCAAGACTGGTCCTCATGGCAGACACACCAGCTCCTGGGAATTTGTTACAGGTGCTGGTGCAACGCGGCACAAGCAACCAGTCTGAGTCAGCCCCTGGGAAAAGGGCCTAGCCTGTTGCTTCAGCAACCTTCCCAGGGAGTCTGACCTAGGCATCAGTTTAACAACCCCTGCCTTGGTGAAGAACAAGTTAAGGACGTCCAGGTGCCTGCAGATCCACTCACTGGCTAACAACTCGGTAGCGAGCAGACCTTGCTTTTCCGTTTCGAAGGTGTGTTTCTCGCCCGGCGTCATCTTGCCGTAATTTTCCAGCGCCGGGATGTTCTTGTGTGGCATATGTCTGGGCGTGGGGGGTAACGAAGGCAGAAGGCAGGAAAAGTTTCACCTTTTAACGTTTGGCTAGCTGTGGGCAGCTCTCATGTGGGGTATTTTTCCATTCTAAGGGAACGCAGACGTGGGGGAGAAGAGTTCCCCCAACTGCCTTTTGGTGCAGACAGACGCCAGGCCACCCGGAGGGGACAGCCGGGCCGCCCCGCGCCCCCATCCCCCGGGTGTCACCCCGGCGACCCCCGTCTCCCTGCTGTGCGGCGGCGGTGCCTTCTCCACCTGCAGGGGTCGCCCTGGGAGCGCGGCCCGCCCCCTTCCGCCGCGGCCCCCGCCTCCGGCCCCGCCTAGCTGGGTTCGCCGGGCTCCGCCAGGCCCCTCCGAGCCTCTCCTCGCGCAGCCGCCGCCAAAGCCTGGAGAAGTGGAATCTCGCCGCCGCCGCCGCTCCCTGCGCGGGCCTCGCGGAGCCGCACTGGGCATGCTCAGTCGCCGGAGCCAGGGCTGCTCTTAAGTAGGAAGCTCGCGGGCTGCAGCCGGCAGCTGCTCGGGGAGCTCAGCGGACTGCGAGACCTGGGAGCCGGGTCCCCGAGCCGACCCAACGCCGCGCAGCGCCGGTGAGCCCCGCTTCCTTCCGTGCCGTCTGCCTGGGCAGCGGGGAGGTGGGGTAGAGGTGGGGGTGGCCCGGAGTGCGGCGCGCGAGCCGGGCAGCCGGCGAGCCTCGCTGCTTGTGCCCCCGCGGCTGCTGCTGGGTTTCTGGCGGTCACCGTCGGCCGCCCAGCCGCAGTCCCAGCTGCAGCAGCTGCCGCCGCATCTGCAGCGGGCGCCCGCTGCGGAGTCCCGCTCGCCCCGCGCCCTCGCCCTCGCCTCAGGGCCGGTGTTCTAGCCTCGAGCTCGCCCGGTCACTCCCATCGCTCCTCCACTCCCATCCGCAGCCGGGGCTCGTCAGGGCCGGGGCGAGGACGCCGGGTCGCAGGGCTGTGCCCGGGCGGCGACTGCGGAGAGCAAAGTGCGGGTGGGCGCGGGCGAGGAGCAGCGCACGCCCCCTTGCCCTGGAACCGGCCTGCCCGCCCAGCGGCGCGCTCTCACCGGAGACTCAGAGACCTGGCCAGCGTCTCTCGGGGTGCAGAGAGCCCGGCTGCCCAGAGGGGAGGAGGGGGCAAAGTTCCTGTCCCCTCTGCAAAGCAGAGAGCGTTTTAACTAGAAAATGGCTGTGTGCCGAGGGCCCGATCAGGGAAGCCGGTCATCGGGGTCCCGAACGCCCCACTGCTGCCCGCTGGGAGGGATGGTGGCTCAGATGCCAGAAATGACATTTGTGCGACGAAAACTAGTTGGGCGGAGGGAGGGATGCGGAATCCCGTAGAAACAATGAGAGGTGGTCCCTCCACGTCGTTGGTGGAGAGGTCTGGAAACTGGAGGTCAGGCGCAAAAGGCCAAGGGAGTGTGGGGCTTGAAGAGAAAAAAAAAAAATTGGAGTAATCAGATGGAGAATTGGGACCGGTGTGTAGCAAGGCTCCGCACAGCCACGACTGTCCCGGTCACTTGGGGATGGACTGAGTGTTTGGAGAGGGTGCACATAGTGGAATTAGGTCAGGGTCTGAAGCCCAGTGGGCTCTTAGAGGGGCAGTTTTAAAAAGTCCTGTCACTGGGCTTTGCGTTGTGCCTGGTGACTTAAATGAAAGTCATAAAGGAACCTTGTAAAATGATAATACCGTTTTAATTTCAAGAAATAAGAAACTTTGTGAGGCTGGCCCCTTTTTTGTTATTTGTTTGTTCATTTCACCGATTTAAGGATGTATTATGGCAGCTGATCTGTTGTTTTAGGATATGGTCTCTTAAATATTGTTTTTTTTTCTTTCTTGTTATGATAATTTATTACAGATCCTTCCCTGAAATGGCCATGGTAGTAGTACCTGAATATGTGTGGCGGGCCTTGCCGAAACAGGACTCTGGAGGGGGCGTTTCTTTATGAACTTAGGAGCAGGCTTTGTCTTGTTCTCAATTTGTATCTGGAAAGCAGAATTTGGCTGTCTTGGAACTCGGAGATTCTTGGCAGAATCTTAGAAATAGCATCTGTTTGGGAAGATGGTACTTGTCCTGAGGATGGGGACCCCCTTTCCCCCACAGGCAGGTGGAAATGTGGTGGGTACGAGAGTGGCAGGAGTGGGCAGTGGTCCATTGTGTGGAGTGTGGGAGTGTGTGTGTATGAGGGGAATGCCACAGGTGCAAGATGGCTACCGCTGTCCTTTTGAACTTGATGTCTAAGATCCGGCAGGTGCCCTCAGAAAGGTCCCAGAAACAGAATGCCGTGTGGCACACTTGCTCAGAGCCTTTGAGATAGGACTCAAGTTGAGACCCTTTTCTGGTAAAGGTGCTGCTGATGTCCTGCTTCGCTATTATTTCTTCCCCAAATGGATACTTTAGACTATTCACCTTTAAGGACAGGGCATAATTCCTGCTTTCTGAAACTTCATAAAGAAGTAGTTGAAAAGCTTGAGGAGCTACAATGTAACAGTAATTTTTTTACATTTAGTTTCAGTAATATGAACACAGACTGCAACATCATCTAGGAAGAGACAAATATTATAAGAACACTTGTGTGCAAACAGTATTTTAGAATAGTTATTTTGTTTGTCGTGTTTCTATTTTCTGTGGACTTTTCCTTCCCTGACTAGTGGATCATCTAAGAAAACTGGAATCTTAATATCTTTCATTCCACACCTTTAAAATAGGCAATACCTTTATGATACAACACCTTAAGTATTCCAGAGGCATGCTACAGTGGTTTATGAGACCAACAGCTGCTTGTTACACTAACAAGGCTGCTAGGATGAGTTCTAGAAAAATATTTTATTGAGTTATTACTGATCATGTGGGTGATAGTCTCCGTGCCTGGATTAAGAAAACTAGCATTTGATCAGTGGTTGTTATGTGACAAAACTGATAACTAAGCTCTTTACATACAGTCTCTTGTATGTGATTTATGTGTGCATGCATACATGTGTGCACACATTTGTCACTGTGCACATGTGATGGTCAGGATTCCTTGGTGTGGGTCCTGGTACCTTCACCTTTTTTGAGACAAAGTTTCGTCTGTATTGTTGATGCTGTGCATGCCAGGCTAACTGGCCTGAGAGCCTTGGGGGATAATTCTGTCTCTACCTTTCATCTTGTAGTAGGAATACTGTGTTAACCATGTCTGGCTTTAATGAAGGTTCCTGGGAGTTAAAGTCAGGCCCTCATCTTTGGATGGATGGCAAGTGCTTTGCCCACGGACACATCTCCCTAGGCCCTCATATAGTATCCTTTGCTCATGGTATCTTGGCATAAATGGCACCTGTCCACAAAAATCCTCCTAAGAGGCAGAGGCTTTCTTTTCAATCCTGTAGCGATCTCACTGTGAAGTTTTCCCTCCTAAGAGGAGAATAGTTCAGTGTGTCCAATTATTATTCCCTAAGCATTCTCTTACTAGACATCTTTGATTTGTAGTTTAGGATTAGGCTTGACTATTATAGCGTGTCTTCAGATGGGAATGCTTGTAAGAAGCCTCCGTGCCTATTTTAAAAACTGTTTTCTGTTCATTTATTTTCAGCACTGTTGTAGTACTAGCAAATAGAATTAGATCTAGGAATGATAAGCCTGAATTACTCATTTTAAAGTGTTATCAGTGTGCATTCTGCATGATGGTGCGTGTTGATGGTGTGTTTTGCAGCTGTAATGGCTTGTCCGAGGCAGAGTGGCAGACTATAATTAAGGGTCTGGTAGGACTTGATAGGAAGCTCACCAGGCAGGGCACAGACTTTGCTCCTGTGCCCTGCTCCTCCGTTACTCCAACTCACCCCGTGACTTGGAGAAGTCAGCTTACATCTTGGGGTCTCAGTTTCCCCACTTGTAGAATGAGATTTGCAGTGGAATATGCCCTTTGGTTGTTTTACTATGTCCTTGGCCTGGTCCAGAGGCCTATAATACAGCCATTCAAGGATGGAGGAGTTCATTTAGAGCATAGGTGAGGCTGATTTTGTACATTTTAGGGCCTGGACTTTCCTTGTTTTGTTTAATGCCCTTCTTTCGTGGTCAGTTCCTGCCTCTTATTGAGCTTTTTATTTGCTACAAAATAGTTGTCATAAATGAACTATGTGTACCGGAGTTCTTCTGGGGTAGGGCTAGGTTTGGCTGCTAGACTTTGGAAATTTCTTTTTAGCATCTTCTGAACAGAGACTGACTGCTTTTAGCCTCCCAGACATCTAGAAGACCCACTGGCTGCAGAGAAGGCATTCCATGTGTTGGTGGCTGGATTCTATCATGTAGGACTCCAGCAGGCCTTTCCCATGTTTTATCCTTCACCATCTGCCCTTAGGGAGAGGTGCAGCCCTCGGCCTTAGGAGTTGATTGACACTATCATTTAATGTGAGCATCTTCAGTGGCTCGTGCAGGTGTTTATGGTTGGCTGTTGGAGTAGTAGAAGTACCAGCTAGATGATAGTAAGACAGAGAGCACAGGAGACCTGTCCCATTCTGAGTTCTGCATGCCTTGCTTTCAGGATGCTCACACAGCTCAACACCATTAATCTTTAAGTGAGGCAGGAGAGGGTAGCCAGAGTTACTGCAGCACTTAAGTAACTGTGGGGACAGTGACATAAACATCCCTAGCCTTCAGTGAGCATCAGGATTCTGAACCCCTGCAAGGAGCAAGGCCAGGACCGCAAACATGACAAGAGGGTGGGAAGAACAGAATGTAGGGAAAAGAGGTAAGCCATCACCATATGGTGTGAAGACTAGGGAGCCTGGACCTAGTTAAAGGCACTGGAGGTCAGCAGACTGACTAGCTTACCAGTTAACTAACCAACTAACAACAAAAGACACAGACAAAGCAAAACAGAAAAAGAACTAAAGGAAAAAAAATTCCAATGTATAATTTCCTGGTATGTATAGAATGCATGAATTCACAGAGACAAAGGAAAGAGAACATAGAGAAAAATAATGGGGTGGAAATGTGCTGTAAAGGTTTCCTTTACGTTAATGACTTGAGGATGTTAGGAAGTTAGCCACTGAACCTTTTTTCTCTTGTGGATGCTGCAGGGTTTTTTGCCTGCTGGGCAGTACCTGAAGTTTCTAAAGTTTAGCATTGGCAAGCAGGCTTCAGGAATGCTTGGAGTGGGAGGAAGTGTGGCTTTGTTATTTTTGGTTGACTAAAAAATGCAGAGTTTTGAACTGAGCTAGAAGAAGAAGCGTGCATCTTGGAGGATGTAATTTAAGGGGACTTTGTGGGAGAGGAAAGGTGAGTTCCACTGCTGGGGAAGGAAGGCTTGGCATTGCCAATGGGACGGGATGTAGCCTTTCCAATCCACTACCCTCAAAATCGGATCTTAATTTGTATGCATTGGAAAAGTGAATGTTTTGTGTATATGCAAAGCACAATGCTAGCCTGAGGGCTGAGAGTCAGCCGGTGACATTTTCATTGTCCTTACTGCAGTGATAATGGTGATGATAAAGCCAGAATTTTATTGGTGTCCAAATGAGAAGAGCTGCCCCTTTCTTTGAGATTATGCTCTTCCGATTTGGGGGTAAGAATCTTTTGTGAGGGGATGGGAATATTTTCATTTGGCAGCTTAATGGTCCATGAAATTGCTAAGTCTGGGAATCTGGTCCTGAGATGCAGAGTTCTGCCCTTGGGATTGAGTTAGTAGCGAAGCCAGACCAACACATAGAGCTTGTGGGTGGGCTGCTGGGGCCTCTGGGCCTTCCAGGAATGTAGAGTCACCCAAAGTCCCAGGAGCTGTGAAGGAACTCATTTTGAAAGTGCCCTGGGAACCAATGAGTATTTTTGAATTATAGCCCAAGAATGACAAGCAGAGTGCCAAGATGAAAGACAAGGGCCTGCGAAAGCAGACAGGACGAATGGCTGAAATGTGAATTCAGCAGGCAGGCCTGGAGATGTATCTTGGCATTTGTTTCTTTGTATGCAGACCTCTTTCTGGCAGAACAACATGCTTCTGCAATTTGGAAGTGGTGATTCTAGGAATTGCTGTTGGAATCAAGACCACTGAATCAAGAATTGCTTAACAGTCTTCTTAGTGTTGGCCGGCATGCTATCATGCCCTCCAGGATGAGCCTGAGATGGTTAGAGGAAGGTTAAGAATGGTTGGCCCCTGGAATTGCTGCTTTTCAACTCTTTTTTTTTTTTTTTTTTTTTTGATGGAAGTAGTGGGGTTACTATTTGGTTGGGGCAGAGGAAGAAAAAAGTTTCTAGGTTTGAAATAATAGTTTAACACAGTAAATAATGTGTTTCAGGCAACACTTTAGAAATCTGTGCTTAGTGGACCTGGGAAGATGGCCCAGTTGGTAAAGTACTTGTCATGTAAGCATGAGGACCTGATTACAATTCTCAGTATCCGTGTAAAAGCTATGTATTGTTCCTGCAATCCCAGCTCTGGAGAGGAAGAGACAGAAAGATCCTTGGGGCTTGGTGGCCAGCCAATCTAACTGAATAAGTGAGCTTCAGGTTCAGTGAGAGACCCTATCTTTAAAACTAAGGAAGAGATCTGGGCCGTGGTAGCTCACATTTTTAATCCCAGCACCTGGGAGGCAGAGGCAGGTGGATCTCTGAGTTCAAGGCCAGCCTGGTCTACAGAATGAGTTCCAGGACAGCAAGGGCTATGCAGAGAGACCTTGTCTCAACAAAACCAGGGAGGGAGAGGAGGAGGGAGAATGAATATGATTGAGGAGTGTGAACAATTTTGACCTCTGACCTACACACACACACACACACACACACACACACACACACACACACACAAACATACACATACAAATCTGTGATTTATCATCTATATCTCATTAATATTAACTTTACCATGGAGCTTAATGAGCTCTTAGCTTCCTAGCTATTATGTTATCCAACCCTCAGAAATCCCGTTCTTATTTGAGAAATAAGAAAGTTAAGTCTGTACAGTGGCCATCTTGTTGTCCTGGACCTTCAGGCAGTACTGAGGAGACCATCGGTTGCCAGGTGATAGGATGAAGTAATCACATTTATTTATTAGAAGCGAACTGTGTGCCTGGAGTTCCTCAGGAAACATGTTATTTAAATCCTTGGGGGTACAGCCACATTTCCCTTTTTACAGTTAACTGTGGTTCTGAAAAGTTAGAGGCTTTGTCTGGGTCCTACACAAATCTTTCCTTCTTGCCTCCATACCGTTAAACTTCCTTTAGTTCAGTTTTGTTTTCAAAGCCCATGGTTAACTAGAGTCTGCCTGTTGGGTGGCACAGCTATTTCCTCCTGGTTTTAGCCCCTAGGTGCATTTTTTCATCTGAACACAATCCGATCAGCAGAATCCAGGTGTGATTTCCAGACACGTGGGAAACCAAGAGTTGCTCGGTTGACTCTCTGAGCATATCCCAGCATACATTCCTTCTGTATAAAATACAAGGGAATCTGATTAGTCCTCGCATGTAGGTACTGGGAAGCTGAGCCGCTGGATGAGCATTTCAGGGCTTTCCCAGCAGGCCTAAGGCTCATCCGAGGTCCTGACTCCCATGAGGGGTTTGGCCTGAAACTGTGAGGGATGGTGTGTTTCTCTGGGCATCCAGCTTGCTCTTTGCTGCTGACTGTGTTCATAACTTGGGGGTCTTTGTTTAGTTTGTTCAGTGGACTTTTGTTCTAGGTATTGGCCAGGCTACCTTCTATACTGACTGTCTTGCTTGGCTGGGCAGTACCACCTGTAAATGGAAGTACTATGTATGGCTGGGTAGTACCATCTAGGTAGAAGGAGAACCTAGCCCAAGTTAGGTTTCTTGGGTTGCTTCATTTTTGGGGGAGCTAATGCAGTGTAATTTGTGGATGTCATGGGGAGTACCGCCCAGCCTTCCTGCTGTCTCTCTTCCTGCTGTCAGTGCCGAACTTCAGATCCCCCCCAAGAAACAAGTTTCATACATGTTTTTTCTAGGTCATTCGGTGACTCCCAGAAACCTCAGCTCCACGTGCTCATTCTTCTGTGCAACAAATGTTTATTGAATACATAGTTGGTGCCAGGCACTGTGCCAAGGCCAGGAGGACAGAGGAATGTGACAGCGTTGGTAGCAGGGTGCTATAGTGGAGTTTTTCAGGAGTGGCAAGAAGGGCAGCTGTCCCTGCTTTACAGAAGTAGGGGTGCTGCATGGAAGAGGGGCCATGGCAAGTGGCTCCTGTGAAAATCCCCATTGAGAAACCTTTTCCTGGCTCCTTCCCCACCCTTGGCTCCCTGGAACTTTTGGAGCCTGTCTGCCCTGCCAACAGAGGATCCTTCTATGAAAGTAGGAATGTGGCCATTCAGATCTCTGCAGTACCTGCTTTGGTGTGTGGACAGTGGGGGCACTTTTGCCCTGCAGGGCACATTGGCCTGGGGATATTTTAGCTTGACTTCCTGAGGGTCAAATACTGGCCTTTGCAGATGGAGATTAGGGTGCCAGTGTGCAGTGCCCAGGGCACCGTTCCCCTGCAGAGAGTATCGGGGCGTGGTGTTGAAAGTCATACTCTTAGGGTTCTTGTATTGCTCTGTAGTAGCCACATGTTCCACCAGCGACAGACTTCTGGTTGAACACCATAATTATGCAATGCCTCACTGTCCTCACCTGCAAGCAAGAAAGTTAAAGGTTGTGTGTCACATGGGTCTGAGGATTTCAGGAGTTAACAGAAGATAAGGGCTTAAGACCACCACTTGGCAGGCAGCAAGACCTTAACCATTATCGCTGCTTTTGGTTTAACCAAAGTTTGCCTTTTGACCGGAAGAGTTCAACTCTGAGGAACCCTTACCACTGCCCCCTTGCGTGTACTTTGGAATAAGAACTGGCTCTGTGTCTCTCCTGCTCCCTTTTTCATTATTTCTCACTGTTTTAGGACTTTCAGTAGCGTTGTCTTTCATCCCCCCTTTCCCAGGGACCTGAATTTATGCCCTTGCCAAGCCTTCCCCTAGAGGACTGTGAGTGATATTTATGATTCGCCTTAGCTCCCATCTATTTTGGGAATGGTGAGAAAGCGGGAAGCAGGTCAGGGGGAGCCGTTTGCATTGCTTCCTGATTGTCATTGCTTCCTCCGCCATGAGATTCAGAAGTGGGAGGCGGGTGGTAGTGCCTGCTGGTGACTCTTCCCTCCGCACCCACCAGCTCATCCTCCAAGCTAAGTGCCTACTACTTCCAAAATATACAGTAATTGGGTCATAACATTATCTGCCTGCCAGGAATCATTTCTGAAAATCAAAGCAAAGATGCAGACTTCTATCAGTGAGAGTTGAAACATCTCCACCCTCCGCTTTACGGCTATCCCAAAAATAGAAACAGAGGAAAGCCAAGTTGTCATCTCAGTCAGGTGGCTGTGTCTTTGTGGCCTAGAACTGTGCCTTATTTTCACTTTTGCTAAAAGTATTTGGGGCCCTTTTACAGGGAGATGAGCCTTTGTGGATGCCTCTCAAGGGATCAGACTAACTGTTAAGTTTACGTAATGCGAGTTTCAGGTTTTGCATGCTATCAACAGACTATAGTGAATGTAAAAAACTTAAGTGTCTTAGTTACTGTTCTATTGCTGTGAAGAGACACCATGATCCAAGCCGCTTACTAAAGAAAACATTTAATTGGGAGCTTGCTTTAGGTGTAGAGGGTTAGTTTATTATCATTATGGTGGGGAGCATGGTGGCAGGCAGGCAGGCATAGCTCTGGGTCAGTAGCTAAGAGCATACATCTTATCTGCAAGATGGAGGCAGAGAAATAGGTGGGAAGACAGAGAGACAGAGACAGACAGACAGAAATAGGCATGCACTGGGCCTGGTATAGGCTTTTGAAGCCTCAAAGTCCACCCCCAGGACATACTTCCTCCACCAACTGGGGACTAAGTATTAAAATATATGAGCCTATAGGGGCCATTCTCATTCAGACCACCACACTAAGATACCTTATTTCTAATTTCTTCCCCATGACTCTTGTCTTCTCTTGATTGAATGAGAGTAATTACCGTTTAGCGTGTGTCTCTGTTTGGCTTCCCAGAAGCTGGGTGCCCAATGCCCTGTGTTGAACGTGACCAGCACGGCCACTCTGCCTTCTCGGAACTCTCATTTATAAAGAAAACTTGACAGTCAGCTCAAGAACATGTTACGGTGTGGTAGGGTCTCGAGTGTGTCAGGCAAGTCTCAGCTCAGTGCTCTGGCCACCTACATCTCTGTTGTTGAAGGCACCACTTGTCTCCAGCCCCTGTGTGGAGCCCTGCCTTTCCCCACAGCCTCCAGTTTCTTCACACTACCATTGCCTTTCCTTTCAGAGTTTGCAGTCATTCTCCGAGTCTCCTGCTCATTTCTCCTCTGTGCTTTTTTCTGAAATCCTCTGCAGGTATGGACAGGCCCATTCTGCTCCTCCTGGGACTCCTTGCTGCCCTTAGGCTGAAAGTCCAGTTGCTTGGCACTGCACCCAACACCCTTGGTGACCTGCCTTCCCTCTCATGCCCCGGGCTTGCACGCTACTGTTTGTACAATGTACCGTGCATTCTCTGGCCATAGACAGAGGGCTTCTGTTGGCTGCGTCCATCCCTAGTGGACTGTTTTTCATCTGTTTGATGACAGTCCTCCTGCAGGAAGTCACTTACTCAGTGCCTGCCTCACTGTGCATCAGAGTCGCCCCATGGCTTGTGAAAACACGTCTTGCTGGCCCTAGCCCCAGAGTTCCCTGTTCTGTGGTGTGGCTTGATTAAAGTCTGCCTTTGTAATGATTTCACAGGTAGCATCTGTGCTGCTGGACTACGGACACAACTGGAGAGCCACTGGTGGACGTGGTCACCCAGGTCAGGGCCAGGTGTTCTTCTCCTTGTTCCCACTGTGGGGTTCTCACACCCAGAGTCCTTTACCCTCCTCTTCATCTGCCCTTCTTCCTGGCTTCTGTTCTATATGTGGATTCTTGGGAGATAGTTCTGAGTTCCTTTGTGTTTGAGTTCCCAGTGTTGGAAAGAACACATCTTCTGCATCTGTTGTTTCTGTTTCATCTTCCAACCCTACCTCCTCTTTCTTCTCTTCCTCCCCCACTCTTCTCTTCCTCTTCCTTCTTGAAATTTACAGGCAATATACTGTGATGTTAATGAGGTCAGTATGAGTCTACATTTAAATAACTTTTTTCCCCTGTTCTAAGTTGTGGTTTGGAGAGAACTCATTTACTGTTTCTAGAACATCGTTTCCTTGTACTTCTTCAGTGTGACTAATGTACAAATAAAATGTGTTCAAAAGAAATGCAGAGGACATTTAATTTAGCAAATAAAATAGCATACAAATAGGCCTTTTATTTAAAAACAAAACCACCAGATCACACTGAATTGAAATTAAGTCATATTTAGCTGAGGCCGTATAACGAAATGTTTAAGTCATCATTTCTGCAGGTGAGAGGGAGGGCTACTGTAGTATCTCCCTTACTTATTCAAGTGTTTATGTTTGTTGAGCACATAGTCTTTTGATAGAAGGCCCTTTAAGCTGGTGTGGAGATTTATAAGATACTGTGCTGTCTTTGATGTAGGGCAAGTTGGGGGTCACCTTTTGGTGTTCATAGTTTCATTGGTAAAAGAACAATTTTATTAGAATGTAAAAGAAAAACCGCAGGGCAGGCAAGCTGTCTGCCTGGAGAAGAGAAGAAGCCGTGCCATTTAAGCTGGCACACAGGTCAGACACATGGCTGACAGGCAGCCACATGGCGGGGAGGGAGGCTTTAGGGAAAGCAAGGAAGCCCACACTTTTGGGGAAAAGCCCGAAGTGTTAAGAAAAGCAGGCTTAGAAAGAACAAAAGGGAAAAATTAACCTTGTTTTGAATGATTTCAGAAAGGTGGTTCAACTTGGGATCCTATGTGGCTGAGGCCTCGAGGCCTCTAAGCCTCTGCGCTAGAGGTGGAGATCCTGGGAAGGGCAAGTACAGTATTTCATTAAAGAACTGATTCCACCCATCTCTTTAGCCTGGCTTCGGGTGAGCCCACCTTTAGCCAATGTGATTAAACTAGCCCACTTGAGGTGTTGGGTCGTCAGCCAAGCCAGAGGTTCTGTTTTCTTGACTAGGAATTGTTTTCTACTCTGACATCTTGGTAGGAGATGCTGTGAAATAGAAGTGTGATGAGGTCCTAGGGCCTAGAGTCCCTTTAGATCAGGTGGCATTGCACTATGTCCTACGTCAGGAAATGACGGCCGTGTCAAGAGCCTGGCTTGTTCATACAACACAATACCGTGTATAATGAATACACACAGAGAAAAGAACGTACAGGCAAACCCAAATGAAAAAAGCAGCGTGGCATGGAGAGGAGCCATTTCAGGCTAGGAGAAGGGTCAGAAGGGCCTCACTCACAAACATGGCTTCAGGGATGCCTAATCCACTTACAGGGTTGCACAGCGGTTGTTCTCACCTTGTTGTGGTGCCTGCTGCCTGGGTCTCCGCTCTAACGCTGCTTCCTTGATTTCCAAAGTAGGCTGTTTTAGCACATGCTTGTTAGAAACAGAATGATAGTCTCAGTGTCACACAGAGGAGCACATGAGCAAAGTGAAAGTAGCTGGGCAAGGCAGTTCTCGTTGTGAAAAGGGTCACCAGAACTCAGGTACACGTGGCCAAGATAGTTTCTGTCTTTGATCCGGGATGTAGGGGTTGCCTGCATCTCAGCTGTGGGGGCTCAGCTGCACAGTCTGATGAGATTGGCTAAGCAATGGAAAGGGAAAGGGGAAGAAGGATTCAGGAGACTCAAGTCCTTGCTGGGCCAATTGTCTTTGACAGAAGATACCCATTTCTCCTATGTTTTTGTCTGACTTGGTTTAACAGTTTGTAGGTTTTGACTTGCATTGTGGAAATTATCATGGAAATTCATCTTTTGGGTATCCACACAGTACTGTGGATGCCACTGACTAGGGAGAAGGCAGAGAGGAGGTGGCTGAGCTATGGGCTTCCAAGGGTGAGGGTTAAATTTGAGAGAAGTAATCTTTGCCCCTGTTCTGTGTTTTTCTGCACCCTTTTCTCTCTCTTTTTCCTCCTCTTTTTCTCTCTTCCTCTTTCTCACCCTCCCTCCTTTCTCTGTGCCTGTACCCCACTTCTTCAGAGCTGCATAGTGAAGGCTAGCTTGAGCTTAACTACGTTAAATTTGTGATCTTCAGATCTGAGCTTACTGTGTGCCAAGATCACAGGTAATCAGCTAGTATGTATCACACTCAGCTATAAGTACTGGCTTTTGGATTTGCTTTTTGTTGAAGTATATTTAGTCTTGGTCTTTCTTGAAGTTACAGAGTACAGGTGATCTAGGTCAGCCATTTTGAAGCAATTTCTTTTCTGATACCTTACGGTTCTTTGGCATAGCAAACAGATGGGGATGGGGAAGGGTGAGCTTGCCAAAAATGCTCATTTGTGAGGAGTGCCGGGGTGAGTCTTTAAAAAAACATGTTAAGGTATGGTAGTTAAAAAAAAAGAGAGAGCCTGGTACCTATAAGTCATCTCAGCACTTGGGAGGCTGAGGCAGGAGGATCAAGAGTTACAGGACAGCCTGGGCTACATGGTGATCATAGAAGAACATTGGGCTCAGTTATCAGGCTGGTGAAGAAGTCCCTTACCTGTGTTGCATTCTGTTCTGCGGAGAGTAGTTTCCAGAAAGATGCAGCTGGATTTTATGTAGAAAAGAATAAAAGGAGTGGGAGGGGGAAGGAACAAGCAGAGAAATAGTCTAAGCAGGTCAGGGAGGAGCAGGGCAGGGATGAAGGAGCAGGGCAGGGAGGAGCAGGGCAGGGATGAAGGAGCAGGGCAGGGAGGAGCAG
>NW_026596117.1:20075025-20087622 GCF_907164565.1 Psammomys obesus
CAGGGAGGAGCAGGGCAGGGATGAAGGAGCAGGGCAGGGAGGAGCAGCAGCAGGGCAGGAAGGAAGGAGTGGGGCAGGGAGGAGCAGGTTATGGAGGAGCAGGGCAAAGAGGAGCAGCAGGGCAGGGAGGAAAGAATGGGACAGGGAGGAGCAGGGCAGGGAGGAAGGAGCAGGGTAGGGAAGGCTCTTTGAGTTCAGGGCTTTGGATTTGGGTGGGTTGTGCTCTTGGGCCTGTAGCTGAAATATGTTTTCATGCTGTGTGCTTCTGCCAGTGACAAGGAATCTGCCAGGGAAGGTGCTGGTGGCGGAGACTGCTACAGTAGACAGGGTCCCCATGTCCCAAAGCTCTGAGGAAAGTCCCGTTGCCTTCATATTTAGTGTTCTCCACTGATTTGGGCAGGAAAAAAGAAAATGAGCAATGGTGCAATGAAACGGAACTGCTGCTGGATGTAGCAATGGGGTCAGTGGCATTTTCTAAAAATGACTCCTCCTCCCAGGACTTGAGGTTCTTTCTACTAAAATAAATACAGGAAGTCCTGCATTCCATCCACTTGTATATCATTGTCTCACAGATCCAAGTCATCTCCTGCTGTGGCTAGTTTTAGTTCCCTATAAATCACCTCACTCTACCAGGCCTACGTCCTGCCTGCCCTTTTTTTTTTTTTTTTTTTTTTTTTTTAAATAAGGTGTGGAGTTCCGTTGAAAATTTTATCTTTTTTTTTTTTTTTTCCTCCTCTTGGTTCTGAGAACATGGGAATTGCAAGAAAGAAACAATTAAAATAACAGCAACAAACAGACCTCGGAGCTCATTGATTTGTGGCATTGCTGTCTTTATTCCTATAAGAAAGCAGGATTTTCTTTCAATGGGATTGTGCTGTTTCCTTTTGAGAGGTAAGAGATGGATGGATGGCCACATTCAGAGTTTGTATAAATTTTGCTTAACATTTGTTTTTGGCTGAACATTTCTGGAGGTATTGCCTTCCTTCTGCAGCACTGACTATTAAACAATACTGCGATGTCTTGCCAAGAACCGTTTCCGGCTATCAGAGCGAAACTTAAGGCAGCTTTAATTTATTTGTGTAATAGGAGAGCTGGGTGGGTGCAGCTTTTCATTAAAGCACCTTTATTTTTCCTTCATGTTGACCTTGAGATTAATTTTGAAATGCCTGGCCTCGTGCTGTTTTGATAGAAGCTTATGTTAAAGAATATGATGTGGTTTCTCCATGTGACTGTCCCAAGGTGATGTGACTGCTAACAGTTTCCGTAAAGCCAAGGATAGGAGAGAGTGGAGAGACTCAGAAATGAGCTCTGTTGTTAGGATAGTGGATGGTTTTGGTGCCTCTCTGTCTCTTTCTTCCTTCCCAGGCTTTTGTATTTCTTTTGGAGACGAGGAAAGGAGTAAAATTATCATCATGTGTCCCTCCTTGTTTCATCTGAAAGGTGTGTTCTTGGGACTGTATCTCAGAGACTAATTGGGAGTCAAAGAGCAAGAATTATGCTAGATGAAATAAGCCAAGCAGAAAAGGCTTTATGATTTTACTAACCTCCTGGAATAGTCGGTTCACGGAGGCAGAAGCTAGACCCGTGGTTGGCAGGGCTGACAGAAGAAACATTCAGAGGATGGGTGCTGGTGTTGGTTGCCCAGCAGTATGAATGTACTTAATTCCATATACTACTACACTCACAAATGGGTGAAACGCTACAGTTCTGGGGAGGAAGTAACTTGTCCTGGACTGAAGCTCCCGTGAGCCTGTACAAACTCAGGGCGGCCTGCATCTGGGCCTGAGACTCTGAGTCCTGGGGAGGGGACAGATGCCACTCACTTGTCACCAGAACTTGGCACCACATTTTTGTCTTGTCAAAAGCTTTCTTTTGCATGAGAGTCATACTCGTCCTGACTAGTTTGGGGTTGTGGATTGAATGTGATCTCATGGGGCACATTTTGGTTGTACTGTTACTGGAGTTCCTTGGAGAAGAATTAGTTGGGTAAAAGTGACCCTTCATTGGCTTACCCTCAAAAACCATGATAGTTTCCTATTTATTCTGTCAAGTGCACCCTCAGAGCCAGGCTGCCTAACCTTTCGCCCACGGTTTTCTAAGGAAACTGTAGGCTTTAGGTGGAGCTGGATCTGGGTTTAAACTTGAGCTGCAGTTTCTCCACCTGCCCGATAGATGGCACCATGCTGGTGGGCGCGTTTGCTGTCGTACCGTGAAATGTCAGCTCTACAGTAGCCGTCAGTATGAACAGCACACTCAGCTTCTCTTTTGATTATTATTATTATTTTTTTATTGTTCAAATGGTCATCAGGTGGATCAATCTTTCTGAATTGATTGCACTTTTGTAACTGGGATACTAATGGTGGTCCTTGATTCAATTTTTCCTTATGTAGGATTATGACAAACGGACAGTTCTCTTTATCTCTTCCTAAAGGTTTATTTATTATTGTTTTATGTGTATGAGTGTTTTGCCTGAATACCTGCTTGTGTACCACTTTTTTGTTGTGCTTGTCCGTGGAGGCCAGAAGAGGGCATCAGATTCCCTGGAACTGGAGTTACAGATAGATGGTTTTGAGCTGCCATGTGGGTGCTGGGAATCAAACCTGTGTCCTGTGGATGAGCAACCAGTGCTCTTAATCCTATCAGGATTCTCCAGCCACAGGGAAGATCTTTTTAAAAAGGCTCATGGTAGGAGGTTTGTAATATGCTTTGGGGCGGAGTATAGCTTGATAGGCTTGGAGGACTGATCATGGGTCTTCACGCTTCCAAGAGGCAAGTACTTTATTCACAGAGCCATCTTCCTAGCCTCCCTGCTTGGATTTTGAAACAAAGAAAATTCTCTAGCCTGTGAAAGGCAATATATACTTTCAAAAGCTGTAGTCAGTACTGTGATGTTTTCTCTAGAAACAAATCAAGGATGTCTGTAATCACAGAACATTGTATCCCGAGGACATGCTCAGCATAGTGACAGAACAGGAGCCCTGGCCACCGGGGGAGAATGGCTGGCAGCCTCAGAGTGTTCTATAAATTTAATATGGTCTGGAACTTACATTTCCTGTGGAGTGGCAGTAAGAGTTTACTTGCTAAACTATTTTGTGTTTTCTCCAGAGGAAAGCTGTTGCTTCAATTACTTATTTATTTATTTTAAATGGAGGTCATATTTGTTTCTTCCAGAAACAATTTTAGTTGCCCTTTAAAATAACCTGTTAGTACTTTCATTTGTGTTTGAGTGAAGATAATTACGGGAATGCAAGTTGCAGGTTGGCTTGAGAATCTGATTTTAGAAAGTGTGCAGACCCCATGATGTCTCCTTTGCCTGGTGGCTGCCCTGGCTTTCAGAGACCCTGGTAAGTTTTCTGTGACTTCGGCAGTTCGTGTCATTCAGGTGATGTTTGACTCTTGTTGTTTTTCTGTTCGTTACTATGAGGTCAGCTTACAGAATTTTTTCAAAGACAGTTCCCGAATAGTGGTTTGATGAATACATGCCAAGGAATTTCCCCCAAATCTGTTTAAGTGGTCAAAGTTCGAGTTGGCCTGTTGTAGAAATATTTTCTTGTTTTTCTGGTGTCCAGAGAGTACCAGACTGCCAAGTTGATGGTGAATGTGTTTCTCACAGTTCATTCTACCAAGGATGTCCAGCAGATGTGCAGGCGTGACACCGACTCCTCAAAGGACAGGAAAGCTCTCTCATTAAGAAAAAATTGAGCCATGCCCATTTATTTAAATGATGGAGTACTTTGTTCCCCTCTTTCCTTGAGGGCTGATGTTTATCAGGATGACAACAATTGGGAAGTTGCTGTTTTCCGTCCTGTGTGTCGGTGACTGTCACACCTGGTGCATTCTAGGGCATTAACAGTGCCGAAATGCCGTGACTGGTCCTCCAGGGTTGACACCTCTTCTGAAGAAGAGTGGGCACAGTTGGTGAAGTTCATCATCGGTGTCCACAGAGCTGGGACCATCACAGGCAGGTTAATCAAGTGAAGAGTAATCAACCTCTTTTGAGGCAGGGTCTCACTATGAAGCCCTGACTAGCTTTCCTATGTGGACCAGGCTGGCCTCAAACTCCACCAAGCTCTACTTGCCGCTCTCTCTCAAGCGCCGGGATTAGTGGTGTGCTCTGTGCCTAGCCACCCTCTGAGGAGCAGCTCAAAGGTCTAGAAAGCCGGCAGAATGGTCTGCTTCCGCTCCATAGTTTGGCTTCTGTACAGATAGCGTCAGGTGTCCATACATCCTGAAGAAGCAAGATGAAAATGCAGGAGAGAAAAATTCCGAGATCTTTTTCTCGGGATATAGTACATACAAAGAAGATAGCTCATTGGACAGGACAAAATGAAGAACTTAAAGGTCGGGTTGGGTGAGGTGAGACGTGTGTTCTCATGGCACTAGGAAGGCTGTCTGAGTTTCTTTTTTGTTGCCGCGAGGAGACACCACGACCAAGGCAACTTGTAAAAGCATGTGTGAAGCTGGGCTTACAGATTTAGAGAGTTCAAGTTCGTGATGGCGGAGTGAAGGCATGGTGACAGCTTCTGAGAGGTCATACCTTACACAGGAGGCAGAGAGCACCCTGGGAACGGGGCCTCGAAGCCCTCCCACACGTCCTCAACATGGCCACATCTAATCCTTCTGTCTTAGTGTTCTGTTGTTTCAAAGAGATACCACGACCAGGGCAACTCTTACCAAGGAAAGGATTTCATTGGGGCTGGCCTACAGTTTCAGAGGTTTAGTCCATTGTCATCACGGTGGGAAGCACGGCAGCATTCAGGCAGACATGGTGCTAGAGAATTAGCGAAGTGTTCTACATCTGGATCCCCAGGCAGCAGGAAGAGAGAAATTCTGGGCTTGGGATGGTTTCTTTGACACCTCAAAGCCCACTCCCAGTGACACACTTTTCCAACAAGGCCACGCCTCTTAAGCCTTGCAAACAGTGTCACTCTCTATGAGCTTAGGGGACCCATTTTCATTCAAACCACCACATTCCCAAACAGTTACACCAGCTGGGACCAAATATGACAAAGGGACATGTGGACTTGTGACTAGTCTTGGTTGACAACTTGATTGTATCTGGACTCACATAAAACCCAAGCAGCTGGACATAACGTCAGAGGGACTTTCTTGATTGGATCAGTTGAGATCAGAAGATTAGTGTCTGACGGCAGCCCACCTAAAAGAACAGGGAAGGAAGAAGCTTTTGCCTCTTGCCCACTTGCTTTCACTATCGCTAGCAAGTTCATCTCTCCGGCTGCTAAGGCATGTCTTCAATGATATTAAAACCTACTTTTTAAAGGTTCTAGCATTGACTGTAGGCCACTTGAGACACCCAGCCTCATCGACTGAACAACTACAGGACTGTTGGCCTTTTCATCAGGAGACAGCCATTATTGGATTAGCCAGAGCACAGCCTTTAAGCTACTCTAATAAATTCCCCCCCCCACATGTATGTATATACATAAAACACACAGGTACGCATATACACACTTGTGTATATATTCATTATATCAAGTTATGTTCCTCCAGAGGATCCTAATACAGAGGCAGGAGGATTGCAAGTTCAAGGGTTTTAAGACCTTGTCTTAAAAAATAAGATGGGGAGTGATTGTGAGAACCCTGGTATTGACCTCTGGGTTCCACATGTAGGTGGACACACGTGCCGATGTGCATCCATACGTAGACATGCATACCATACATAAACACACACTAAAAAAATACACATTAAGTCTCAGTGATTATATGCTGCCGTTACAGAATGTTAGCGGCTACTCGTCACTGATGAGGATTTACAAGTGTCCCCTATTAGAAAGAAGAGTGGGGCATAATGAATGAGCAGGCTGAAAGTGTGGAACTTGAAATATTTCTTGTGTATCAGTTGGCTTTCATTATATGGTAATTCTCATGGTAAAGACAATTTCTTATTTACTCAAAGCAGGTTATGTTTTGTTTTCTGATTTATAGTGAGGCCCCAGAATCTCAAGCTTTTAACACAGGGGTGATATGAGGACCAGCAGATCTTAACTCTAAGAGGTTAACGATTAGAGAAACAGACTCACTTCTCTGCATCCCTGAGCCCATTTTTATAGGGTGTTTGAGATGTGTTGAATTATATCTCTCCTAAGAAAACCCCTGGAAATCTGTTCTGGTCTTTCTTTGCTGTCTCTGAGCCTGACCTCATTTGGAAAAAGTATTGTAGAGATGTAAAACAGGTAAGATGAGGCTTGAAGTTGTCATAACTGGTGTCCAGGTGTAGAGGAGGAAACTGAGACATAGACACATGGAACATACCAGGAAGAGACAGAGACATTGTAGGTGGATGGCCTTGTGGAGATGGAGATGAAGACAAATGAGGCAGGCCACTGTGAGGTCAGGGAGGAGCTTCCCCTGAGGGCCTGGAGGAAGGGCATCCCTGTCAGCCTCTGCACAGAAGCCACCTACTCCTGAAAGGCCCTGGAACAGGAATCTACCCACTTAGGGCCGCTAAGCACTTCGTTTTTTGAAAGGGCAAGAATATGCCCTGTGGCATTTTAGAATTCACTCCGTCCCTTCTGCTGGACCTCAGAGGTGAGCGTGTCTGGGAGGCTCTGAACACAGTTCTTATAAGAACTGACCTTGATCGTTGGTGGGATTTTTGAACTCTCCCGCTGCCCACACATTTTCAAGATGGTGACAATGTAAGGATCTTCTTCTGTGGGGTTAGCCTAATGATTGACTGAGTTAAGATACATACAGTGCCTAGGATACAGAAAGCTTCTTGGATGTCCTTATATTACCAAAAGGATGCAGAAGGTCTCAGATTTGTGACTTCTCATGTTTTGATATGAACTTAAGAGTGGGGAATTCGGGTGTGAATCAGATGTGGCTCTTTCTCACTGAGGGTTCGAGGTCAAGTCAACAGGGATTTGCCAACTTAGTGAAATGGCGCTTGAATTAAAAATATGGAGGTAGAAAGTAGAGGAACATTGTGCTGTGAGTGTCAGGAAAGGCTCTTCAAGGTGGATTATGAAGGTTCAGGAGGAGTTGGCCAGGCAGGCAGCAAAGGAGGGCTATCGTGTCAGGAGTGGAGAGAATGCCCTCTGCAAATAGAAAACAACAGTGACCACAATACAGGGACTGACAGATTCGAACCCTGCTGCCACCTGGGCTTTTCAGGCCTATATATTTTCCTATTTTAAATAGGGATGAAAGGCTTTGCTGTGGAGGTGGGGGTCAGTGTGGTTAGAGAAAGAGACTAACTTGAAATACTTAGATCAGTGCTTGGCAACAGTAAAATACCAGCTCAGAAAATACTGGCTGTAGGGCTGTAGCTGTTACGAGAAGACCAGCGTGAGAATACCATAGTCCACACTCACAGCTGGCTTGGACACGTGTTGCCTCCGAGATCCTCAGCCCAGACACTCCCCTCCACGATTTGAGTGTTAGTATTAGGAAGTGAAGAAAGTTTGCAAATGCGTAACGTGTCAGCACAGGAAAGAGTATTAAAACGGGCCAGACATTGGTACAGGGTGAGCGCAGATTGCTGATTAGGGAAAATAAAAAAAAATAAACCAACATGTTGAGCCAACATGGTTTTGTTTGTAAGTCTGGCGAACCACCTGTATTTTTAAGCAATCAATTTAAAGATGGTTTTGGTGTGTTGTTAATTGTCTACTGATTATCCAGTGACGTCGTTCCGTGTTCAGAACCAAAGTAATTATAGACTAGATGCACCACAGCAACTCAGCAATAGGGGTTGGGGAGGGGGCTCATTAGCCTGTGTCCAGAGGTGGAGAGAGAGAGAGGAGAGGGCTGGCCTTGGGAGTTGGCAAGCCACAGTGATATGTGCATATGATATGTGCATAACCTTAGCCATGGTCTCATCTCAAGTTATTTTTATTTTTGAAGAGGTTGGTCACTTCCAGTTGTGACCGTGTGCTTTAATCCTAAAAGGAAAGATGTGTTCCCATGACAAGACTCAGACAAAAGAGGAAATCAAAGTGAACACCACTGGGAACTACAACATTTGGAGCAAATAATTGTTAGCAGTTGGGGCAGCCTATAGTTCTCCTCAGACTTGCGATCCCCCCCCCCCCCCCCCAGAACATAAAATACAGTTGAGAATTTCTCAACTTCAGGGGTAGCTAAGGCAGTACTGGGCACATAGCTTGAGCAGGGACTCTTTTGGGGGGAGGTGCCGAATTAAAATCATCCAGGAAAACCACAAAGCAGCAGGAACACAATCAAAGTCTTGCCTTATTTTTGTCTTTTTTTGAGACAAAGTTTTAAGTAGGCAGGCTGACTTTTAGCTCACCCTAGTAAGCTTAGTCATGCTCAGCTTTGAACTCGCCAGAACCTGTAGGATTGTCACAGTCACGGGGGGAGGGAAGGGGTTCAATGCCCTTGATCTTCCTGCCTTCAACTCCCGTGTGCTGGGAGTGTAGGTGGTATAGGTGTATACCAGCATGCCTGGCTGTGATTGATTTTTCTTGAATTAGCTTATGATGTTGGAGATAGGCAGCAGCTGGGCAGAGAGGGTCCATTTGTTCTACCAGCGAGCTGGGCATCTAGCAGACGATTTGTGCAACGCTGGCCTCCATCGTTGAGTCTGGAGACGTAGCTATCCACAGTGTGTAGCTGATAGCACCTGGTGCACACACTGAGCTGAAAAGCTGGACCAAGAGGACGTGGGATGAGGGGGGAGCTAGGAAGAGGGGAACCATTTCATTTTATTATTTTATTTTAAGAGAGGGTCTCATTTTGTATCCCAGGCTGGCTTTGAATTCAAGATCCCTTCCAAGTGCACACCACTTCATTGGGTTTCTTAAAAGTGTCACTTGAGTGAACACTTAAAGGAGGTGAAGAGGACACCCTGGGCCCAAGGACAGTCCAGGCAACAGGCTGAGGAGCTGGTTGGGTGAAAGAGGGGAGTAGGTGAGTTTGAGAAATCGGAAAGGAGGTGGGGAGGTAAGCTGGTAAATGAGCTTTCAGGACTGTCAAAGCCGTTGAGAGAGCCTTGACTTTGATTTAAGGGAGGATGTGAAGCCACTGAGGGCCCAGTAAGGGCAGCATCCTGAACTTTACTAGGGTCATCTGGCACCTTCGGGAGAAGAGAAAGGGCTTGACAAGGGGACCAGCGGAGACCCTATGGCACTCTGGCTTCAGAGATGCTGAAGACTTAGATAAGGGTGGTGGCAGTGGACATGGTGAGAAATGGTTGCATGTTGAATCTTAGTTCCAAGTGGAGCACACAGGGTTTGTGTGTGGGTTGGCTATGGAGTGGGACCGAAAGAGTGAAGGGGAGGAGTCAGGGTTTTAGCCCAGTGGCTGGAAGCAGGTAGCTTCTCTGGATGCAGAGGGAGTGGAACCGGTGTTGGGGTCTTGGTGGAGGTTTGGGTGAGGCAGTTAGACCTTTGGACTCTGAGGCTTTCAGGTGAGGATCTGGCTGGGAGTATGGAGACCGTTGAAGGAAGGAGTGATACAAGAGACCAGCCCAAGACTCTCTAAAAGGTGGGCTTAGGAAGGCCTGAAGCAGGGCCAGCGCTGTTGTAGATGGCTCGGTTCCCTTCACTTACCCGTTGTTGTGGTCCCCAGCAGTGGTTTCATCCCGGAGTGTCACAAACACAGTTTCACTTAATCGTGCACATGTGCATGAGTGTGCTCTCAATTTCCTTCACCCTGCTCAGACTCCTTCATCCTACCCATGGCCTGTACTCAGACAGTTGTAGTGGTAGTGACAGTGGTTCAGTATCCAACTGGGGACCTAGGAGACCTGCAGAAGCAATGATAGAGAAAACTGCAGCCTCCACAAGGAGCGTGTAAAGCTCTCTGATGAAAGCAGCCCTGGGGAGTGCAGGTTTCCACGTGGCAGACACGGGAATACCAGGGGAGGCCTGTGCCTTAAGGAAGAACTCAGGCTGTGTGGCCCTGCAGGCCTTGCTTCAAAGCCTAGCTCTGTCACCTATGGGGACTATAGACTTGCCACCCAATGCCTCATGCCCCTGTTTGCTTCACTTACGGACTGGCGCTCTCTTAGATAGTGGCTGGTGGCTTCAAGAGGACGACATAGAAAGCATCTAAGAAGGGGCTGGTAAGATGGTACATCCCATAGAGGCACTTGCTGACAAGTCTGAGAGACCTCAGTTTGATCCCTGGGACCAACGTGGTGAAAAGCGAGAACTGACTTCTACAAGTTGTCCTCTGACCACCACAAGAGTACTGTGGCACCTCCTCACAATAAATGAGTGAGTGTAATTAATGAGAAAGTGCTGAAGGAGGTCTGTCACAGCCTATGGACCAATTCCACCTGTTCTTTTCCTATGAAGAATGATTATTTAAACACACACTGGTATCTAGGTAGGAGTATGGCGGGTAGACTGTTCAGTTTTATAAAACAGTGCACACCTAGTGTTCCTTTGCTGGTCGCTGTGATTAAGTACCAAGCAGCTTTGGGAGACGTTGGCTTTGGCTCACAGTGGGGTGCAGCGTGGTGGCTGTTGTGTTGTGGTCCGTGGCACTGGGGAATTGCCATGCTTCTGGTTCATGTTGTGGTGGATCAGGGTTGGAACTGGGTCACATCACCCTCAGTGGCTTGGCCCTCGTGGTCTGTGTCCAGCAGGTAGGCCCCACATTGGAAAACCTCACGAGAGTATTACTAGCAGCTGAAGACCAAGACTTCAGGCAGATGAGCGGTGGTAGCAGAGGTTTCACGTATTAATCACAATGACTGATTCCTGCTTTTAGAAATTTCAAGTCTAGACTCTCAACAGTCAGGGTCCACTGAGAACAAGCTCACTGCCAAGCCCACCTCTGGAGATTTGGTGATCTTCTGGAAAAGCCAGAGTTAATCATCTTCCATCTTCAGAAATTTCACAGCCTCAGGAGAATGTAACACCCTACAGACTCATCCCTTTGTCAGGTGGTGCGGTTTTGGGTATCGCCATCTCTCCCCACCTTCCTTCCTCCGTTCATCTCTCCTTTCCTCCCCCTCCTTCTATCTATCTATCTATCTATCTATCTATCTATCTATCTATCTATCTATCCATCCATCCATCATCTATTTGAGACAGAGTCTTACTATATAGCCTTGGTTGTTTGTAGAACCTACCATTGCAGACCAGATTGGCCTCAAACTCACAGAGATCCTCCTGCTTCTGCCTCCCAAGTACTGGGATCAAAGGTGTATGCTACCTGTTTAGTCCACACAATGCTTTTTGACTAGATGTGCTCAGCTTGGGGTGTACAAACAGGTTCCTAATTGCAAATGGTAGGATGAAAGGGTTAAAAATAAGTAGGGGAACTGACATCACCTAGTTCGTTATTGCTGATGCCCTGCAGGGGTTCAGTGCAGGATGTTGTCTTGGGGCCTTGTGGAGGGAAAGGCAAGATTTCCGGCCTCCTCACACCTGGTCATCTGGTTTGGTGATGGCGTACTGATCACGCTGAGCATCTGCCATCCCAGGTTGGGCAAGGCTGCAGTTTGACACAGTGTCTGCAGCCTCTTGCACGCTTCTGCGGTTCTTGGAGGCAGAAGTGTCTGGGGATGGGTAGGGTAGGGTGACTGAGTCAGGACATTTATCTGTATATCTGAGGCTCCTTGGCTGACCACCCCACTTGGCCAGGCGACTTGGCAGGAACTATCCACATACATTAAAAAAAAAAATGTGTTTTTTTTTTTTTTAAACTTAATGGGTGTATATTTAAGGCATCCAAGATGATGTATGGGAGACATAAATAGTGAGGTGGTTACTATAGCGAAGAAGGTTAATTCCATCATATCACATAGTTACGCAGTTTTAAGTTTTGCCTTTGTGCTAAGAACAGCTTTTAAAAAAAAAAATCTCTCCAACAGGAGTACCAAGGACAGTGCTATGGTGTCTTCCATGCGCTGCATCTGTAGGCTTGCTCAGAGGTGTATCTGCTCCGTACCCAACCCCTGACTTATGTGTCCCCATTTCTTCTTGTTTCTTCTTTTGTCTCTCTGTATATTGATTTTAAAAAGGCTCCACACACAAATGCTATCCTGTAATGATTGTCTTTGTGTCTGGCTTGTTTCATGTAGTATGACTTCTTTCAGGTTTTATCTGCATTGTGGCAAATGGCAGCATCTCACTTTTAAAGGCCGACTGCTATTCCGAGTGTATATGCAGTGTCTTTATCAGTAGGCTTAGGTTATTTCCATTAGTTGGTTATTATTTCCATTAGAGTGATGGTGCAGTGAGTGCTGGGATGCAGATGTCTTTATGGATTGGGAATTTTGTTTCCTTGTGAACCATTTGGAAGGTTTTTTTCCCATCCCCTTCTTCCTTTTCTTTTTAAAGTCAGGATCTTGCTGTGTAGCCCTAGCTGGCTTGGAACTCACTATGTAGACCAAACTAGCTTTAAACTTGCAGTGGTCCTCCTGCCTCTGCCTCACACATGATAGATTTACAGATGTGTGCCATCAAGCCCAACTTAGATTTGGAGATCCTATGGATCAAGTGCCCCGTACTGAAATTCTTGGGATCAGAACTGTTTGTGATTTTAGAATAGGGTCATATATGTGATTAGAATATGGTCATATATATATGTGATTTTAGAATATGGTCATACACACACACACACACACACACACACACACACACACACACACACACA
>NW_026596117.1:20087632-20143018 GCF_907164565.1 Psammomys obesus
CACACACACACACACACACACACACACACACACACACACACACACACGAGACACCCTGAAGACAGACCTGTATCCGAACACATTTCTTTTATTATATAATTACTTATATGCATGTGCTGTGATGAAGTTCGACATGGAATTTTCCATTTGCCTTATCGTGTTGGTATCGGAAGGAGGGATGTTTAACCACTCTAAAATTTCCTTAGGAACTTCCAGACTGTTTTTCATAACAGTTGCAACAATCCACGTTCCTAAAGCTACAGGAGTGGACTCCCCCCAAGTCCTCACTGACATTTTTTTTAATTTGATGAGAACAGCTCGCCTAGGGATGCACATGTCCATTTCCATAAAAATCTGAGTGAAATACCTTTCCACACACCTGCTGGGCATCTTCTGTCTTTGGAGAGCCGTCTATTTGTTAGTGGAATTATTTGTTTTTCTCAAATTGGGTTCTTTATGAATTTTGCGTATTAACAGCTTATCAGATAATTGGATTGTGAATATTTTTCCCACTTAGCAGGTTACTGTTTTGTTTTGTTTCATTTGCTGTGCATAGGCTATTTAGTGTGACATGAATGTATTTATATTGCCTTTTGTAGCCTGAGCTTTTGAAGCAAGAGACACAAAAATGTTGCCAGTGCTGATGTCTAGAAGCTTCTATGTGCTTTCTTCTAGAGTTTTTCTCACTCCAGGCTCAATACTTAGATCTCTTAATACTTAGATCTCTACTTTGAGTTAATTTTTGTGTCTATTGTCAGATAAGGGTCCAGTGTCATTCTCTGGCCTGAAGAAATCCCAGCATCGCTGACGACTCGTTTTTCCCTATTGTGTCCTCTTGGCCTCCTTGTCAAAAGTAATTGGCCATATTAGATGCTGCTGCTTCATCTCTAGTTTCATCTCTGTTTCCATCTCCTTCTTTCTCTTCATCCTTCCTGATAAGAGGGCAGAAAGTTGTTCATTGGGGAATGTGGGCAAGGGAGGAAAACACAGTATAAGTTGGTCCCCTCAGCTCTTCACCCTGGTTGTGTGGTCTGCTGGCCAGCATATCTCGTCAGTCTGAGCACCGGCGATTGGGCAAGGCCAATGCCTGTAACCTCTTGGGTGTGACCTGACTCTCCAGGGACAGTTCTCTAGATCCAGAGAAGATGCTGCCATCTTTTACAGAAAGAAGTAGGGGAATGTGAGGGGAATGCAAGGAAGGGTCAAGGGGAAGCAGCTCACGCCCCGACCGAGGCTCTGTGATTGTCCCAGTCTAACCCCTCTCTCTTCTCTCTTTCTTTTTTTTTTTTTTTTTTTTTTCTGGTTGTACAAGGATTTAACTCAGAGCCTCACATGTGATAGGCAGGCATTCTATTGCCGAGCTACATCATCAGCCTTTTTATCTTGAGATGGTTTTGCAAAGTTACTTAGCCTGGCCTTCTTCAGCCTTTTTATTTTGGGATGGTTTTGCAAAGTTACTCAGCCTGGCCTTACATTCCCTTGGTAGCTCAGCAGTCATTGGACTTGTGATCCTCCTGCCTCACCTTTCTGAGTGGTTGGCAGAATAAGCCTAAGTACCTGGGCTTGTATAGACGCTCTCTCTCTCTCTGTGTATATCTGTCTCTCTCTCTCTCGTGTGTTATTTCTGAAGTGAGATTGTGTTTATATTAGTTGACAGTGATTAGAGAACTGTTTTGGGAGGGGCATCTGTGTTAATATATTGCTATAGGGAAAAGGGAATGTTATTTATCCACTTTCTGGTAAGAGGAGGTGCGGAGGCCGTGCAGGGTATCCAGCCTTGGCCCTTGAGTGCAGGGTATCCAGCCTTGGCCCTTGAGAGCACCCTAGCATTTAGTACTGTTTTTGTTTTGTTTTTAATCTGGGTCTCATTCTGTGGACTTAGGCTGGCCTCAAACTCATGGCAATGGTCCTGTTTCAGCCTCCCTAAGGAGATTTCACAACTGCTGTGAATGAAGGCCTTTTTTCTTTTCTCTTTTTGTCAAGTTGACACAAATGTCGATATAGCTAAGAAGAAGAAAATACAATTGAGAAAATACCTCCGTAAGATTGGCCTGTAGGCAAGTATGGGGCATACACTTGATTAGTGATTGATTTGGGAGGATCCAGCCCATTGTGGGTGGTGCCCCACATGCCATCTGGTGGTGGTGCCCTGGACACATGGTCCTGAGGACATTTAGAAAGCCAAGAGGAACAGGCCAGTAAACAGCATTTCCTCATGGCTTCTGCTTCAGCTCCTGCCTCTGGGTTCCTGCCGTAAGTATCCTGTCCTGACCTCCCTGTGTGATGGTGTCTGACCTGGGAGTTATAAGATGAAGTAAACCATATCTTCTCCAAGTTGCTTTTGGTCATGATGTTTTACCACAGCAGTAGAAATCCCAGCTGAGACAACCACCATGTGGTTTTGTTGTTTTGAGTCATGGTCTCGCTCTGTAGCCTGGGTTGGCCTCTGACTCACCATGATCTTCCCACCTCAGCTCCCAGAGTGCAGGGATGACTACAGGTCATGATACCTGACTCTCAGTGCTTGTAAAGTTAAGATAAAGCACACGCTCCTTAAAGGTATAGCTCGATGCCTTTCTTTTGTTATGTGTGCACCTGTGTGACCGTTACCCAGGTCAGTATGGTGCTTGTCCCATCCCAGAGCCCATCATCTTCATCATCGAAGATCAGCTTTCCACCTTTCAAACTTCTTCTAAATGGAATCACACCACACAGTCTTTGTATCCTCTTCTCAGTCATCCATAGTTGTGGAGTTAACAGTCTCTTCCTCCTCACTGTTTATAATACTCCATTATGTGAATATATTTCAAATTAACCACATTATGGTTGACATTCAGTTTCCCAGTTTTGGCGTTGGGAGTGATTTGCTGTGAGAGTCTGGCACTTGCCTTGGGTGAACACTAACACGCATGTCTGCTAGTTAAACTCTTAGCAGTCGCACTGCGGAGTTGGAAGACATACATGGGTTGTTTGCTTTAATAAAGATGTCCAAAGTCGTTTGTCCGAGTTTACACCCTGCCGGTTGTGTATGTCCTAGGACAGCCTGTCTCCTCTGTGGTTAGTATAAGCACTGCCATCCCTGTAGGACATCTCTTAGCTGCTCTACCCAAAATGCCGTAGAGAGCTGACTTTCTTTCTCATGTCTCTGCAGCCTGAGGCATCTAGGAGCCCTGGTAGATTAGAGACCTGCTTTCTGCCTCATACCTGACTGCCTTTGACTCATAGGTGACTGTTTTCTCATATGAAGAAAAGGATGAGAGCACTCCAGAAGTGTCTGTTCAAGGATACCAGTTCTCTTCATGGAAGGCCCATTCTTAGACTGCAATCACCTCCCAACAGCCATATCTCCCATTACCATTGTTTTGGGGTGGGGTCGTGGTCAGGATCACACACGTTTGGTGGGCAGTGACACAGACACCCAAGTCTGTAAGTAGGGGCCAACACTGGAGGGCCTCTGCTCCTTAACAGCCTTTTACTACACCTGCTTAACATAGGTTGGAACAGCAATAGCCAGTCTTTGAAATGGTTCTAGAGTAGCGATTGTCAGCCTGTGGGTCACCATCCCTCTGGGGGTTGAATGACCCTTTCACAGTGGTCACCTAAGACCATTGGAAAATGCAGGTATTTGCATTACAGATCATAACCGTAGCAAAATTACAGTTAATGAGGTAGTAGCAAAAATTACTTTATAGTCGAGGCTCACCACAACATGAGGAACTGTATTAAAGGATCGCAGCATTAGGAAGGTTGAGAACTGCTGCTATAGAGTCCATTTTCTTTTCTTTTTCTTTCACACAAAAGTTTCTCTTTCCCCCTCATTTTGGGATAGCAAGGGCTACATGCGTATGGCTGTAGTTGGGTCTTTTCCCCCTGGTTTTCTATTCTCTAAGCTAGCCTCTAGATGTCCCCCAGGAATGTAGGGGTACATAATTATAGCCATTAGTCACAATTTATAGACACTCAGTGAGAATTAAATGGAACTCTAACTTGTCACTGCCTTTAATGTATATCCAAACTTGTTTGCATACATACATGTTGGAAAGAGTTAAAGAGTAAAATGGTTTTCTATCGACTTGGTGATGCTATTTGGTGTGTCTGTACTCTTGTGCACGTGAATACATAGCTACATATAGACAAATGCATCTGTCATTCTCATTTGCTCTGTGGTATAGTTGGATTGCAAAAGAGGTGGATACGCAAACAGACAATTTCATGTCATAGAAATGAACGTGCTAAGGTTCAGTTTAGATTTTAAGATTGTGATTCTTACTAATAACTTTTGGAAGGCATCGTGCAATGTCCATGCATGTAAGTCAGTGTGTTTCCCGTTTAACTAATGAGGATGGCTCCCACAGGCTCACATGTTTGAATACTGGGTCATCAGTTGCTGGAACTGTTTGGGAAGGATTGGGAGATGTGGTCTTGTTGGAGAAGGTGTGTCACGGGGGATGGGTTTTGTGGCTTCAAAGGCTTGTGCCATTCCCAGTGTGCTTTCTGCTCTCTGTGTATGGCTCAGGATGTGAGCTCTCAGTTCTCAGCTTCTGCTCCAGTGCCATGTTCTCGTCATGATGGTGATGAACCTATAACCCTCTGGAGCTGTAAGTCCCAAATAAAAGCCCCCCCCCCTGATTTTTTTTATAAGTTTCCTTGGCCATTATGCTCTATGACAGCAACAGAAGAGTGACCGATACAGCGACCGTGTGGAATTACCATATTGTGGTCTCTGCAGAACTGAATGTCTTGTTCAGGAAAACATGGACCATACATTCTAACTTCATAGCACGTGGCCATTGAATAAAGTTACAGCTTATGTGTGTTTAGCTTCTGTTGGACGGGTGCTGAGCTTACCCCAGTAGCGTCCTAGATAATAGGGCCTGGTGGTACAACCGTGCGATGTTATTGTTTTTCTCAAAATAGTCTCTTGTTTTCCATGTTGTAAGACTGGCTCTGGTTTTAGCGTAAGGCACAATATGTATTAGAGAGCACAAAATGGTCATGTGAAGCAGTCCCTTGAAACCCCACCAATTTGACAGGTGTCACATTGTAATGTTTTGAAGGTGAAGAGCCACCTCCTGCGATGTTGTTTTGTTCTATTATATCATCTCCACTTCAGCAGCCAGATTTCTAGTTGAAACTCATCTTTGACCTCATTTCTTCTCCTTGGTTATTTGAATGAAAATATTTGAAATAGCCCGAAAGGAAAAGGGTAAAATTCAAAATACCGTTGTGGCAGGGTGATGCCTCTGGTGGTGCAGAGACTCTTTATCTTAGTTAGGGAACCAAGTCCTTTGCGCCTGTGTATATTGAGTATCTGTTTATATTTGTAACGGTTCTCTTGGTCACACACAGTGACACCGAGAGCCTGGGGGTCTGCCTGTCCAGAAGGTCTGGCTTCTTATCCCCAATCCATCACTGCCTGGTTTTACCTCAAACAGACTTCTCAGTTAATCCTTACCTGACGGGATTCTGTGAAGACCTACGGAGATCATGACAGTGAGAAGACAGTAGCATTTATTAGTGATAATCGTAATTGTGGCATTCTATGTATGGTCTGCAGGAAGTTACTTTAAAATGACACGGAGATTTGAACGCCAGCGTTGATACTGATGGGGTTCTCCAGGATCACAGGAAATCTTTTGAGAAGGGTGAAGTTGTTGCATAGTGGAGGCATGAGGCTTTGATGCTTCTTAGATTCTGCTTAATGGCAAGCAGGGAGCCTGTGGTTGCCAGGTGGGCAGGTACACCCCCCCCCCCCACAAAGCTGCTGCATACCAGACAAGTGAATAACATACTTATTGTTACCCTTACCTTGGAGAAAGTCTGGTAGAATTGTAGCTCCAGGCAGTACTGCGTAAGACCTGGCTTTTTAAGCTGGCCAAGAAGCAATTACTATTTTTAGTTCAATTTCTGCCCTTAAAAAAAAAAAAAAAAGTAGTCTATGCGCCTTGCTACTCCTGGATGGTTTTATGCATTTTAATTAGTGCTATCTTACTGCATTTGTGCCCCGAGGCTGATTTAGTGAAAGATGTAATTTCAGAAAGCTGATGAAATTAGATAGGCCTGCCTGGGGAGACTGCTGCTCATGTTTATGGTTGTAAAATATTTTGGTTCCATCTACGACAGGTCGTTGCTGTGCTGTAAATACACCGCCGTATGCTAGATCCGTTTGTCTTAGAGTGTTACAAGTGCTCGTAGGGTACTAAAACATTAGTAATTGCAGTCTGGCAGGGGCACGGGGGATGATTTTTGTTTTGGTGTCTCATCGTCCCTCACAAGACGTGCACCCCTCCCCCGGCTTCCGACCACAGGGCATGGGAAATCCATTTCAAACCACTTGACAGAACTGAATGCCGTTAAAGTGTCAGGGTAAAGTGAGAGGTAATCCTAGGAGAAAAGATAATGCCCGACGTGGTGGTACATGCTTGTAATGCTAGCACTTAGGCGGCCTAGGCGGGAAACATACAAATTCAAGGCCAGTCAGGGGCTGTCTAGCAAGACACTGTCTCAAATAGCCTGCCGCTTCCCCTCCACCCTCCCAAATAGAAAAAAAAAAATGTTTAGTTGAGTGTTGACATAAGCATAGTTAATAAAGAGAAAAGTGTTATTTATAATGATTAAATGTAGAGCAATTTTCTCTTCAAGATGAATCAAAGATTAACATATAAGAAGCTGCACAGCACTGAATTGTAATTATTATTATTTTATTATTATCATTATCTTTCCTGCCTTAAATATTATATTCTTAATAATAACCTCTCCATGGTAGAATCCAAGGGTCTAATCCAAAGCATTATGGAGGAGTAATAGAGAGATTATCAAGAAATAAAGTGAGCAGGGTATGATGGTGCAGCCGTTGGGTTGCTGACACAGGAGGAGAGTCCAACCTAGGCTAAATAGCAAATTTCAGGCCAGCCTGTGCTACATAGGGAGATCCTGTTTCATGGAAAACCAACCCTAACCAAAAAAATGACAAATAGCACAACAAAACAGAAGTGAAGGAAAGAAAAAGGTGATTTTATTTATTGTTATTATTATTTTTAGTAGCTTCGCACACATTACTTTTTATTTTCCTGAGTCAGTAGCTGAGTGCATGTTAGATGCCTCGCGCATTCTGGCGCTATAACAGTATGCACCCCTTTTTCCTGGGACTCCTGATGACAATGTAAAGGTACATTTGTTATATCCGGGTCTGCTTATCTGCTGAGATGGATAACCCTTTCTGCTCTTCCTTCCAGAACCCCCGGCCTGTGATTTCCTGTTTCATATCAGATTTAGCCTTCAAAGTTAAAATGCATCAAGTCCCTGCTCCCAATAAAGTTACAATCCAGTGGTGTCTGTACGGTTCTAGTTTGTTTTGACTTTATTAAAATGTAATGGCAATCACTGGAAATTGTCAAGCTAATAATTGAGCATTGGCTTGCTTCATTCATTCATTCATTCATTCATTATTTATAGGGCTGGAGGTTGAGCCCGTGGCCTCACGGATGTTAGGTGAGGGCTCTCTCTACTGTTGAGTTACACACATCCATGTCTCTGACTTAGGCTTGAAAAAGGTTCGCTGTTCTGTGGAGAACATCGTGAAAGTAGAGCCACCGTAAGAAGCCAGGTGAGGTGAAGGTCATGGGCTCAGGTCTGGTAGATGTGACTGAGTGCCCACAAGCCGTATGCACAGGCAGCTGGAAGAACGGAGCTGCCTCCCAGAGTGTGTACTGCTACCTAGTTTTTGCCAATTTGTCACAAGCTAGGTATGTAAGCTGACGACATGACCATTCATGGTGTGGATGACAGGAAGGTTTCTAATGTAGCTATGAGGGAGAGAACTGCCGGAGGCATCCGGAAGAGCAGAGAAGAGAGAGAAAGTCGTAGACTGAACATGGCCAGTAAGACTGGGCCTGGCTAGGGAGAAACAGGAGCAGAGGAGAGAGAGATACACACACAGAGACACAGAGACAGCACGACCCAGGCTGGCCTTGAAATTGTGGCAGTTTTCCTGCCTCAGCCTCTCAAGTGCTGGGATTATAGATATGAGCCTGACTTGGAAACTTTAAATAAAGCCAGCTGTGTTAAATATTTATGGACTTAATTTTTACTTGTTTAAAATCTTGGGAGATTTATCTCTAGAGAATGTCAATATGGCAGTTATTCTGCACTACATTTCTCGGGCCAACATTTAATTGATACTATATTTCATGAAGGTTCTTGCAGGTTTATTGCTGTTGTGTTTGGAGTTGTGGTTTTGTGCTATAATCCAGAGGCACAAGATCCTTGATCTGTTTCCACTGTAATTGTGCATGCTTTGAGCTGACAGGTTCAAGAAGGACTGTTATCCATGGCCACTATGGATAGAAGAGTGTTTTGGTAGAGTAGGTCTCGGAATATGTCTGTCTGTGGACGTTGCTGTCTTTCTTAATGATGGTCTGCGAATTGGGTCTGTATTCCTTTTAAGTTTGTGTGTAAGTAGGTGAGCATACATGACACCCCCAGCAGGCTGTACTCCCAGAGGAAGGAGGAGAGTTTCTCATCAATCACAGTCCTCAATATTTTTCTCGTAAATGAAAACTGGGAAAAGAGGTAGGAGGAGGGAGCTGTTCTAGGTGGGTGGAAGGGAAGAGTAAAAGCTAGGAGATAACAAAGCAAGGTGGAGGCCTAAATAGTTTATTGGATTGAACTTGGGCATCAGAAAGTTCTGGAAGAAACCCCAGACTAGGAATTAGCACACTTGGTTCCTTGCCACTTCCTGCGAATGTGAGTTTGGGTGAGTCAGTGAACCTCAGGGCGTTGCGATAGAAGATGAATTCCCCAAGCCGTAGGCGGCAGTCTACAGTAGATAGATGGTGATGCTGGCAGGTAAAATCCAGACGAAGCTCCTGGCTGTCATTCTTGAGGGTAAGAGAGATAGTATCTGGTAGTCACTCTTTGTAGAAATGTAAGCCTCATGGTAGTCTGGGCGTGGAGTGGAGTGGGGCAGAGTCAACTGTGGCTGAAGTTTTTCCTGGAAACCCGTATGTCTTTCCTAGGGAGTGAGCCCAAGTCACTTTAGGGAGATGAATCTATCAGGAGAGATGGATGGAGGATTAGAGTCTGGGAAAAGAGGCAAATGAACTTATTCTCAAAGCTATATATGTACAAATATACATACATATATATGTATGTATATATTTATAATCATCTATCTATCTATCTATCTATCTATCTATCTATCTATCTATCTATCTCTCAGACTTTTAAATGTTTTATAGATTGGGTGTTCCTATCTGAAATGCTAGGGAACATAAATGTTTCAGATTTTTGAGTTTTCATGATTTTGGAATGTTTGTGGGGACTTTACTGTCTGGACACTTTTTTTTTTTAACTTATTTATTTTTATTTTATGGTATTGGTGTTTTGTCAGGGTCCATGAATGAAAATGGAGTTACAGACAGTTGTGAGCTGCCATTTGGGTGCTGGGAATTGAACCCAGGTCCTCTGAAAGAGTAGCCAGTACGCTTAACCGCTGAGCCATTTCTCCAGCCCCTTGTCTGAACACTTTTAATCTAAACATTCAAAAATAAAAAAATGCAGTAGAATCCATATTTATACATCTTGTTGTTTTTGGGGGGTACGGGCAAGAGGGTGTTCAACCTGTTATTGTTTAATTGTTCGATGTTGATATTCTTATGACTTATAGGGGTCCTGATACTTACATGGTTTTTATTTTGCATATTAGTGAACATCCATTTTTGGTTATGCATGAAGTTTCTTCATGTAAAATATTAGCAAATACTTCTCTATGTAAGTCCTTTGTGTTCCAGAGACCTTATTCTCCCTGTGTCATACATGGACAGAATCCACGTGGGGCCAGGACCCTATTATCTTTACTTTGTAGACAAGGAAACAAAAACTTCTCAGGGTGTGTGGCTGGGGCTTAGATCTGGTGACATATCTTTAGTGAGTGTTCTTTGTACCATGCCTTCATCATTCCCTTCCAACACAGAGGATTTAACGTTCTCTCAGCAAAGACAAAGATGCTGAGGTGAATCCTTTAGTCTGAGCATGCTTTCTTCTTTTCCTCTTTTTTTAAAAAAAATCTTTATTTCAAAACCAAGTTTTTAAAAAATTAAATTTTAATTGATGATGATGATGATGATGATGATGATTATTATTATTGTGATATGGGAGTCTCGATATGGCCCTGGCTGGCCTGGAACTCACTATATAGGAGGCAGGCTGACCTTGAACTTACAGAGATCCACCTTCCCTCCACCTCCCAAGAGCTGTGACGAAAAGCAAGTTCCGCCACACTTAGTAGGAAAACCCATTTTACGTTGGTAAAGATATTTCAGTGAAGGCCTTGGCATTAGTGACGCCTGCGTGGCTCTCTGTGTCTTCCTGGCTCTTGTAACTAACGTTAACCACCGGTGGTGCCAGGCAGTGTTTGGCCCGGCTGGATGGGCAGATCTCACGATGGTGTGCCAGCCATCTCCTGCTGCCTGGAAAGCTTCAGTTCAGGGTCAACTGGGGCTTTAACCTAGGGCACGGGAATCTTTCAGTGGGTGACATCTGTGATGCGCGCGTGCCCTGACTCCTCAGTTTCACATTTGGGGTCCTCAAAAAGGAGGGGAGCCCCTTCCATGAGGCCCTGGCACTTATGATCTCCATGTGAGCATTTTGGAGGTACAGGTAAAGGAGGCACAGCTCCTTCACAATTCCTGGAAGCATCCCCGGGAGTTCCCTTAGAGTGTCAGGGAACTGACTAATGCCAAACCAGGATTTGTGGCTTTGACAAATTTCACAACTAACCAGAGCTGAGGATTTTATTAAAGATATTGCACAAGAGTTAAGAGTCACACAGACCCAGGAGCATGGGTGTGGTCCTCTCCAAGAAAGACCTGTGATAGCTCATTGGTCGCCCTTTTAAAGTTTCAGAGATGATTTTGGTGGTATTTGCAGTCACTGCCCTGTCATGGGTGGTTCTGAGGTTGGTATCTGACGGGATTATTTTTTGACCTTTGGGCTCTGCCTGAAAAAATGATGCTATCTCTGTGTTCATCCCCTGAGGGCACAGCTTTAATCTGTTTAATGCTGTTGGCTGCTACTGATAAAGCCAAAAGTCTAGTCCGCAGGGAATAAGAGAGGTAGATCGCTCACGGAAAGCAGCTTTGAGAGTCTCATGTAATGTCTGAGGAAAGAAATGAGACCCTTTGCAAGGATGTATACATCCAGGCTGTAGGCCTAGATCTCTGTTTCACGCGAGAGATCTCTATATGAGAGGAGTGTTAGCTCTCAGTCACAGTCTTGATAGCAGGTCTGTTAACTGTGCTGGAATTCTTGCTTCTCCGCTGGCGAGAGGCTTTCCCCAGACTCTCCACCCGGGCCCAGGTAATTTCCCTGTGTTTCCACCCTGCCTCAGGCAGTGCCACCGTCAGGACTGACAGCGGCACCAGGGCATCCGACCCTGTGTCCCTACCATCTGTTCAGGCCGTCACAGCTAGGTACTGCCAGTGTGTGGGAGAGTGGGGGTGGGGCAGGGATAAGTGTGTGTGTGTGTGTGTCTGTCTGTCTGTTGGTCTGTCTGTATTTTTCCATTCTAATGCATATGTGCAGGATAGTTGACAGGGAGAAGTTATATTGTTTTCCCTTGTGCGTTTAGTTTTTGTCAATTCAGAGTGTTTTAGGGAAGGAGTTAGTGAATTAGTGTCTCTCATCATGCTTCCTATTTCTTTGACTTTATTTTTCCTAGGACTAAATTAAAAATGTAGTCCTAAACTGTGGGCCATTATGGATGGTCTACAAAAAAATCTAAATTCAAACTAAAGTTAAACCTCAACTTTGGATCACTTTGGTTGATGATAAAAAAATTCCACCTATTTTTTTTTTTTTTTTTTTTTTTTTTTTTTTTTTGTAGCAGTAGTAAGAGATGTTTTGTGGTATCACATCAGGGATTTTTTTAATATTACTTTTTGATTATGCTGTTGAGTTTTGACTTTTGGGCTCTGCCTGGAAACTGCTGTTTTTTTCTGTGTTGTAGCCCGAGTTGACCCCCTGAGGACTGTGCTTTAGCTTGTTTAATGCTGTTAACTGCTAACAGCATATTCTCCGCCGCAGAGGGCTGTGGACAGAATGTTACTAAGGAAGAGACATGAGCTTGCAATTTCTCAAGGAAAACAACTGTCTTTATTTGGTTACGATCTCTTTTTGGACTTCTGTTTTCTCGATTGGTGCGACTCTCCCCGTACATTCTATTTTGCCTTTGTTTCATCACCTAGCCATTTATATCTAAGTATGAGTCAGGGAGCCAGAATCTCTTGAATATTCTATATGGAATTTTGTATTTACAGTATGAACTCCTTTGTCTGGGATTGTTAGGACAAGCAGCTGATCACTTATTCAAAGTGGAGAAGTGTGAAAAAACGTTCAGGGCTGGAACGGTGGCCCAGCTGTTAAGAGCACTTGGCTGCTCTTGCTGAGACTCACCCACGACCATCTGTACCTCCAGGTCCAGGCGGCCTGGTGCCCTCTTCTGGCCCCTGCAGATACTTCCCGAATGTGGTACACATACACACGTGCGGTCAAACACTCACACAAACAATAAATACTTAAAAAAAAGTAACATTCATATCTGTTTTTCTGATTTCTGAGATAGGGCCCAGGTATGATAAGAGGTTCCTGTGTTGATTTTTTTTTTTTTTTTCACAAACTACAAAAATGACAAAGTGAAGTCTCCTAACTTTCAGTTTGGGTTGTTTCAAAGTGCTGTGAAATGTTAATTATCCTCACTTATTGAGAAGCTAAAGCAGAGGAAGGCAAGTTATAGGCTGTCCTGGGCTTCATAGCCAGTTCAAAGACCCTGTCTCAAAGTTAAAGTGTGTGTGTGTGTGTGTGTGTGTGTGTGTGTGGTGTGTATGTGTATGTGTGTAAAAGGCTGGTGATGCAGGTCAGTGGTAGAACACCCATCTAGCATGTACAAAGTCCTGCTTCAACTCCTAGAACCACAGAAGAAGAACCCTAAGATACTTTTGAAATACCTTGATGGCAGAGTGAGTCCTAGGTTTTTGTTTTGTCTTTTAGTTCTTATCATCAGTCTCTGCCTCATTGCATACAATGGCAATTTATTTACATGGTTCATTTTTATTGAGTTATTCTAAATCATTCAAGTGTTCAACTTCATTCCCTTAGAAACATTAGTTTTCTTCAACTAATATTTTACATCTTTATATAAAAATATATTGTGTTGGTGTACAATTAAATTATAAGAACAAGAGACATGCATACCTTAGGTATGAGCGCATCTGGCCCTATAGAAGGAGACAGCTGGATGCCGGGAGCACATTTCTGCTTCCAAATCCTGTGTGTAGATCTACCTGATTTCCAATCTGTCATGAATGTATACTTTTATAACAAACAAACAAACAAACAAAGGGCACACAAAATGCAATCCCAATCTTAATTTTAGAGACAACAAATAAAAGTATGTTTCAGTAAAAATAGTTAGAAACAGTATAATAGAGTGCAAAATATTAGATTGAAAACTGATTATCCTTGTTGAATGCATACTTTTAACATCTGCCATTCTACCAATGAAGTTTTCTTGGCAGATTGGTTTTACTTCTTGCTCATTAATCCTGTCGGCTTGAAGCTGGGATAGTTGGTAGCTCATCTCAGGGGTGCATACAGTGTATAGTTAGGCCATTTGAGGTTTTGATTTAATAACATCCATAGTGGAGAACTTACAAAGGGACACTGTGGACAATGAAAAGGACATCTGGTGCAATCAATGTGTAATGACATTTTTAAAGCAGTTTCACTTCAGGACATTCATCTACCGGTTTTCTCCAAAATGAAGTACTAGAAATTGTAGAATCCAGTCCATTTCCAGACCTCCTCAGGAGCCAGTTTCAATAGATTATCTTACACAATCAGGGTTAAGTCTAGAGGATCTTTCCTCTAAAGGAACGGATTCCCAGCTTTAATATTTTAAAGTTACGTTTCACAAGCTAACTTTTAATCTCTTACAATACAATCGACAAACTAGCCTTTGACTCTCACCGTGGTTACATGGTTCTTTGGAGCATGGCTAGGTGCTGATGGCCCTATGGGCCCTCACTTGCAAGGTTGGTGGTGAGGGTTTGCTGTTGAGGGGCTAGAGTGACATGATGGCTGTTTACTCTCCATTGATGTGCTTGCTTCAGCTGGTAACAGTTCCAGACTGGCTCCTTCTCCGGACCACAGCTGCAGTAGCCCTGTGTTCAGCAAGAGCCCGGTAGTTGTTCGAACACCAGTCATTGTTTCTCTCCAGCAAGTAGAGTGTGCTGGCTAACCTGCCAGCGTGGTTAGGCAGAGGTTGGCTCAGAGACCCTCTCTTTTGAGAAGAGGCACTCCCTCCCCAGAAGGTTCATACCTTTCATGAGAGTCTTTGACTTAACAAAGATTAGGACCCTAACTACCAGGTGTGTTTGCATCATATGCCATTCTGTTCCAGTAGAATGTGTTTTCTTCACTCTCTGTTGTCCCACTGGGTTTTATAGATGGCTGCCAACAGGGATGTGGCTGGTTCATTGGAGACATTCTCTAGGCCACATTCTCCTAAAGTGACTTTTCTTTTTTTTTTTTTTGCTAAGGAACTGACACAGCTTTGACCTCGGCAATGTGTTCCCTGATCAGTAGGGATCTGTCTGTCCGGTCACCTCCTGAGTAGTTTCGATTCCTTCTTCCTTTTTCCCTTGGCCCAGATGGATTCCACCTTTGGCAGCCAAACCTATGCTGGGGGGGGGGGGGGAAGGAGCAATTAGGGTATCTTAGCCTCTCATTTTAAACTAACTTTTACTCTTTAAAAATAAATTAGACCCAATCTTTTAACCTGGAGTTTAAAAATAGCACTATGAGCAAGTACTGTTTGGGCTAGTGGTAGTTTGTCTTGCTTTATTAGTTTATAGTTTAGACTTAAGCACTTTTAAGTGCTTCAAGTTGGCAAATGAAATTTTAGCTGCACTTGGAATTGCTGTTCATGACAGTTAGAGTGACTAACGATTTGAGAAAAGGACGGAATGTCCTTGGAGTGGTAATAATCAAGATTTTCAAATAGAGACAGTAAATTCAGGCAGCAGAGCTAAGTGGAGAGGTACTGATGACGAGTGTAGATTTAGCTCTGAAAAGGAGCAGTGTGTTAATTGTAGAAGCGTTTCCTTTCATAAGGTTACACCTTGCAATTTGAAGGTTTTCAATATGTATTCTAAAATGAGCTCTCTTGATAGTCAAAACTTATCGCTGAGGAAATGACAGCTTGGCGTCTTTTGCCAGTCTGGCTTTTTCCTCTCTCAGGCGGAAGAAAAAGCAGTGGGAAATTTCCAGCACAGCTGGGAAGTGGTTCAGATGAGCCTTGGGGCTCACTTGGTGCCTAAGCCTATCTGGAAGTCTTTGATCCAGCTAAGGATGCATGGGCTCATGGTCGCAGCGGCCAGGGGACAGGGGACTCCTTTTGCATTCTAAGCCTAGGCTTTCTCTTTTCCAATGAATTTGCATTTCTACATGTTGGGTTTTTTGATGGGTGGACTCTTGCCTTTATTTTTCTTTTACAATTGCTGCCTCCTCTTCTTTCTCATCCTTCTGCTGCCTTCCTTCTCCACCTTCATGTTGGGTTTTGGCTGCAAAGTTATCTTGTTTGAGCTCTTTTTATGGAAGACTATTATATATTATATATATTATATATATATATATATATATATATAATCTTTCTGCCCCATTTGTTTCTCTTTTTCATAGTAGTCTTGCATAGGAGTGTTGAATACTACTCATGACATAGATTAATGCTATCCTGCTTCAGAAATGTCTTTGCCAAACACATTAGTGTAGTGGTTTAAGAGAGTGAATGCTATCGGCTCATATAATATTTGAATGCTTGGTTCCCAGTTGGTGGACGGTTGGGAGGGATAGGAGCTGTGGTCTTGTTGGTGCAGGCGTCAGGCCCAGTGTTTTTCACTCTTTCTCTATCTATTGTCTTTAGTTAGGGTGTAAAGCTCTCTGCTACTGCTCCCACGCCATGCCTGTCTGCCTACTGGTATGATGACCATGGACTAACCCGCTAAAACTGTACGAAAGCTCCCAGTTAAATGCTTTCTTTTTTAAGAGTTGCCTTGGAACTGGGCGGTAGTGGTTCATACCTTTAGTCCCAGCACTCTGGAGGCAGAGACAGGTGGATCTTTGAGTTCTTCAAGGCCAGCGTGGTCTACAGAAGCAATGCCAGGACAGCCAAGGTTATGCAGAGAAACCCTGTCTTGACTAACCCCCTCAAAAAAAAAAAAAAAATAGAGTTGCCTTGGTCATGATGTTATGATGTTTCTTTACAAGAACAGAATAGTAACTGTGACAGTTAGCCCATTACTTTCGCATTACTCTCTCCTGGGCTGCTGAGATTGCTTGAGACCCGACTTTGATATTCTGGACTCTCATAGTGGAAGGAGATCACCAGCTTCTTACAAGTTGTGCTCTGACTTCCTGTCTTCCATGTATCATGGCACGCTCATTTCCTTCCCCAGTAATAATAAATGTAAAAAAAGGGACCAGCCCTATGTACATTCTTAGAGCATGGGTAAAATGCAGCCAGATCCTTTGCGAGAATGTAACCAGAATCACCTCTACCCCTCCCTGCCCCTGATAGAGCCCTCAGTCCCCGCTGAGACCTCTTGAGCTGGGCCTCCACAGTCTGCATGTGTCTCAGCCTTCTGGTGTCCCAGCCTCCCACCCGAACAGCCCAGAGTTCCAGGTTCTTCCATATTCCTCACATAAACCAGTTCCAAAGACTTGAGAGCCACTAGGTGAGGATTATCACAGCTAAAGCCTGTCTGTTTTCTGCATTAGTTACTTATGGTATTGTGGTGATAGCAGCTCTAGGATCCCATCTGGTGCAGACCTGTGCAGGTCTTGTGCACGCTGCTTCAATCTCTGGGAGCTCGTATGTGCATCAGTCTTGTTGATTACAGGGTCTTGTTTTCTTGGCATCTTCCATCCCCTCTGGCTGTTTCTTTCTGTCTCCTCTTCTCAGGGTTCCCTAATCCCTGAGGGGAGGCTTTGATTGTAACATTCCTTTTAGGGATGGGTGTTCCAAATTCTCTCAGTGTCTGCATGATGTCTGCCTGTGGGTCTCTGTATCTGTTCCCATCCTCTGCAGGAGGAAGCTTCTCTGATGATGGCCGAGCAAGGCACTCATCTATGAGTATAGCAGAATGTCATTAGGAGTCATGTTCTTGCTCCCCCCCCCCTTTTTTTTTTAAGAACAGTGGTATTTGTTTTTTGTCTAGGTCTCTAGGCTATTTAGTCTCAGGTTCTTGGTGACCTAAGCAGGGCCGGGTATGTGCCCCATCTTGTGGGGTGAACCTTGAGCCAAATCAGATGTTGGGAGCTACTCTCCCAAGCTTTGTTCCACCATTGTACTAGCACATCCTGCAGGCAGGACCTGATTGTAGATCAAAGGGCTTGTGCCTGGCTTGGTGTTTACGTTTCTCTTCTGGTGGTGAGCAGAGTACCTTCCTGTACCAAAGATGTTCGAAGGTTGAGATGAGGGCCCTGCGGGCACCCACTGTTCTCCATGTGGAATGAGTTGTGTAGGTGTCATCTTCATCAGTAGGGCTGTTCTGATGATTGTGAGATAAAAATCTCTAAGGAGTTTTAATTTCCATCCCCCTCCCCCCATGTCAGTTCGTTATTTTTAGCTGTCAAGGTGACACAGTCTAGACTCACCTGGGGAGAGAGTCACAAGGAAGGATTGTCTAGGTCAATCCAGCTCAGCTCGGCCTATAGGCCGAGTAGGGTATATTGGACATGCAGGCTCTTCAGTACAGGCCACGTCCTGGCTCTGAGCTTTGATAACTTGGAAACTCAAGTGTTTTTCTCAGCTAGCCTACATAAAGATCAGACTCTTGGGGGCAGGCAGGTTCTTGTCAACCTCAGCCCCAAAAGATTCATGTAAACTAAACAGCCAGATGGCTGATGTCAAGCGGAGACTAGAGCTGACAAGGTGCACAGACAGGAGCTGAAGAGGCAGAGCTAGCTTACATGGGAAGCCAAGCGAGGCTGTTGCTACATCGCTTTGGCTGCATCTTCAGATGGGCTTTCTCTGAAGACCTGCCCAAGGGACAGGAATTTGCTAGGGAGCAGTTGTTATCAGCCTTAGTACAGGTTGTTGTAAGACTTAGGTGTTTGGGTTTCCCTTTTACTGTCCCATATTATCTTGTTTCTATCTCAAAACCTTTTAACTTCTCATTTTGCAAGAATTTCAGGCCTTCAAAGAAATAGCAGAAGTAATATGAAGAATTCTGTATTTTCAGCCTGGATTTCCTGAATGTTCTCTTCTTAGATAACATTATACAGTTAACTAAAAATCAGGAAATTGGCCTGGACATAATACGATCATCTATAAGCCTTATTGAAATTGGAAGTCATTGCGTTATATATTAATGTTGTTTTTCTGGCCTAAGATCTAGTTCAGGATTGACAGTTGAATTAATAATCAGTTAATAATATTTATTATCTTAATAATAATTGCTAGTTGCCCTTTTAGTTTCCTGTCATTTGGAATGAGACCTCTGTTGGTCCTTTTACCTTGATGCCTCTGAAGAGTACAGGCTGATTACTTTGTATAGTATCAGCCTGAGGTTTTTGGTAATGACCTCATAGGCTGAGTGAAGGTGATATTTTTGTATAGAGAGAGTGGTGGGCTGGCCTGGAACTTCAGATTTTCATGCTTCAGCCTCCCAAGTACTGGGATTACAGGTATGTGTAACAGCTGGTTCTGAAGTGATTTGTTTTTAAAGATAGACTACCCTTCTCTGTTTTAAACCATAATGCACTCTTTCTTCCAGATGGATTGGGTAAAATTGCTTCAAGAGATTGTTAGAGTATGTCTGGACCACCAGAGCTTAAGAGGGTTTAAGTGGGAATTGCTGTCATTTTAAGTGGTTCTGGTAGGTGTGTGCTTATATATGCATGCACAAGGTGGGAGATTACCCAGCAGTGCTATGCTTGTTATCTGAATGCTCTATAGTGCTAATTCTCAAAATACTCATAAAAATAAGAAGAGAAATAGAAAACTCCCATGTTCTCAGGCAGACTCCAGAGGAAACATCCCTGGATTTCTCTTAGTAAACTTGGAATGGCTTTACCCATCCTATTCCCTCATTATCGGGACTGATACCGTCCTGCTAAGAGGCTTGGGAGTTTCTTGGCTTTGTAGTTAGGGTAGGCATTTCCCCCAGGATCGGCTCACCAAAGTGTTATAAATAAAATTCTAACTTAGGGTAACCTCACTGTATTCTAAGAGTGTCTTAGTTAAGAAAACAAAACTAGACACTGTCTTTGTCAAAGTTCTTCCAGTTTCTAGCTCTCACCTTTTACTGCTTTGTTAAACCTGCAAGAGTGTTTTCCTATTCTTTTTAAAAATTCACCTAGAAAAGAAATCTGCAAAATTTTAGTATAGATAAAGCCACAGCCAGAGATTGTGAAAATTCAGCTTTGAGAACCATTAGGTGGAGGTGCCTTGGAGAAAGCTTGCCTCTTATCCAAACTGCTGTTTCGGAAGAGCTCCTTTCTTCCCCACCCCTAAGCTATCATTTTTTCTAGTTCTCCTCTTTGGAAGCTCTGGTATGTAAAGCTTTGAGGACAATTTAGGAAAATGCAATTACTCCCCACCATGTGATATTTGCTTGTAGATAAACTCATTTGGCTACAAATTGGCAGTCATTGAGATTCTGAAACAGTGACGTGTGTGCCTGGTCTCACTGTGGAAAGGAAGGAAACCCTTCAAGGTGGCCATTTAATTGAGGGCTGTGAAAAGCCTTTATCTGATTATGTAGCTTTGAATGTTTTTTTTTTTTTTCCCCTTCAGCTTCCTGTGGCGGCTTATGCTGTGCTTGGAATCCTGTGGTCCTTTCAGTGTGGTATCCATCTCCATCTTTGTTTCCTCTTGAACCTAACTTTAGCCTGGTCCTAAGTTCATGTCCTGTACCAGACAGAATAGTTTTGACTTTATAGGACAGAAAAAATCAGCTAATCTAGGTTTAAGCAACAGAGGAAGGATATTGTTGGCTAATCTACCTAAAGAGGAGAGGAATGATGGCTGGTGAGCTAGTTCAGTGGCTAGAGATGTTTGCTGCCCAGCCTGATGACCTGAGTTCCACTCTCAGAAACCACATAGTGAAAGAAGAGATTAGTCTCCCAAAATTGGCCTCTGATCTCAACATATTCACTGTAGCACATGTGCTCCATTGTACACAAATCTCTCCCCTCAAATAAAAAAAATTAAATTTTTTTTGTGTTTGTGTATCTGTGTGCTTGCATGTATGTGAACACATGTGTTGGGGTATGTACTCCTGGGTATGTATGCGTGTAATAGCTCAAGGTTGATGTCATGACTGATAGATCTTCCACCTTATTAATTGAGGCAGGTCTGTCTGTCAAACACGGAGATTATAGATTTGGCTAGGCCAGAACCCCACTCTTTGTCTTCCAAGGCTGGAATTAAGGTGTGTAGTATTATTGCTCTAGCTGATTTCGTGAGCCTAAGAGAACGGGGCCTAAAAATGAAGCGATCTGAAGTCGCATGCATTAGTCAACTTTATTCAGAGCATCGGGCAATTTGTACTCTGAGGGTTAAGAAGAAATCAGGTAAGGTGTTCCGTCACAGAGGAGAACCACACATGGTGAAGAAATGTTTTTCCACAGAGGCGCAGGAATAATAGCTCAAATGAAAACTCACTCCTATGTGTGCACGTGGGAGGAGCATGATTCCAGGAACAACTTAATGTTTTTGAAGAAACTGAGGCCACGGGACTCTTGTTTTCTGGCGTCCTCTCACAAGCACTCAGAATTCCCCTCGTGCACACATTGGACTGTGTTCCAGTAGGCACCATGCCCACCTCATAGTTATGGGAGTTCTGGGGATCCTCATGCTTGTCTGGCCAGCACCGCCCCACTGAGCTGTGGCCCCAGCTCCTAGCATAGCTCTCAGAATACAAAAGGACAGTCAAAGATTTGGGTTCAGGTTTGATCAGGGCTCTGTTTTGATGTCTCTAAGTTTTCAGGCTAGGGTTTCTCAGCCCAGGAGAAGAATTTTTTTTTTTCCCATGCTACTAAGTCAGCTGGATATGGTGGTGACACAGGCCTGTAATCCCAGCAGTCTAGGAGGCAGAGGCAGGAAAATTGAATTTGAGGTCAGCCTGGAGTATGTAGTGAGATTCTGTCTCAAAAGAATGATAATAAGAAAGCAAACACAGTACAGATCATCACTAATACAATGAAAAAGGATTACTAGCAAAACAAAAGAAAAACCGAAAAACAAATACAGAACACTACCACCCCCATCTGTGGTTCTAGTTTCTAATGTTTCAGTCACCTATGGTCAGCCGTCGTCTGAAATATTAAGTGGAAAATGCTAGAAACAAAAAAATTTCACAAGTTTTAAATTATGGGCTGACATGAGTATGGAGGTGACACCTTGTGCAGTCCCATTTGGCCCTCCTGGGCTTCGCGTCACCCCCATCTAGCATGTCTACCCTGTATATGCCGCTTGCTTGCCGAAAGTCAGCTTCACATAGCATGTCTGCGCTCTGCATGCTATCCACCTGCTATGAGGCGTCCCTCTGGCCAGCATTTCCACATTATGTATGCTACTCACTCAGTAGTCACTAAACAGCCTTCTTGGTTATGGCATTGACTCTTGCTGTGGTAGAGTTTGTATTCAGGTAGTCCTTATTTTTCTTAATAATCGCCCCAAGGATAGAAGAGGACATGGCAACAAAATTCATATAAAGCAGGTAATAAAGGGGACGCTTTATTCTGGTTATGCCAGTCATTGAAAAGACGGAACCATGATTAGAAAGTTCTAACTTTCCTCCCTATTCTGGGTCTCCAGGGAGTGATCGAATGATTTAATCAATTACACCTCCACGAGGGGACTTCTATAAAAGACCCCGAGCATGGGGTTGGGAGAACGAAGGTCACGGAAATCTGTGGGCGAACTCCCCTCTCCCATTTGGCTTTTCCTGAGTGGTAGCCTTTATGATAAATGAATAAACCTATAGTCCTGAGTTCTTTGTGCGGTTGCAGTGAATTATGGAGCCTGAAGAATTGGAACTCCAAATTTGTTTTCAAGTCAGCAGTGTCAGCAGCTAGGGAGGGGCTGGAACCTCAATGAGGTTAGATATGTGGCTTCATTCCTAAAACTCATGGCATCTGGTGTCCATTCTACAGAGTTTCAGAGTGGGATTGGGTCAGGGATGCCCAATTAAGTTGTAGAATTGGAGAGTCAGGATAGCTCTTAGAACATCTTTGGACCCTAGTGTTTAGTGGGGAGCCAGGTAAGTGGTTTGTCCCACGTTATACAGCTGCAGATGGCAAGGGGGAGGGAGATATTTACATTCCAGGCCTCAGACTATCTCCTCTACATGAGTGTTCTGGGGACCTCTTTAATAGTTGAGCAAAAATGAAAGTGGAGTAGGAAAGTGGTTTAGCACAGCCATAGTGCAAAGTTCTGTAAATGCTACTGAATAGAAAATGAGCCCTTAAAATCCCGTGTAAAATAAAAGTTAAGGAGGGAAGTAAAAAAAAAAAAAAAAAAAAATCCAGAATCATTCTCAGAAGGTGGACATTCTGTTTGCTTTGCTATGTAGGGAGACAACTGCCTTCTAAGACGATCGAGCAGGAAGAAACCATTTGGGGATGTTCTTAGGTTAAGAAGAATCGGCTTCTAAAAGTGTAGCCTTCTGTTGGTTCTTCAAACATGTGGAATTTTGTTTGTATGTGTGATGTGTTAAAGCTAGTGTCTTGTCAGATTTTAAATCCTGAGAATAAAATAGCTATTTTAGTTACTTCAAAGCTAACATTTAAGGAAGAATGGTATTGCTTCACTTTCTCAGGCAGTCTGAACTGTAGGGTTTTCTCTTGTTTGAGTTTTTCAAGATACTTACTCCAGAAAGTATCGGTGGACACTTGGGTAGAGAGAGAAACAGTGGTGGGCTCTTAATTAGAACAAGGGTGGGGATGGAGAGATGACTCAGTGGTTAAGAGCACTGTCTTCCAGAGGTCCTGAGTTCAATTCCCAGCACCCACATGGGTGGCTCACAACCATCTATCATGTGATCTGATGCCCTCTTCTGTTATACAGGTGTGTGCTCATGTGTATAAATAAACAAATCTTAAAAAAAAAAAAAAAGAAGGGCAAGTCAAGTGGTGGGCAATCTTCTCACAGTTGAAGGAGGCTGATTTGCATCCTACGTCATTTTCTTAGGAATTTGTGGTTCTACTCTAAATCTGCGAGCAAACACCACGTAGCTCCTGAGTACAAGAGCAGAGAGGGCCGTGCACATGGCTCACAGCCTGTCAATACAAGATGAAAAGCTAACCTGTAGAGCTGACTTCCTTCCTCCCACATTCCCTCTTTGAAACACCAGTGAGTATTTATGTCTGCTGTCAATTTAGTGCAAAGTGATGTGAGTGCAGTCATTGAAGTTTGGGAGAGTACCGCTGGTCTCAAATTTTCCACTGAAGTGGAAGGGTGCTTTCCCTAAGCTCTCACATCCCTACTATGTGAGGGCTCAGGGAAATCCTCACCTAACAACAACTGTTGCAATGGGGTGAATTTCCCACCCCTGATTATTAGCGACACGGTCAAACCGTAGCCAGTGCTCTAGCAATCACTGATCTTTTCTTAAGAAAATCATTTCTCTTCTCACAAAGCTAAAAATCAGGTCAGTATTATTTACTCTTCTTCCAAACTGGATTCCCTGTGTTCAGCTGTGCCTGGAGTCCAAACCCGAGTCCATCTTCAGCGGCCACTGAAGCCGTCATGCAGATATGCGGTCACTCAGATGTGTGATGCTTCCCAGACCCTTCAGTGGATCTTCAGTCTTTCCTGCTGGTGCTCTCCCCACAAAAAAATCTTTTACCTAATGCCTAACGGTGCTGCTGTCAATTTTAAATATGCTAGAGGCATTCCATCCTTAACATTGTGCGAGCTATCTCTTATGCATGATACTTGTGGGTACAAATTGTCATTATCAAAGTCTAGCTTAGGTCCCTCCTAATCCAGAAGGTCCTTTGAGGACCTTCTCAGATTGTTCTTATCTGTTGTACCAGAATTGTCTGTATTAAATTGTTTCTTATTTACCTTGGGACACGAACCTGGCTCTTAGAGGCGCTCAGTGGATAGTCACTGAATTAAACCAACAGTTAAGTTATTCTCTTGCAGAGTGTGTATGTATATGTGTGGAGGGAGAGAGAGTGAGAGCCATCAAGGCGCTTCCTTTGTGCAGCCTGATGTTATGTGGGAAGATAACAGGAAGCCCAGAAATATCCAGAATGGGAGAAATCCTACAGGGCAGCTGACCCCGATGTTAGCGACTAAATTGTTAGAAGGAAAAACAGAGTTAGGAAAATCTATCTGTCTGTCTGTTCATAGCTTTTCTGTGTAGCTCAGGCCACCAGCTGATAATTGCTGAAGCTGGATAACGTGTCTGTGAGAGAGTTTGTGTGTGCGTCTCTACTATTTTGTCCATTTAAAGGTTTCTTTGATAAAAGTTTTTTTTTTTTTAACTTTTTATTCTTATTTATGTACATTGGTGTTTTGCTTGTATGTATGTCTGTGTGAGGGTGCCAGATTGTCAGCTCTATTACTAAAAGAAAGATGATCTTCTATGCAGGAGGTTTATGAGGAGGGTATAGAGGGAAGGGGGGAGGAAACAGGACATGATGGGCAGAGAGAAAGAAAGGGGAAGGGGGCGCCCCGAGAGAGAGAGAGAGAGAGAGAGAGAGAGAGAGAGAGAGAGACACCATGTGTGGGGTCGTCCCTTTAAGGGGCAAGATAACCACGCCTTCCAGGTGTGGCCGTCTGGCCGGCGACACTTGATGACATCATAAGTTGCTGGGTAACCTAGGAGCAGGTTGTGTTCCAAAATACTAACACAGATCCCTTGGAACTGGAGTTATAGACAGTTGTTGGCTGCCTTGTGGTGCTGAGAATTGAACCAGGATCCTTTGGAAGAGCAGGTCTTGTTTTCACACAGTTGCAAGAACTTGCAGCTGGCATTTGGGAGGCTCAGATTGGAGTCCCTGCCCCTTGCTTGTTTGCCTGTCTTAGAGACCCTTGTTCAGCATTCTGGGCCTTGAACACTGTCCTGAGTAGTGTTTGGCAGGGTGGGTTCTCATTGCCAGTGCTCAGCTGGAAGGCTGTTCTTTTGAGAGATGTTGGGCCTAGGTGTAGGGAGAAAGGTTTTTCGATCAAGTGGGTATGTCTGTGAAGGTCATGGTGTCACTTGAGATGTGTGTTTGCTGGTTGTGATTCTGAGCTGTGGCCTCTTGTACAGGAGAGCAGAACAGAGCCTCTTGTGGAGGAGAGCAGAACCCAGACTGTCAGTCCGAGTTGGTGGGATTTCAGTCAGAGCAAAGAGGCATTCTTGGCTAGGTGGCCTTCATGCATTAAGCTCAGAATTGAGGTCCTGGAGGGCAAGTTCAAGTCCCTGAACCACAGATGCACCAATGGACAACCCCCTCCTGCTTGTCCTAGGGTCTTGCAATGTTTGTTGAAGTTTAGTAGCCCCATTACCTTTAATTCTTCCCCTCAGCCTCCTCCGTCCTGCTGTTCCTCTGTCTCTTCTTCCTTTCCTTCCTCCAGGCTAGAACCGTGAAAAGCTCATTCTGGTAAAAGAGAAGGACCAGGGCACCACAGAACAGCCTTTTGAGACCATGTGTCCCACCCACCTTTGAGTGCTCACACTCTTCTCAGTTGCTGGAGGGCTTGCCTGGCCAGGGCGCTGGGGATGGAGCTCTGCCCGGAACCCTGGTCTCCTGACTGCCACATCTACCTCCTAGCATCTTCCTTTGGCATCCTGCTTGCCGGCTGGAGTGTTCTGTAGAGAGAAATGCTCTGGTTTATGTGCTATGGAATGCCTCCATTCAGGCGAGCCTGTGATGCGCTTGCAGGCAGGGGAAATGGGAGTGTGCCTGGTGTTCCTCGGCACTCTGACTAATCCCTTAGCCAGCAGCTGCTATCATTTCCTCTCCAAGGTCTGGTGAGCTTCTTGGCCAGACTGGCAGCACCTGGGAGGCCCATTCCTCATAGCAGCCTATCACCCTGTCATTGTCTTCCTGGAGGAGAAGATCATTGTACTCCTGCTCTGAGTCACCTGCTGGCTGGGTGCTCACCCTTGAGGTTTGCTGGTAGCATGTCCCTTCCCCTCCTCCCGTTCCTTTTTTACTCCTGTTCACTTTTAAGCCACTTGTTTTCCCCTTCGGTGCTCTTTCTTGATTCCTTTATTTTCTTGGCTTGCTTCTGTTTATTTTCTGTTCATTAAGCTGGAAATCAGTGTACAGGCTTTTCTTATTTATTCCAGAGTCGGGGCTCCATTTATAGAATCTCTACATCCCTTTTCTTCTTCCGCACCTCAGAGGCACTTTACAGCTCGGGAAAATTCCTGATAAGGGGAAGTCTGACACCTCCTCCACGTTGACAGGTGAGATCAATAATTGTTAGAGTGGTTGGGATGCATGGAAGGGAACAGTGAATCATGGGTTTTTATTTCCATTCCTAAGTGATGGGTCTTTGGGAAAATTATTTTTATTTTTTTTCCACTTTCTTTTTTTAGTTAAAAAAAAAGAAAGAAATTAACATATCCTTTTCTTAGGGGCTGTGAGATGATGTGATTTGACACCAGTTTAGTCCAGTAAAGCTCAGTTTCTGCTGCTACTGTGTATATTGTGATCCGTGAGCTCCGTAGTAAAGTAGCATTTTTGATGTCGATTATTTTTATGTGACAGTTTCTGTGACTTCATTCATTCCCCCCACCCTTCCTTCTTTTCATTTTATTGGGCGTGTGGGGGAGGTGGGGTGGGTGATGGTCATCTGCGGGCCACATCTGTCTTGGACAAAAGTCTTGGGGGGATTCTGACCCCAAGATTCCAAGGAAGGGGGTGGCAGGCTTCTTCTTGCTTCTTTAAACTCTGTCCCTGTTTCAGCATACCCAGACTGGGGTGGGCTGGGAAGTACAGTAGCTCCTTCACTCACTTCCGTTGTCCTCAACCAGGAGCCATGCCCGGGCCTCCTCGGCCTGTAGGTAGAACGGTACAGTGGGCGGACCTGCCTGGGCTGGAATCTGTCCTCTGTTGGGGAACCTCTCCTCCTGTGTGTGTATGAACTATAGGAGGAAATGACTGTAGGGAAGGGGTGACCGTGAGGAGCTGGGAAGCCTCACAAAAGACCTGCATATTCTAGATGCCCATCTTGTTAGTGTGTCTCTGGCACAGCATGTGGTTTTGGGCTGTGTTATGGGAAGCTGCTGCCAAAGGAATTTCAGACAGCAGCGGACAGGTTGCAAAAGGCATTTCTGTAGACGATGGGCACCCTTTAGACCTTACCCTCCTGTGAAGGCTTGTCTTGATGAGTTTGGACTAGCTTCTGTCTGGTTTTCTTATCTCTGTTTGGGCACTGGAGTGACATTGCTTTGTCAAAGTGCACAGTCTGGGCTCCAGACCAGACTGCTGCCTGGACACGTACCTTTGCAAGGAGCTTCCCAGATGTGTTGATACCACTGTAGCTCAGAGCTGCTGCCTTCAGCAAGCCACAGTGGCTACTCAGTGTGTCTGCAGCATGAGTCCATTGACGATGGAACTTCAGCGTGGATCTCAGTGGTTTGAATGAGAATGGCCCTCAGAGGCTCAAATGTTTGAATGCTTGGTCCCATTGGAACTATCTTAGAAGGATTAGGAGGTGTGGTCGTGTTATAGGAGCTGTGTCACAGGGGCAGGCTTTGAGCTTTCTTTTCTTTCTTTCATTTTTTTTTTTTTTTTAAATAGAGTTTCTCTGTGTAGCCCTGGCTATCGTGGAACTTGCTTTGCAGACCAAGCTGGCCTCAGACTCACAGAGATCTGCCTGACTCTGCCTCCTGACAGGTGGGATTAAAGGTGTGTGCCACCACTGCCTGGCCAGGCTTTGAGATTTTAAGACCAGCACCACTCTCAGTGTCTATCTCTCCCTCCTGCTTGGTATCAAGATGTGAACTGTCCCCACTCCCACATCGTAGACTCTGACCCTCTGAAACCTCACGGCCCATCAGACCCATTCGATTATAGGTTGCCTGGGTCATGGTATTTTGTCATAGCAACAGAAAAAGTAAGTAATACAGTTGTATTCATTACTCTTCTCTCAGAGAACAACCTGAAAGAGGAAGGATTTATTTGTGCTCACAGTTTCAGAGGATTCAATCCTTGGTTGCTTGGCACCATTCCCTGGCAGAACAGCATGGCCTGAGAGCGTGTAGCAGAGTCGGTTCTTCATTTCGTTGTTGTCAGGGAGCAGAGACCAAGCAAGGGACTGGGAGCAGGTATAACTTTAAAAGCTTGTCCCAGCTGGACTATTTCTCCCAGTTACCACTTTTCAGAACCTTTCAAACGAGTGCCAACATCCCAGGACCAAGTGTTAAGCATAGGATCCTTTGCTCTGGAGTCATTTCATATTAGAAGTGATGTCTTCTTGGGCATGTCGAGTCTTTTTTTGGATAAGACAGGAAGTGTATACTTTTGTTATCTCTGCCTCAGTAAGAAGATGCAGCAGCAGTAACAGCAGCTCAGCTGCTTCTGCATATATTAATTTATTTAGTTCTTAAAATGGCTCTACAGGTTGGATGATGCCATTCTATACCTCTTGTGGTACATGTCCAAGGTCACCGGAATTGGTGGCCTGGCCTCTGTTCATAGCCACTTCTTTTATTTGGATATAAACTTTGGAGTGCGCAGCTTTTGTCTGTGGGCCGTGGAAAGTTGGGAAAAGCTGGTAGCACAGATCCTGCGTTATTCCTGAGTATAACCAGGCGCAGTTCAGATTTCAGGAGGATGCTTGCCCGTGCCTTGGGGAACTGTGTGTACTGGTGAGTCAGTGGGGATGGTGGAACAAATTTACAGCTTCTCTGGTTTTGAATTGGCTCTATCCATTCTCCCAAAAAGTGGTAAAGTATTTGGGAATAGCTTGCTCTCTGGGTTATAAGTAGAGGTAAGTAGAGGTCACTTTCTTGGGCTTTTTTTTTTTTTTTTTTTTTTTTTCTGAACCTCACGGATAGATCAGATCCTTCTCCCACCCTTTTAGAAAGCCTAGGTAGAATGGCCCTTATTTTGTTAGGAGAGACCAGACCCCAGTCTCTGAGGCTTGGGCGCTTTAGCAAGCTTGCTATCCTCAGGCAGATGTAATTGAGGTAAAAACTCCTTACTAGGAGCCCTGGCTGGGTGCTGGGTATTGTGCTCACTGGGCACTGCGCTTGGTGGTTTGAGACATTTCATTCCTAACTCTTCCTCTCCTGCAAGATGGATGTCACCATCCTTGTTAAAGTGTCTGGGAGAGTTAATGGTACATCCCAAGAGGTTCCAGGACTTGAATCTGTCTCCCTCTGATTCTAGAGCCTGTTCCATAATCAGCTACTCTTTTTCTGTGAAAGAAACCTGTGCTTTCAGCCTCACTGAGGGCATTCGCAAATGTGTCTTCCCCTATTGTGACATGAGAGGATTTTTCTCTGGGATAAAATCAATAATGTTAAGTGTGTCAAAATGAACCAGTGAGTGAAGGATTGAATGAATGAAGATGGGTTAAGCCTTGATACAGGAGCCCAAGCATTCCCCTTGCCCTAGTATACTCAGAACTTAATAGTTTTCATTGGAAGAATTTTCATGTTGGACATTTTTCGTTTTTGTTAAAAATGATATCATGTCTGGATCATCAAGTGTGAGTTTCTATGTTTAGCTATGATTAATTCTTGACTTTTAAAGAGTGCCCCAGTTATGTTTCTCTTGTCCCCTTATTTAAAATCTTTTCCCCCAGTTGTATTATCTAGTAGTTTTCATGGCAGATTGCTTGGTTTACAGTGGATAATGTATGTGTAGTATTACAAAATTAATGTTTCTTTGAACAGAGTCCTGAGAAGAATCAATAGAACGATATGTACTAGTTTATGAACTACTGAAGTATGTAAGCTGGGCTTCCAGCAACCATTGTCCTAGAGTGTCTGACACTCTGCTCCCTGCTCAGTCGCTGTACATGGCAGAAGAAACAAGCGTAAAGGGATAAGACCTGACATACGAATCAGAGTTCCATCTTGGTTGTTAAATGGGGTTTTCTCGAGGGCCTGACATCTGCTAGACCCAGTCCTAGCTTGTGCCCAGATTTCACCTGTTTTGGGGGTGATGTCTTTATTTCTGTGTTGTTGTTTTGAAGCAGTCTTAGCCACAACTCGCAGAATAGTTTATTAGACCAGAGTTCAGGAATGTTACTCCTAACCCAAGCATCGGTGGCAGGATAGCTCCTGTCATCTTCAAGGCAACAGGCAGACACTTGCCTCCGCCCCCAAGCCCCCTGCAGCAGGCACACGGTGTGTTTGCTGTGACCTCTCTATGGGTGTTAGGCAAACCAAAAGGAAGAGAAGCATAAGGTTTGGGCATGTGGGCAAGTATGTTACAAAAAGTTGCATCTTGGCAGAAGGACTTTTAAAATGAACCCCTTGGAGGATAAAAGGACTACTGTCCATAAAGAATAAGAAATTAGAAGTTTAAAAGAACGGTTACAAATTCTTTATATTCAGAAAAAAAAATAAATAAAAAAACAATGCTCCATTCCTCTCCATTCCCGGTTATTGAAGCCAATCAGGAAACCGGCTTCCGTCAGCCGTGGACCACTCTTTGTTTGATACGCATCTGTTGCACTGTTGCCAGGTGCATTTAGACTCCAGTAGAAGTGGGGGTGTGGAGGGCAGGGTAAGCAGTCTTCCCAGACATCTTTTATATTAGAAACCATTCCTGCTGGAGGAAAGAGAGCACAAGCTGGCGCCAAATGCTCACCCGTGACGCTTGATTCATGGAGCTGGAGGACTGGAGGTTCAGGGGATGGCGCTCCGCAGGCGATTGCTTGCTTGAGCCATTCTGTTCCGTTCCTCTCGGCTGGTTTGTGGAGAGTATGACGAGTGTGTCGAAGGGGGTGAAATATAAAGAGACCACTGTTCCTTAAACCTCAGTAATTCATGCACCTCTTTATTTAAGGAAGAAAACGTCATCTCATAAACCCTCAGCAATCAATAATTTTGTTATGATGTAGCTTAAATATGTTTGAACATAAAACTAGGCATATAAACTTCATGCTTCTAGCGGCTCTATAACTATAAACCAATGAGAAATTTATTGAGTAAATTCAAACAAGAGTACAAACCAATAAAATTCAAATTAACATTAATTTATCGTGACAGATAATTTTGCTTGACTAAAATAAAACCTGTCCTTGGAAATGTGATTTTGTGTCTGACAGCTGAAGTACCAGTTCTGAGCTCATAGGCAGCCTGACCCTCCCTTTGTTCCTCTGGAGTCTAAGCTTCCTTTGTGCCACGTATGGGTTCATTTAGCAGAATTCGTGATTCAGATTTCGATTCTGCCTCTGTCTATTTTTGTTTGGCCTTAATAAGTAAAATTATCCTAGGTAATTTTAGTAAGATCAGAACATACAAACAAACCTATCTTTCACCCAAGTATGTTCAAGGTTGACCTCAGAATTGCAAACAACAACAATAAAACCTTAAGTTATTTTTTTTTGTGTGTGTGTGTCTGTGCTTTTAGAATTGTCATTCAAAAACAAAACAACAGGTCGGGGTGGGGAAAAACTTTGGAAAAGAAAGTCAACCTGATTTTGCTATCAAGTGTCTAGTAAGAAACTTCTTACAGGGCTATGTTTGGGGGGGGGGGGGAGAGGCATTGATTGCCCAGAGAAAGGCTGAAATGCAGAAAGGAATGCTGAGTAAGACAGCAGTAAATCTCTTTCAGAAAAACTCAGGTTTAAAACTTCACTTCCACAGTCACAGTCGTCACAGTTCAAGGCATATGTCATCAGTGGCTGCTGTAACAAGCAGCACACATACAGTGCGTTTTCACTCGGAGTGTTCTGCCAGACTGTGCTGTCCTAGGGCAGTGGAGAGGAGTGTGTGCTCGGATAGCCTTTAACTTGCATTGACTGTAAGATGACAGTTTTTTTTTTTTTAAGGCCACTGTGATATTTTAAAGAAAAGCAGTGCTCTTTTAAAAAAGCCAACCTTTCATGAGATACAGCTCAGTGTCGCGATAAGAGCATGACGAATATGTCTGTGGGAACAGATGTAACACTGAGGGTCACGGAAGTGCTAGGGTCACAGAAGCTCCTGAACTGTCGTGTGGTTGTCTGCACAGAGAGATGTCAAGGGAGTTCCAGCTAGGGAATGCATAGTGGTGGTTGGTGCACAGGACATCTTCATGAAGGATGAATGGGTGTGTGGTGCCCTGATGGGAAGGTGGGCCTCATCAGAGCACAGTTGGCAGCCGGGCCTGGCCATCATTTGCAGTCACTTGGAAGGTTTGCCTGAAGTGTGAGGAGGTGTGGATCTCCGTGACTTTTCCCGTTGGTGTGATAAAATACCCAGTGAAAATAACTCAAGGGAGAAAGGCTTTGTTTTGCCTCCTCCTTTCCCTCTTCCCCCTTTCTTCCTTCTTTTTTCTCCTCCTTCTTTGTTCTTCCTCTTCCTCCTCCTCCCTCATTTTCCTCTTGCCCCTTCCCCTTCTTCTTCTTTTTCTTTTTCATTGTTGGGTTCAGTCAAACCCAGAGCATCTAAGAGTCTAGGCATGCAGTCTTACTGCTGAGCTACCTCCCTGCCCTACATCTTGGTACAGTCTATCTTGGTGGAGAAGCCATGGTGGCAGGGGCTCAAGGTGGCTTGTCACATTGTATCTGGCTCATGGTTTCAGAGTATAATCCATCATGGCGGCAGGAGCCTGATGGAACTGTTCATTATCACATCCGACGGGAAACAGAGGGTGGCGAATGAATGCTACTAGACAGTTCTCTTCACCTATTCAGTCCAGATCCCAACCAAGGAGTAGTTACCAACAGTGGGTTGGTCTCCATGCCTCAGTTATTACAATTAATAGAATTTCCTACAAAGCACAGACCCATCCCCCAAATGATTCTGTCGCCATCTATCAAGTTGTCAGCTATAACTATCACAACAGCCCACAGAATGAGGGTGCCTGCAGCCAAAGGGCCTTCCCACTTCACTCAGCCTAATGTAGGCAATTCCCCACAGGTGTGGCTAGAGCATCACGCGCGCCCAGAGGCTTGCCTTGTAGGTCTCAACCTTCCTAATGTTGTGACCCTTTAATACAGTTTCTCGTGTTGTGATGACCCCCAATCATAAGATTATTTATTTGCTACTTTATAACTGTAATTTTGCTACTGTTGTAAATCTGATACGCAGTGTATCTCTCTAATACACAAGCTCTGTGGGGGTCATGACCCATTGGTTGAGAACCATTTGATTCCAGCTCCTGTCAGCTTGACAATCACAGCTTAAATGTCACAGGGTAGGGTGAAGCTGTTGGAACACTCATATTTTAGTGGTCAGGTGGAAAGGAGCCCATAAAAGAACATTCCGAGAGGCAGTGGAGAACCAGAAAGAAGATGGCATCTTGAGCCATGGGGTGAGGAAGTGCTGCCAAGATGGATAAGGTAAGGTATTTGAATCATGGAAATAAGCACCTGACTGTGCTCTGTATGGGAGCTGCACTGAAATCCCAAAGCCCCCAGTAAGTGTTTATGCCAGGGCATCCCGGATGGCTTTATGAAAAAGTTATATTTGGGCTGGGCTTTTAGGAATGGTTCATTGGCATACTAGTCTTCCTCTCTCCCATCGCCTCAGCAACCCAGCCACTCAGGGTGGTAGGCACTCTACCGCAGAGCCACATGTCTGCTCTTTTGTTGGAAGAAAATGAAAAGAACTACAGATCTGACTAATTATATCTGCATGTGCGAGGTAGACATCATTTATTATAAAGGTAGGATCCAATTTAATGTGGAATTTTCATGCCATCTTAAATTAGTAATGTTGTCAGTCGGATGAGTCATTTGACATCGTTAGACTGTCGCAGAAAAGATATGGTTAGCTGCTAAGAGTTTTACTGAGCGGAACGCTGAGAAAACATGGTAGCTGAGAAGACTGAGTTGAAGACCTCAGGCCCTCGGTTTAAAAGCCAAGTAACAGTCAAGCCATCTGACCACCTGGCCTCAGAAATAGGCATCGCTATGGTTCCTACAGTAGGGTGGTTGTGATGATGATGAGAAGCCTACCGGACTTCCATTATCGCAGTAAGAACATTTCAATACCTTTTCTCCCTCAACAAGGAAAGGCAGCGGGTCAGTGGCTCCCATGATTGTGTCAGTGTTATTTGTGGGTAAGCGAGGAAATCGAGTCCCAGACATTGTCTTTGACCTGCTGTGCCAGGCTGGCTTCGTGGTTTTGGGCATCTTGCCTCCGGACTTGAATAGTGTGTCTTAGTCACCTTTGTTCTCCTCCTCCTCCTCCTCCTCCTTTTTCTTCTTTCTCCTCCCAATTCTTCCTCTTCCCCTTCTTCTTCTTTTTCAATGTTGGGATCGGTCAAACCCAGGGCATCAAAAAGGCCGGGCAAGCAATCTTCCTGCTGGGCTACCTCCATGCCCTACCTCGTGGTCCCTTTTAGTTGGATATTTACTTTCTTCCTTGCTATACCTGTTGAACACTCCCCTCCAGTGTGGTTCAGGTATGTAGACGAATGTTAGTCTTAAACAGCAATGTGTGGGCATTTCATAGCTTCTTCTTCCCCCCTCACCAGCTCTTTTCCTTCTAACCCATATTGAACTTTTACACAACAGGCATGGCTATGTCTTGGGCAGCCTAGTTCTCAGGACTTTTTTTTTTTTTTCAAACTAAGTAAAACAGATTTTTTTAAAAATGGAAACTTTGCTAAGGCAGCCATTTGGCATGTTAAAAATTGAACTTGAGTTTAGTTTCTAAAAATAAATTATATATATTTACTCTTTAAAAAAATGTCTGCAGGAAATGCTTCTAAAATAACTGATATGCCCCTGTTAAAGCTGGGGTTGTTATTGGGTGGATTCCAGATCCTTTTTCCTTGGGGGTGAGGGAGGGAGTGTGGAGGAGTGTTGTACTCCATGCCAACACACACACACACACACACACACACACACTCACACTCACGCTCATGTACTGTATTCTCTCTAATGTGTCTTTCATATAGTGGTAGCTACTTGGTATATTGTAAAACGTGCCTTGAATATTAAAATAAAGAACAAAGTCATTACCACATTCAGACCAGGTAGAACATTACTGCTGACACTTTTGTTTGGAGTTTTTGCTTATTAAACAAACAAACAAACAAACAAACAAACCATTGTACATTGTAACCGAAGCAGCATGAGTGGGTCTGTGTGTTTAGGGCATGTATTTTACAGGTCGCATGGGCGAGGAATGACTGCAAAATTGGCTGTATTAGATGGAAACGATGTGCAGTGCCAAATCCCCAGCACCTATAGTGGTGTATAGTGATTCCTAAATTAATACGTTTCCAACAATTAAACAACCCAAACTTAACCACCCCAATCTGTCACCTTTTCATTGATGAATGGAGTGAGGGACTTGCAAACTTCCCATGACCGATGTTTGTCTGGTAGCTGATTAGATACTGCCTATAGCTACATTTATGTCTATTTCATTTTCATTTGTGACTCTCTGAGTTACACCAGGGCCATAGGGGTGACTCTGGATTTGAGAATATCCGTTGGATCCTGGTAGGCTCACAAAACTTAAAACAGTGACTCCCCAAACCTAGAATTTATCAGTGGCCAATAGCTCAGTAGTAGGGGGTAGAGCACCTTAAGACCTTCACTCTCAGTCTGTGAGTGACTGTTAACAGGGCCAGTCTGTGCTGGCCCAGTGCAGGTAACAACAGTTGCTGGGAGTTTGTGATTGCAGTGGCTGTGCCGTGCTCAGAAGGTAGCACTTTGTGTCTTTCCCCCTTTCTTCTGGCTCTTACATTTTTTCCACCCGTCTTCTGCTATGTTCCCTGAGCCTTCCTTAGAGTATGGTATAAATGTCTTGTGTATAGCTGAGCATTCAACTGTCACATATTCTCAGCACCTTGAGCAGCCAGAATCTGCAATCACTTGAAGAGAGAAGCTGAGAATAGCATCAGTCTGTAGTGTAAAGATAAATATTTAGAGACGATGCCAATTTAGTTAAACAGTTGTAAGTTAACCACCGGGGCCTCTGACTCTCTTAGCCATGAGGTTTTGACTCGCTTTACAGTACTAGGCATGACTTCTCTTCTCTGGTGTGGGCCTCAGGTTTAATCAGACTACAGCTGGTTACTCCATATCATTTTGTACCACTGTTACACAAATAAGCTCATCTTTCTGCGAAGGTTGTAGTCAGTCTCAGAAGGAGCTGTATGCCCTCCACTTGCGGTTGTCTCCAAGCACCATCTCTGGCAGCGTTGTAGCTTCTACAGTGCCTTCCTAATTGGTGCCAGTTACTGGTACCTTCAAGAGCCTGGCTGATTGCATCTTTCTGGTTTGATGATCGATGGAACCAAGGATTAAGGAGGCCAGGTTAGTTTTCTTAGAAGGTCTTGGGTCATAAGTATCAGAGCTAGAAATACAAGTTCCAAGTCTGTTGATTTCTATACAGCCTCTGAACATTAGTTAACAGCAAGTTCCCTTTGCTTCCTCCAGTAGAGACCCTTTCTTTCTTTTCTTCCTTCTTTCTTTCCTCCTTCCTTCCTTCCCTCCTTCCTCTTTCTTTCTCTCTCTCTCTCTTTCTTTCTCTCTTCTTCTCTCCCTTCCTTCCTTCCTTCCTCCCTCCCTCCCTCCCTCCCTCCCTTCTTTCCTTCCTTCCTTCCTTCCTTCCTTCCTTCCTTCCTTCCTTCCTTTCTTCCTCTTTCTCTCTTTCTTCCTCTCTCTCTCTTTCTCTCTTTCTCTCTTTCTCTCTTTCTTTCTTTCTTTCTTTCTTTCTTTCTTTCTCTCTCTCTCTCTCTCTCTCTCTCTCTCTCTCTCTTTGCTGTTGTTGTTTTGGTTTTTTGAGACAGGGTTTCTCTTGTGTAGCCTTGGCTGTCCTGGACTCGCTTTGTAAACTAGGCTGGCCTCAAACTCACAGAGGTCCACCTGCCTCTGCCTCCCTGAATGCTGGGATTACATAGGCGTGCGCCGACATGCCCTGCTCCTTCATTTCAAACTACGATGGAGAGTTACCGCATGAAATGGTTTCCAAATGGCATGTCATCATCACTGATTATACGCTCTTCTGCGTGCCATTGTGGATCATTCACAGTCGCCCCTAGGTCACCCTGTGTTAGGAACCTATGATAATATTTCATTCACCATGGAGGCAGCAGAGATTTAAACTAGCCCTTCTTTCAAACAACTTTTATTCTTTCCTAGTCATTGGAAATGTAAATTAATCAATACCAAGAACTTAAGTCAGTCAGTCTGTCTGTCTGTCTATCTATCTATCTATCTATCTATCTATCTATCTATCTATCTATCTACCTACCTACCTACCTACCTACCTATCTTGTATGTACACATGCCCCTTTATGTATGTGGAGGCCAGACAAGGAGATTCAAGTATTCTGCTGTTATCATTCTCTAGCTGACCCTGGAGCTAAGCTGGTGGCATTCCTCCTGTTTTTGTCCTCCCAGCACTATGGTTATAAATGATCATGGCCACACATAGCCTCTGCATGGATGCTGGGGATTTGAATTCAGGTCTCCAGACATGCTCATCAAGTGAGCTGTCACCCAAGGCCACAGTGTGAGTTCTTAAAATCAAACTCATGGCCCCGAGAGGACTGTTCTGCAGCTCTTCTTTCTTGTCTTGCATGCCTGGTCATTTTGAGATAGAAATTGAAGCGGTGATGAATTGGCTCTGCTAATGTTTCTGGAACCTGGCCCAGGAAGCAGAAATCTTCCATGGGACATGAGCTGAGGAAGAGAAAAATGCTAGCCAAACATTCAGGTCCTCAAAGGGTAGCAATACCTTGGTATACATTTTGTCAAAGCTGTTTAGCTGTCGCCAAAGCCCAAACAACTCTGGTTTTTTGAGATAGGGTTTCTTTGTGAAGCCTTGGCTATCCTGGAACCCACTCTGTAGACCAGGCTGGCCCCGAACTCACAGAGATCTGCCTGTCGTTCCCCTTTTTATTTAGTCATCTACTGAGAAAGATAATTTGCTAACCTCACCAAGATACCATTCAGTTTGTGGTTGGTAGGTCAGAGTTCTGACCAGACCGCTAAATTTACAGTGTCATCCTCAGACAAATGAGCGTAAAGCATCACTAGAACATGGCTGAACACACAGCTCTGGTGTCCTTGGGAAACATCAGCAAGAATCTTGGCCCTTTTGCTTGTGTGGAGCTTGGGCTTTAGTACTAGAGCTGAGACGTTGAAGGAAACAGCTGATGGCCTCTGCTCTCCATAGCCGCAGCTGTGGAAATGGATGGTGAGGATGTTAAGAGCCGTTTTGGGCAGAAAGCAGGCTTTGGCCCCTTTCTGTTTCATCCAGTGCCTGTCTTCTCAGTCAAGGCTGGATGGAGCCATTGTGCTCTGCGGGGGTTGTGGCAGAGCGGTTGTGGCAGAGCTACATCATCCCTGGTGCTGCTCGGTCACAGTCAAGGCTTTTGTCATCCCATGACACAGTAGGGAACGGATGCTGGGGAGATCTCATCATAGGTCTTTCAGGGAGCAACCCTGAGTCAGTTTGTCCCGTCACTCTTCAAGCTAGCCATACTTGGTGAGAGTCTTAGGCATCTGATGCCGGTGGCATGGACCTTGCAGGTAGAAGCGAACAGAAGCAGAGGTGGTTCTGTGTCAGAGACATAATTCTGAAGGAGAGGAAAGGCCACTCATTCTCTGAGGTTGCACGGATCATTCTGTTTATCTTTGTTTTTTACTGTCGTGTTTCCTTCGTTTTTCCAAACTACTTTTGTCTCTCCCTTAAGACTTAGATAATTTTAGAAGTACAAGCCTAGGACATGTTACCATAAATCACTTACTTTTAAAACAGGTGAGCATGGGTCTTTCCTGTGGTTTGCAGGTGGCATGGTGCAGGCATAATTTTATCTTGTTGAAAACTTCGGGTCTTGCTTTGAACTGGAGCGATTGTCCTCTTATCAACAAGGCCAGTCCTAGGACCAGAAAGCTCTCAGCCTGACAGGCAGTTTCTGTTGAGGACACCTGGCACGGCTGCACAGTGCAGCCATTGTTCTTCGGGGAGAGCCTTGTGGGCAGAGCTGTGGCTTTTAAAGCCTGGAGTTGAGTCTTTTCTTCCTGCCTGAATTGCAGTTTCAGTGGAACAGATTTTTGTCTATTCTGATTTTGCGGATACAAATTTAACAGGTGTGTGTGGCTCATACGTGCATTTCTTCTGAGAGTGTATGCTGAGTTATATCAATGATAGAAGGAGCTTCATGCAATGTCAGAATTGAGGCAAGTGAGCTGGACTAGATGACCGCTTCCTTGGTGTGTGGCAGAGGAAAAGCATTTGACCTCTCTGGAAATGGGCTGTCTGGAGTGAGATCACCAAGATCCCCAGGATTAAGATTCTACCACTGTGCTCTGTGTTTCTTGGGATGCTTAAGAACATCCAGGGTAGCTAAAAGACTTGCTACTGTAAAACAGCTAATTCTTCCTAGAAGTCACCCCCTCCCCTTTTGTTTATCAGGACAGGGTTTCTCTGTGTAGCTGTCCTGAAACTAGCTCTGTAGACCAGGCTGGCCTCGAACTGAGAGATCAACCTGCCTCTGCCTCCTGAGTGCTGGGATTAAAGGTGTTTGCTACCGCTGCCTGGCTGAGGTGGTTTTAATTAAAGGACAGTTGTGTAGCACACTAGTAAGAGTGAAATTTGGATAGCATTTTCTCTCTGTCGTAACTTTGTGGAATAGAACAAGAGAATATATTTCTAGGAAAGTTCTGTTTGTCAGCCCTGAAGTGTTACTGGACACTGAGCGATGCCCCTTCAGTGGACTGCTTAGGCAGGAGTATTTCAGATATATATATATATTTTTTTTTTCTGATTTTGAGGTTTTTATATAATGAGGTTTCTTGAGGATAGGATCCAAGTGTAAACAAAAATTTCTATTTCATGGTACCATATACCTGTGCCCTGAAGGTAAATTTATGCAGTATTTTGAAGAATTTTCTGCATGAAATGAATTGTATAGGGTGGAATTTTCCACTAATGGTACCATGTTGGTATTGAAAGAATTTCAGGTGTTAGAATATTTTTAATATTTGCATCAGGGAAGACCAGGCTGTACTGAGTTTAGATGAATAAACACTTATTATTCAGATAAAAGGCAATACTGATTTAGGATAGGTGTCCCATTCTTGTTTTTTATTCTCATATTCTTTTAAAAAACTGAAAAATTATAATTGTGGAAACCACATATGTTAATTGTGTGAAAACTGAAAAATATCAAAAAGGAAATATATTCTAGAAATGCCTTTATTCATGTTTTGAAGTCTTTAGACTATTCCATGGGATAGTACATGCTTATATGATTGGTTATCTTGCATTTCTTGGTTTTTGGGACTGAGGTTTCAAGTGAAGATAGAGATTAATATGATACTATTTTTGGCACATTTGTGATGGGGTGATGGATACCGTTTCACTTACAGAAAAGAATTGTAGACTGATCTCTGAAAATAGCATCGGTCTTTTCCTCCTTGCATAGGCTTTCGATACTTAGAATGTATAGATGCTGTCATAGCTACTAGTGTAATTAATGCTGACAGGTGAAGACTTCTTAATCTCTTATCTCTCACTGCTCAAGAATTGCTGTCAGAAAATTGTCTCATTTGCTTTTCTGGAGCTGAAATTGTCAGCTCCAATAGTAGTGAGCTTCAGTTATCTTAACACTGTTCATCTGAGTGTCTTTGATCACTCAAGCCAAAATATGGCTCTATATTGGGAGAGTAGATAATGGATTCTTTTATGGAAACATACACTGAAAATTGTTATGGATACAGTATACATTTGAAAATACTTATGGATACCATATACATTTGAAAATATGGATACACTATATTTGATAATACTTATGGATACAGTATACATTTGAAAATACATATGATACAGTATACATTTGATAATACTCATGGATACAATATACATTTGATGATACTTATGGCTTATTTACTGAGGACTGGTTTTGCACAATAATTTCCCTTATTAGGGAGTGAAAGACTATTAGTGTTCCCTTTGTTATTCAGCCCATAAAACTGTGGCCCTATTCACAGTGCAATGCAAATGCTTTCTGATTCCTAAACTGCACAAAGCTTTTTTATGGTCTCTGCTTTGGTGTCTTTGTGGTGCCCTTTGAAGTTCTGAGATGTTTTTCGGGTTTGATTGAGATTAAATCTGGGTTTCATTTTGCTTTTTGAAACATATTGAGCAAGTTAATTTTCTGTTTCAGTTCCTAAGGGGAATGACTCCAGGCCTCTGTGTCCCAGGTTCTGCCAGAACATTCCTGTGGTTTTCCATGGGGCAGATCAGCGTGTTCATGAAATTTTAGTTGTAGCTTGTGTTTTCCGTGGTTAATTAAAACATCTGGCTTTAAAAATTTCCACAGACAGAGGGCATCACCGGTCAGAGACGCCTCTCTACAGTGATGCATGCTTAACCCCCCTCTGCAGTAGGCACAGCTTGTGTTTAGGGCACATACAGGAGCTACTTCTGTCCGTCAATGGTTTTAAACCTTTGGAAGATGCTGGAGAGAGGGGAGGGGCAGGGGAGGGAGAGGAGGAGAATGTACATGAGTGGGAATGTCAGGCCTACTGACGGCTTCTTGCCTTTGCCCCTGCAGGTTGGAGCATCTGTGAGGGAGCCTCTGTGCTCTCTAGCCAAGCATGCTGTGGTCGGATCTGCCCATCCCTGGAATAGAAATCTTTGCCGGATGGAAAATCCATAAAAGAAAGCTCTTGTGAAAAGCTGATTCCGACGCCAACTAAGTGCGCCCAGGTTGGTGTTAAGGAAGTGGTTGGAGAAAGCGGGTCTGGTTGGGAACGTGGTTTTGGTCATTTGTAAGTATTTTGGAGCCAATCCTAAGTGGTCATCACAAGTTATTTGAGAGAGTCCCAGATTCATATCAGGGAGGTAGCCTGGTTGCTCCCTCGATGTAATATGTTGTTTCCTTTTGTTTTTCTGTTTGTTGTCCCATTCATCCTCTTTCATCTTTCATTTCTCTCTCATAGAGAGAAAGATCTTCAGTACAATTATGGGAAAAGCTGCAAACAAGGCCACCTACAACAGCCCCAATAGTGTTAGCTTTGTAGTAGAGAGAAAGCTGTCCTCACTTGGGCTATTATTACTTATCTAGGTTCATACTTGGATGGGTGGTTCTTTTCTCTTGGGGTTCCTGGCTGCTCACACTTTGACAAAAATGTTAATACTTGTTTTTTTTGGCTAAACAAAAGCTACTGACCCATTGATTTTCAGCAACAAGTACATTTGGCATTAAGATGTTCCTATAAAAAGGAAATGCCTTTAAATAAGCAATAATCTTATTTATTAACAATAGGCATTTAGGTAAAGGTGCAATAGTAGTTCTGTGTATCAGGAGAAAGAAACAATGTAGAGAATTCATTCTGCAGAAGTGCAGGGACAGGGACAGGCGCCGCAGGCAGCTGCCGGTGGCAGGACACTAAGTGTGGACAGTAAGCGCACAGCAGATCCTCAATAGCCAGGAGGAGCCAGCTGTCTAAGAGCATGGGCTGGCCTCCTTTACTGTGCCTCCTTAATAAGTCACCCAGAATTCCCCTGGGAAATTGCCTGGGCCGCATTTCTAGCCTCTGGAGGGGAGGACTCACTGACTCACTCTGGGTATATGACATAAGTCTGTCCAGTCATGCAGTCAGTTGGAGGCCTCAGCGCCGTCACCGAGAAATACTAGTGCCTTTTTCCTTGGTATGTTTGCTAAACTGCAGCTGCTGGAGGCAACTTTATGAAAAATAAGTCAGTTAGGAGGGTTCAGAACAGAGAGATGCAGGGAGGGGTGGAAGTTGAGGAGGGAGGGACACATGAAAATATACATATATCATCGATATGAATACATATGTACACAGAGATACAATTGCATTCATATACAAGTATTCCCATATACATGTGCATATATTCATATGTACCTCTACATACATACATACATACATACATACATATACATGCACACATATATACATAGAGACACACATATCTATACATACCTATACACATGCATACACATACAACTATGTATATCTATATCACATGTACACATACACAACACAAGTGCACAACACACACACACACACACATTCACAAAAACAGACACACATGTGCCCGTGTGCTTGCACACCCAACTTCCATTCCAGAATTAGCCCCACTTTCTCTAACAGTTACCTAGTAGGTCAGGCGACTGTCCAAACACCCTGATGGCAGTGGCTTCCGGGCTGTTAGCTCTCAACTGTCAAGAGACCATGGGGTAGTCCCTGTTTTTACAGGGTCAAAGTGTAGAGGACAGGTCAGTGCAGAGGTGATGGGCAGTGTGGAAACGGCAACAGAGGCCAGATATATGGCAGCAGGGATGGAACTCAGTTCTTCTAGGGCCAGCAGAGAGGGCTGATAACAAAGAAGAAATGGGACTGGGGTTTCAGGAACAGTTAAATCTATTTAACTCAATTACTCACTTTTTGAGTCTAAAAGGAAGGCTTCCCAGAGCCTATACTTAGAGCAAATTGCTGATAAGGAAGATAATTTCTTATCCTAGTAGCAGCGTCTTATTTACTGTAAATACAATGGCTGGGGAGCAGCCAAATGAGAGGTTGTCAGGAAGCTGCCCAGAGTTCAACAGCTCGAGAGAGCTGGGATGCTGCTCTCACCGAAATCTCATCTGGCTTCCGTCCCAGCCAATCCCAGCACATCAGTGATGTTTGAAGCTGCCTCCTCCCCACTCTTGTGAATATTAGACTTTATTTTCATGGTTTGATTTTTTCATAATTAACAGTACTTATTATAAAATAAGTAGACTTCTTCAGGGGTTAAGTTTAGGCTGTAAAAGAATTGAGCAGAAAAAACAGTTTCCCTATATCTGTCGCTGCCTTTTCCCTATTATTATTATTTATATCATATATTAGTTTGGTACTTTGTTGGTATTGATATAATTCATTAAAGACTGAATTTTATAGGAGGTTCACTCTTTGTGTTGTATTTTTTATTCTTTTTGTGTGGTTTGTATATTCTGCAGCCTTTGATATCTTAACATGGATACTATTGTACTTGTTAGTTTTTGTCAGCTTGACACAAACTAGAGACACCTAGGGAAAGTGAACCTCAGCTGAGGAATTGTCTCCATCAGGTTGGCTGTGGGCTTGTCCTTGGGCGTGGTTGTGGGTGTGGTCATGGGCAGGTCTATGGGCATGGCTGTAGGGCATTTTCTCGATTGCTGACTGATGTATGAGAGCCCAGCCCACTGTGGGCAGTATCATTTCTGGGCTGCATAAGAAAAGTAGCTGAGCTATAATTTTCCTTTAGTATTCATTGTGATTTGAAAGTTGGACTAGCCTCTTGATAGTGATCACGTTGATGCTATCACAGTAGTAAAAGTGCTGGCCCATGACCATATGAACATGGAATATATTTCCATGTTCTTAGGTCTTTGGTGTCTTTGAGCAGTGTTGTGTTGTTTTCAGGGTTCAGCTTTTGCACTCTTGTGTTGTGTTGATTCCCAAGAGGTTTTTGTTGCTGTTCTTTTGTATGCCTTTGCAAATAGAATTTTAAAAAATACTCACTTTTAGATTATTTGCTAGTAATCTGTGGAAGCACAGCTGTGTTTGCATAATGTCCCAGTTTCCAACAAGCACATTAGGCACTGGTAGCGTTCAACAGGGTGTGTGACTTTCGTAGACTTTTAAAACAGCACACGATGCCTAGTTGCATGTCTCTAGCCACGTGTGTACCTTCTTTAGGGAAATGACTATTCAAATCTTTTGCCCACTTTTCTGTTGGGTTGTTTTTCTTTCTTTCCGTATGTGCGTGGATCTAGTTTGGATATAAGATTTGCACTTAGCTCCCTCCACCACCTAATCGCTGACTGCCTTCATTACCTTTCTTGATGGAGAATCTCTTCTACATATGTCCTAGTTAGGCCTACTGTTGCTGTGATGAAACACCATGACCAAAAGCAACATATGGAGGAAGGGTTTGTTTGGCTTACGCTTCTACATCACTGTTTATCATTGAAGGAAGCCAGGGCAGGAATTCACACAGGGTAAAAACTTGGAGGTAGGAACTTGTGCAGAGGCCACGGAGGAATGCTACTTAGTGGTGAGCTTCCCATGGCTTGCTCAGACTGATTTCTTACAGAACCCAGGACCACCAGCCCAGGGATAGCCCCACTTACAATGGGCTGGACCCTCCCTCCTCAGTCACTAACGAAGAAAAAGCTTACCTACAGCAGTGTAAGATGTAATTTCTTATGGAGACAGTTTCTTAATGGAGGCTCTGTCTTCTCTGATAACTCCGGCTTGTGTGGAGTTGTCATAAAACTGGCTAATACAATGTCCTGTAGTGTTGTGATATAAATTTCAATTAATTCTAAATTACATAAATATGGGAAATTGTAGATGTATAATCTTTTTACTGATAATATTCATAATGGCTAGAAAATGTTGATTATAATGAAGTTCAGTTTATGTTTTTTTCTCCTGTTTTAAAGGCTCCTTCCCTCTCTCCTTTTTTCCCTTTCTGTCTCTGAATCTCCCTTTGTAGCAGAGGCTAGCATGAAATTTGTTATGTAGTCCAAACTGGCCTAAAACTTGGGATATTTTTATGCCTCTGCCTCCAGAGAGCAGCGTTGTAGGTGTGTGCAAGCATATAAAGCTCACGACTTTGATATTACAGAATTCGTTGCTTTAATCTAAGTTCACAGATACTCTTGTCACTATTTTTTAAAGAATTATTAATATTTTGAGCCTTACATCTTAGTCTTTGATCCAGTTGAGGTTAATTTTTATTTTTGCTGGAAGTTCCAAACTCCCTTTATTTTATTTCTTGCATATATATTCTAGCACCATTTGCTGAAAGAACTCTTTTATCCTTTGCTTGTCATGATACAGTTTAGAAAATCAATTGCTTATAGATGTAAGGATTCTTTCTGTCCTCGGTCTGTGTGAGTGGTGTGCTTATCCGTGTGCTTTTCTGTGGAAAAGATTTGAGAACTAGACTTTGATTGCAGCTCATTTCCATTAAAAAAGAATCTCCTGTTATTTTGGAGATGATATGTCTGTGTGTTTTCCCCATTGTTTTATACCAGTGTCTGTGAATTTTCTTTGACATAATTTTGAGAATCTGAGGTGGTGGAAGACAATGCAGGGCCAATTTAGAATGCATCCTTGAGAGCACTGGATTTGCTACCCTGTCTTACCTTCTCTGTTTTTGGCACTGAGATTCAAACCCAGTTCTTTCCACATGCTAAGCTTAGGCTCTGCCACTGAGCTATGGCCCCAGTCCTCTCTTACTTTCCATCTGAGCAGTACTTTGCTTTTCATGAAGATGATAAACAGTTTGCTGCCCATCTTTCCTTTGACCAAACATCAAAGTTTTCACAACCTCTACCTTAATCATCTCTTGGAGCTGAAAACAATATAGGCAATGAGTGTAACCCCTTACTTGGTTTTTATTTTGAATGTTTTTTTTTTTTTGTGGGGGGGGGTGTCGCTAAAGTTAGGGGTCCAGAAAGATTGATCCTTTGAAGTCACAGTGTAGCTACATTTGTGAAGTCTCCAGGCTGTAATAATTTGACCATAAACACAAAATCAGATCAATTTATTGCCATTCACTGAGCCCATGTCAAAATTAAGAGTGAGGTTCCTTCCATTACTAGAGGCCATATTTGGTAAGTATGTTGATAGAACTTGAATATTACACTTTTTGGGATTTTACTTGTCCTTGTAGTTTTCATGTTGAATAATATGAAATACAGGTTTTCTTTAAAAGCTATGACAGATACCATGTGTGAGTGACGTGTAGTCAGTGCTTATGTACTTTAATATAATTACTGATATAAGAGCAAACGGTACTTTTTGCATCTCATACTGATTGATCTGAGATGAATAAAACATTTAGTTGATTACACTGTTCCAGTAAGATCTATATTCTTACATGGTAACTATTCAGAATGGAAATTTACAAATTAATTATGTGCTCAAAGAAATATCAATTCCTGGTTTCATTCATAAGCAAAAGTAGCCTGTTGAATGTTTTCACACGGACAGTAGCTAAACAAGTAATTGACTTAAAAAGTGAACATCAGTACCGTGCTAGCTTGCATTAGAAAATTGTTTTGTCCAATTTGCCAGCTCCACCCCTTTTGAAAATGAAAGAAAATGTTTTGTTTTTTATAACTGTCATGTAGCTTTGGCCCTTCTGAGGACAAAATTTAGTGTCTCAGTAAATCATTCCATATTGATTTCATAAGCTAAATTTTCTTGAGGACACTGAACTCTTGTAGAGTTAGTTTCTGTTGTGTCTCTTTTTCTGGTGCCTGGTTTAAGTGTCTGTAGTAATTAGTGACTTAACCAAGATTTATCTCAGAAATAAAATGCCTGGAATGTCAACCGCAGGTTTTTGGTTCTCAAATCCTGACTCTTGGAGAGGACTGAAAATGGCCACTGATCTTGAACAGGCATTTACTTAGAAGAGATAAGGGATGCTGAGTTAGATCTGCTTATTAAAGTACAATTCTGTTAAATTCCAGAGGAATGTGGTAAGATGTGATGTGCAGAGAGCTGCTGGGAGTTCAAGGGGGAAACAGAATTAAGCGGTCGTTAGTGGGAGACAGCCAGAGTACAAGCCCTTCTGGGGCTGGGGAGGGTGTGTGTGCGTGCTTGTAACGTTCCGAGTGGAGCATGCCCAGTATGCCAAGGTCAGAAGCGCTCCTCACTTTTGCTCTTTGAGACCATCAGATGAGGAGACAGCATTACTTTATTTTTTAAATGGCTACAGGAACGCAGCATTAGAGCAGTCAAGTAACTGTTGAAATCTTATATCCACTCATTTAAGTTTGAATCCAGAGCTGACCAAGTGGTTCAGCAGGTGAAGAAAACTGCTGCCAAGCCTGACGGTCTGAGTTCAATCCCCAAGATCCCGCATAATGTAAGGAGAGAATGGATTCTTGTAAGTTGTTCTTGCTTTTGCTGTCTCCCTCTTTTGCTCTCATTCTCTCTCTCTCTCTCTCTCTCTCTCTCTCTCTCTCACTCACACGAAGTAATTATTAACTGAAACTGGATTTTTCCCCCTCTCAAACGCCATGGCATTGCTACATTAATGAAAACGCCCTTACGAAGTAGGTGGCAAATAACAGGCTGTGGGTGTCTCTACACTTGTCTCCTTTTTAAAAACGATAACTAGTGAGGTTTAAAGACACAACAACCAAAGGAATAGCTGAATGGGGTACTTAGGGATTTCCAGAGACATGGAATGTAGGCTAAACATTGAAAAGTGGCCTCTTGCTATTTTTGAATTAATGGAAGGTAGAGGTGTCAGCGGGTGGGGGTTTCAAGCACTTTTACCTGTGAGAAATGCCTCATCTCACTCACAGAGGTAGAAATAAAACCGCAGAACGTGTGTAGAAACCTCACTATGTTTCCTGGCTGACATGTGTGGCCCAGCCCTGCGTTCCATTAACTCGCTGGGAGTTGCCAGAGGTGTTATGGTTGTCAGGGGGAATTGGATACTCCCAAGTAGCTGCTTAGACAAGGAAAGCCTATTCCAGGCTGCCCAACACAGCTCCTGGACCCCACACCTTCTGGGGAGCCTCAGCTTTCTTTGTGTTGACTGCCGTGGGAGCGGTCTTGAACTTGACAATGGCTGGGACCGAGATCTTTCCCTCTGATAGCAGGAGGCTGTGGTCTATGTACTGCATTTCTAGTAGTTTCTGATGGTAGCATTGTTAGCAAAGTCTATAGTAGATGGCAATCTAGCCCCTCCTTTCTGCCCACTCTGGGCCTGCCTTTTAGACCGTGGAAACCACCGATGTAAAAGCCAAGCTGCTTGGGACCCTTCCGAGAGCTTTATAAACCAGCCACTGGCTCTGCTGGAAGCATTGCCTGGCCAGGCTCACGGAGGCCTGTCTGTTACTGGCTTGACTTTGATGTCTGTGGCTTGCTTGTCTATCAGCTTTGTGACACAGCTGGGCACAAAGCAGGGAATATGATACTTACAAGCAGAAAGGGACTGGTGTGAGAATACATTGCCATCCGAAACAGATGCTATTGGACCCTATGATCGCCAGCAGTGTCACAGAACAGGCTAGCTAAACTCAAGGCCCAGGGTATTTGTGTAAGCTGTACTGTAGCACCTTTTTAATGAATGGAGTCGCTCTGCTTGGGTGGTGGGTTACAAAGATATATACACATATTATAATAAAAAAAGGCTTTGTAAATTCAGATGCTGGGAACCTCCCACCCCCTTAAGGCATATATCCTGGCAATGTGCTTTTTTTTTTTTTTTTCAACCCATTAGTATTCTAGAATATTTTTCTTTTATTGTTTTCTGGATTGCTTGGATTTTCTAGCCATGGCTACTTTTTACTCTCTTCTCTTCCTTCTCCTTCCTCTCTTCCTCTCTTCCTAGCTCCCTCCCTCTCTTTTTCCCTTCCCCCTCCCGTCTTCACTATATTTGTTATAAATCCTGAATATTTTTAAAAAACATTGAGACGTTTTTCCCTAGTGTTCATTTTCAGTTGTTCTTCTAAGTGCAGAGAAAGTAGGTAATTTTGTGTCTGTGTATGCATGTGTGTGTGTGTGTGTGTGTGTGTATGTGTGTATGTGTGTGTGAAGAGGGGCAAAGTATGTGTTAAGTCAGTAAACACTGCCTTGAGAGCTTGTTAGGTAGAACGTTGAGGGCCAGGGATATAGCTGGGAGTGGAATGCTGCCTGCCTCCCTGCACTCCTGAGACGACGATTGATCCTTAGCACTTACCCACTAGAGCTGAGAGACACGAAGGAAAAGGTATTTTGTTAATATGACTGAAGGACAGAGAGGCCCCTGGTGCTGAAGTGTACAGAAGGTACCATTCTGCTCTTTGTTTGCCATGAGAGTAGCTTGGCTTGAACCCTGTTTGCTCTCCTGGCTGCAGAGCTGCGCTGGCTCTGGGAGGTCAGTTTGATTGGAAAGCAGCAGGGCGGTTTGCTGAGAAAGGCCTGCCTGTTGGGACTCGAAGCACCGACTGATGCCCAGATAAAGCCACTTTGATTCTAAATGAGTTCTGCATCCAGATTTTCCATTTTTCTCAATTAAAACCCCCAGACAAAGATCACAGGTCGAAGGAGAGACTCCCTTAAAGCCTTGTAGCAGAAATTGCCTGGCTTCTCTTGAAATGGGGTATTTTTTTTTTTTTTTGGCATGCTTTTGGTCCTGATTTGAACACTGACATTTACTAGTAGTTGTGAAGATGGTGTTTTCAGACCATGGGCAGCGGTAGCCTGGAGGGCAAACCAGCAAACCATGGGCTGTCCTATATGTACCCACAGGTCAATAAGTAATACTCGATACATCATTTAAAACTTGATAGGTGAGCTTTCTAATGTCAAACAATCTTCAGAGACCTTTAAAATCCTAGTGGTTTGATAAATAGCTCCTGTGACTTTCTGGTATGTCTGTTCCTCTTTCTTTAGACTTTTGCATTAATACCTGTTTTTTTTTTTTTTTTTTTTTTTGCCACCTTAGTTGTCTTGGGAGTCTTGATCCCCTTGTTCTAACCACTTTTAAACCACAGTGCAGGAATTGCAACACATTAGGGAGATGAGGAGAGAGTTCACCAAACTCACATATGTGTGTGTATGCATACATATATTTCTTTATGTCTATATAAGTATTTGTGGTTATGATATCGATGATCACAAACAACACCACTGCCACCTGAGATCCGGAAGGAGAAAAGCTGGCAACGGTAAACTGTTCTCAGTCATAGCTCGTAATTAAAAACTTGAAGGCAGCCGGTATCTCAGTAGAGAATTGACCTGTGAGCCGAGGTGTATGGGGGAAGACAGGGCTCAGGTTCTTCAGCCCTGCTAACGAGAGAGGAAGCTCTAGCATGGCACAGTTTTCTCAGAGTGCAAGGAGGACAGGAGTTTGTGACCAACATTAAAAACACCATGCTCTTGCCAAGGGATGCGCTTCCTCCGTTGGTGTTCATTCCTCAATCACTTCCTGTGCTGCAGGGGTCACAGGACCTTAGCACTAGGATGGTACACAGTGGGTGGTAGGTAGTGGGTTGAGTGTGACATGGAGCAGTTGAACCTGTAACCTTAATGCTGTGGGTGACTTTGGCTATGAGATCTGGGCAAGGAGGACATTAGCATGAGCAGAACATTCTGGGAAGACTTCATAGTAGGCCATGTCTGCTTTGAAGGGCCTGGAGAATCTTAAGGAAAAGGGTCATTGAAAGAGGAGAGAACCAGTAGAATGCAGAGGTAGGGTAACAGGAAGATGGGTGAGTACTGGGGCAGGCTGGGAAATTCAGGAGGCTGGCCTCAGCTGGGGGTCTTAGTGAAGGTTTGTGCTGGAGAGAGAGCCATCTGGAGCCATTGGTGCCACAATGACAACAGCCTGCCAGTGGTACCGCTGCTGTGTTTTGTAGTGTGGAGGGAGTGGAGAGAGCTAAAAATGGGAAGAGTGAAGAATGGGCTACCACAGCCATCTTGCATTCGAAGAGCCTAACCTGGGGCCTTAGTCATAGGCAGGGAAGACAGAGAAGAGTTGGGTGTGGTACCACACACCTGTAATCCCAGCACTCAGACCATGGAAGCTGGAGGATCAGGAGTTCAAGATTAACATGGGTTAAATACCCCTCTCCTTCCTGTCCAAAAGAGGACATATATTTCTAAACTCTAGTCTGGCAGAAAACCTAACTGACTTGACTTTCAGTGTCTATACTACAGTGGCCTAACCATTCACTCTTCCTGGCCCAGCTGACGCCAGTGACCTCTTGGTGACAGCTCTGATTTGATTCTCTCTCTCTGTCTGCTCTCAATACAATAACCCTGTCAACACTCAGGGCATACATGGCATTTCTCTTAAAACTTAGGATGACTCTCCTCCCTCCTCATAGTTAAAAGCTCCTATGATTGCCTGGAAAGCTCCAGATGCCTGTGGCTCTTGACCTCTAACCTTGTCTGTTATATTCTTCCTTCTTGCTAGCTATTCCATTCATAGTGGCCTATGGGCTCACTGGTCATGTTTCTCCTGAGAGCCTTTGCAGTGGCTGTTTCTTTTGCTTGTATTCTCTTCTCTCGATATCTACATGGTCACTTCCTCTCTTACTTAAATCTTTGTTCATATTGAACCGTGCTTTGACTGCTATATGCGAACTTTCCTGACACTCAGCCCCAATTCCTCTTATCAGTTTTTCCCCTGTGGACTTCACCACCTTCTATCTAACACACTGCATTGTATTCTTAGACCTTAAGTTAGTCTCTCTTTTCTTCTGTAAAGAGTATATAATATATATAGCAATTATATATATATATATATATATATATTCCCCAGAATGTATGCAAATGTACATTTACAAGGATTTTACATTTTTAAATAATTCTTTTCTTTTTATTTTATGTGCATTGGTGTTTTGGCTGCATGTATGCCTTATGAGGTTATCAGAATAGGAGTTACAGACAGCTGTCAGCTGCTGTGTGGGTACTGGGATTTGAACCTGAGTCTTCTGAAAGAACAGCCAGTGCCCTTAACCACTGAGCCATTTATTCAGCCCTTATCAGTATTCTAAACAGCAGAGATTTTTCTTTGTTTTGGCTTGCTGATATATTCCTGCCACCTAGAGTAGTGCTCGTTGGGGTCCTCAACAAATATTTATGGAAGGGCTGACTAAGGAGCTTTCAGGTGGCCCTTGAGATCTAAGAGTGTTGGACACTGAAAATCTGAAGGGGTAAAAGCTCTACCCTCAGCCAGGAAAGCTAAGTGTGTCGACTTCATACAGTGCATCCGAAGCCTGCAAATACAGCAATCGAGTAAGAGGTTTTACTTTCTGAGCCAGGTGTAGACAGCTGATAGGAGCCTTCCAAGACACACATCTTGTGATGACGTATTTCGAGGGGAGGAGCTGTATGAAGGATAGTTTGCAGACGGGAATGTCCGGGAATGTCCTCAAGTCAAGCACCGGTCAGTGCCGTGAGAAGGATGCAGGTGGTAGGGGGTGACTTAAGGTAAGGCTGGGATGGGAAGTGGGGCCAGGCTGAGGGCTCTGGAGCGCTGTGCGCAGGGGTGTGGCGCTCTTGGATTTGCTGCATGCCTTCTGTATGTACATCAGGTCCTATGCTGGGTGCGAGGGCTACAAAGGTGAGTTGACCTTTCTTCAGTCTCTGTGTTCATCCTGCATAAAGGATATGGAGTTAATGGAGGTGAGATGGCATTAGAGTTTAGCGGAGGCCAGGGGGGCACTGGAGGAAGAGGCCTGAAGGATGCCGTGAAGGAAAGGTAGTGGGCACATAGGTGGTTGGTGGAGTTGCTCTGGTTCACAGCCGGGATTTGTGAGTAGATGGGGGGTGATTATGTTGTCTGTCTCAGGAAAGACATGGGAGGAGGCCGGAATTCCCATCACATGCCCAGGGGGACGTGAAGGAGAGTAAAAAAATATGAAGTAGTGCCTCATATGTTCAGGCTGTAGCCTGAAGACAAAAGTGCACCAGCTGGAATGGGGTGTGCATTTATAGACCAGCAGGGGAAATGAGCTGCAGTTCTGTGGATGTGGTGAATAGTGTGTGTGTGTGTGTGTGTGTGTGTGTGTGTGTGTGTGTGTGTGTGTGTGTGTGTGTAGTCTGGTTTAGCTTGTGTGTGTGGCCTTTTAAAGGATCCCCAGTTTCTGGTCAGCTGGCTGTTTAAGAATTTTTAGCCAATGCTTGAACCTATGACCTTCAGTGTTGGATATAAAACCAGCGAGGCTGAGAAAGAGAGCTTGAGTAGAGGGAGAAGAGAAGGCATTTGGTAGAAAAGGTACTGTTTGGAGACAGTTGAGCCAGGAGAAGCCAATAGGCTCCTGAGCAGATAGGCTAAGAACAGTTGTTATAATTCGGCACTGCTAGTATTGGGAAAACTGGGAGAAGGGACTGTTAAATCAGACTGTTGGGGAACTGAGGGAGTAATGATTGGGAGAAATATTTGAAGGGGCTGTCTGGAAACTGGGAGGAATGGTTGGGAGAAGTGCTGGGCACCAAACCCACAAAGTAGCAAAGGCCACCTACACATGGTGCCCAGCATGGGCCTGTTTGTAGGAAAAAGAAACATAAAAATATAAAGGAGGAAGGAAAAAGAAAAGGCACATTTTACGTGTGTGCATTTGATCTTTTGCTTCTTGTCTTCTTGGATTGCATTCAGTCAAGAGATGGATGCTTAAATAGAAAACAGCTTAGCAGGGCAGCAGCTTAGCTGGTAAAGCTAACAGGACCCTCCAAAGAGGGACTGGGGGGGGGGTGCTGTCTGAAGCTGGGAGCAGCTTAGTGGTTTCTGCATTGTGGATTTAAAGAAGTGTTATGGGTGTTGCATCCAGACCCTCTGGTCCTATGCAGAGAATGCTGTCAGGAACCTCTTCTCCAACTTTGTGGTCTCCAGCAGGAGGGAGTCTAGCTCTTCAGTGTCTGAGCAGCTTGAGGTATACACATACCTTAATCAGCTCTGTCCTTGCTCTTACCTGGCCAGCCTGGCTGTTCATACCCAGCTAAGCCTTCCTCAGTGTTCTCAGCCTGTTTTAGCCCTAACATTTGAACATTTATTTTAATGTATAGGTTTGTTTTTACTGTAAGCCTAGGGTGTCAGTTGGAGAAAGGCAACAGTGTTGTTTCTCCACTGGTGTGTTTCTAGGATCTGCTACACTGTCCAGAACCTAGTGTATTCTCAACAAATGTCTCTGGAATTTCTGAGTAGCATAGGCTTGAGGACAGAACTGACTTTATAAGTCTTTAGAACTCTTACATGGAAGTTAAAGCCTTTTTGAAAAACTTGCTCATCATCTTGATTATCTAGTTGTTCAAGCTTGAGAATAATCCATCTTATAGACTGTATTAGTTACTTGTCTGTTGCTGTGATGAAATACCCTGACAAAAACAACTTAAGCAAGAAAGGCTTTATATTGGCTCTTCCTTCCAGAGTGGATACAGACCGTCATGGTGGCTCTAGTATTTCCTTTTCTATTGCTGTGACAAAATTCCATGGCCAAGGCATCTTAGAAAGTGTTTAATTGGGCTTGTGGTTCTAGAGGACCAGAGTCTGCGATGGCAGACTGAAGGCATGGTGGCAAGAAGAGTTGAGAGCCTACATTTCAAGCCATAAGCTGGAGGCAGAGCACAGAGGGAATGGCACAAGTCTATTGAAATCTCATAGTGTCCCTCCTCCCTCCTCTCCACACCTCCTCCAACAAGAGCATACTTTTTCATTACTCCTAAAAAATTTCTATTTATTTATTTATTTATTTATTTATTTATTTATTTATTTATTTATTTATTTA
>NW_026596117.1:20143028-20271232 GCF_907164565.1 Psammomys obesus
TTATTTATTTATTTATTTATTTATTTATTTATTTATTTATTTATTTAGTGTGCAGTGTTCTCTCTGCATGTACACCTGCATGCCAGAAGAGGGCACTAGATCTTATAGAGGGTTGTGAGCCACTGTTGGTTGCCAGGAATTGAACTCAGGACCTCTGGAAGAGCAGTCAGTGTTCTCAACCTCTGAGCTATCTCTCTAGCCCCCAAGACCACACCTCTTAATTCTTCCCAAACAGTATCACCAACTGGGGACTAAAGCATTAAAACATGAGCCTACAGGGATTTTTAGGCTGGCCTGTCACCTTGTCAGCTATCAGGAAGGAGAGAGAGACGTGGCTGTAAAAACCTCAAGGCCAGTCTCTCTCCCTGATATACTAACTTCAGCAAGGGTCTACCCACTAAAGGTTTCATGACTTCCCAAACAGAGCCACCAGTTGGGGATCAAGTGTTCAAACATATGAGCCTTTGGTTATTCAAAGCACAACACAGGTTCTTGGTATTATATATCTCTGATGGTATCATTTGTTGAACCTGGTGTGATGGTGGGAGCATGCCATCCAGAATAACACCTCGAAGGAAGTAATTGGAGGAAGTGGCTATGTGTAAAAGCAGGCATCCGTTAATGTAAGGTGAATTCCCTGGTAGTCCCTTGTGTGGGATTGTCTGAGGCTGTCTGGGAACTAATGCTCAGCATTCTTTTGGGTATTCTTTCCTCTCCCCTACCCCCAGAGACCTGGTGAAAGATGGAGTAGATATGAAGTAAAGTATTTCATAAGGCTAGTGAACACCATTTGCCTTTGTGATGGGCATAGTTGGAGCCATGCTGAGACACTGCCGCATGTGCTATCTTTTTGTTATAAAAGAATGGTGGTGCATTTTCAGAGGTATGACAGTTGTGATAGGAATATTGACTCTGGTGACTCTGATAAGTACAGCTGGAAGTGCAGCCTTAATTCAATGGTTCTACGTCACAGGCCATGTGGTACCCCCTCAGAATTCATGTGTTGAACTCCTGTGTCACAGTGTAAGTCTGTTTGGAGATAAGGGTCTTTGAAGAGGCAGTTAAACCCAAATGAACTTACGGGCTGTTGAGGCGGGCTCTGTTCTAGCATGAGGGGTGTCTCACAGGAAGAGGAGATTGGGTGTAGGCATGGCATTGGAAGATGAGGTGAAAACGTGAGGAGACAGCAACCATCCACATGAGAGATCCCTTAGGAGAAACCAACTCTGCAGACTGATAAGAGAAACAGATTTTCTGTTGTTTATGGCACTCCCTCCAGCTGTGTCAGTGGCACCTTGTGACAATGGGAATCTACAGACCTTCATGTATCACAGCTCTTGGGAGCCATGCTGCTGTGGGGAGTTCATGGGAGCATACAGGAATGACAGGCAGCTCTGCTCTGCCGCATTTCCCTCCGTTTCTGATTGTTACTTTTCTCTTGGTCTCCCAGTCACCATTTCCATTTCCCTCAGAAACTCCATTAGACAGTGAGACAAAGCTGGGGTGTTTATCTTTCAGCTTTCTGTGAGGGGAAGCCTCAACCTTCATTTACTCTCATAGTCTTGAGCTCACTCAGCAGAGGGAGCATGCCGCTAAGGCAGGGCAGCCGTGTGGATGGCTGACTTTGGCATGAACTGGACTATGTGCAGAGAAGCCATGGTTGGAGGCCAACTCTGCTTTCTCAGGAGACTGACTGTGGCGGCCTGGCATTTGAGCAAGGCTTAATGGAATGCTTGCTGTCCACAGTGCATCTGTGAGGTGTTGCCTGTAGAGGGACTGAAGGCTCCCTCTGGCCTGTTGATTTGAATTCGATTTGCATGGAAATTCTTCAAGAAGTAGAACACTTGAGAGGTTTGTCAGAGAACTGAAAAAAAATATGTTTGTTTCAGATTTCAGTAGATTTTTTTTTTTTCAACCTGGGTAGGGTAAATAAAGGCTATTAAGACAGTGAGGGGGTGGTAATGTTTAATTCTTTTTTGTTCTGACACCAAGCACCTGGATATTTAAAACACAGGGTGAGCTATTCTTTTTCATTACTGTGTATCCAAGGTCAAGGACACGTATTTGAAGTTAGTGGCCCCCGTGTTCCATGTGTGATTATTAGCACAAGAAGTGCGGCTTCCAGCTCTGTGTATTCTCACATAATGCTGTTATGTAAGCGGAATGAGACTTACCATTATTGCACAATGAAATTTGGAGTCATCTGCTTCAAGTTATGAAAGATCAGATTTTGGTTGTGCCTTTGCCCAGCCTGATCTGTTCAGTTAATTTTATGGCTCACGGGAGTGGGTGACCTTGCATTCCTGCAGCACCTGTCGTCAAAATAGTTCTTATTCTGGGGCCCGCAGGAGAGAGCGTGCTTGGAAGGGCTGGAAAGATCATGAAAGCGACACATTGTAGTCTTCTCCTACAATCTCCCTTGGCTTAAAGCCTGGGAGGTTGTGTCCCCCAATCTCCGTTTCCCTGTTTCTGTTTGTCTCTGTTTCTCTCTGTCCCTCTCTTTCTCTTTTTCTTGGTCTCTAGAGAAAAAGTTATAGTTCTTGTTTGTTTTTCTGTCTGTGTATATGTATGTGTACACGTTCTTCTGAGTATGTGCCTGTGTGTTTTTGCATGTACATGTTTGTGTGTGTATGTGTGTGCATGCATGCGTGTATCTGTGTACACAGACATGTGTAAATGTGAGTGCATGTTTGTGTGTACATGCCTGTGTGTGTGTTTGCATGTTATATGTGTGATATCCACAGGCCCTTTTTGGGGTTTATTTCTCCTTCTATCTTTATTTGGGTTACAGCTGTCAAACGTAGGTCATCAGGCTTACACAGTATGGATTTTAACTGCCTCCGCTTCCCTTTCATTTCTCATAGAGGAAGGAGGACTAAGAGTTGAAATTTTTTCATGAGGATAAAAGATGAAGATACTTGGCTGAGGGAGAAAAAAATGCTGAGAAAACTTGTGAGAGAAGAAAATCAAAATCCGGGGTGGAGAGACAGTGTTCGCCAAATGGGCTGCGCATGCTCATGCTCAGTTAAATGGTTTCCTCGGTCTATTGTTCCCCAACAAATGCTGTGATTCCTTGTGTACCTCTTTGTAGGATAGCTAACAGATGTGAGGACAGATGTATTTTACTTTAAGGGGGAAAAGCCATTGTGTTTCCTCAGTGTGAAAGGCTAGTAGCCCACAGCTTTGCACATGCCAAACAACCATTTTGCCTCTCGCTCCACCATCTTTAGAGTGGTTTGAACCAGAGTTCAGCAAACCAGCTAGCATGCCACAGGTCTGGCTTATGTCGGATGCAGAGGTGATGTCACAAAAGCAAAATGGTTTTCCCGAATTGGATGGCTAGTCTCCTGACGTCTGGAATGACAGGGAATGCACATCACAGTGGATCTATGTGTGTAGTTTCCTGGGACCCAGCTGATGCACCCTGGGCTGTGTGTGGTGCATTCTGGGAATAGCTGCAGACAGTCGTTTACGACAATAGTTGTATAGCTATTGAATCTAAGCTGTTTACTGTTTTTCAGGTTCCTGGACTTCTTCGGTTGTCTATATTTAACGCGACTTTTACTTTATTGTGTCCTGTACTGGTCCTGATGTGCAGTGTGGAGACTCTTTGTGTAGAAGGTGGGTCAGTCGATCCATAAACTAATTTTTAAATTTAAACAATCCCTCTATCGAGTCTCTGAAAGATGACTGCAGAGTGTCTTGGCCACAGGAAACACAGATGCAATCCTTAAGAAAACAGATCAGCAGTTCTTTTTATTTTTCTAGGCAAATCGTTTCTTCAGCATATTCTAAGTGAGTGCTGCCTGACTATCATTCACTGTTCTAGGCAGGGAAAAATGGGTTCTGACAGACTTGGCCCCTCTGTCTCGGACCACACATTTTCATGAGGGGAGACAGATCATAAGCAAACATAATGGAGCATAGAGAAGAAAAACGATCAAAAGCTGGGGCCATGAAGAGCCTGTGGTGTGTTTTTGTACAAGCTTTCTGGAGCCACTGTAGGTGAACTAGAATCTGTGGTGGACGACCCGGGAGGGAGTCCGTGTTACCGAGGGATAGTCTGGGGCTGAGGGCTGCTGGGTGGAGCCAGCTTGGCTCGTTTTGAGAAGCCAGGAAGGAAGCTGCCCCTGAGGCACAAGATGCACACGTGAAGAGAAAGCATCAACGAAAGTAAACTTCAGGCACAATCGCAAGGTGTGTTGGAAAGGAGCTGCAGGGCTGCAGAGTAGCAAAGGTACATGGTGTTGTTTTTTGTTTGTTTTGCTTTGAGGGAGGGCCTTGGTATGTAGCTTCTTGCATCAGTCCAGTGAACTAGCATGTGCATTTGTAATCGTGTGTGTGTGTGTGTGTGTGTGTGCGCACTTGTATGCATGAATGCGGATGAGTGCATGCACCGTTCCTGTGTTTATATGTGCACATGCTACTTTAAAGAAGAGAGCTTTGAGCAGAGAGTTGACTTGATATGACTTAAGGATTGAATAAGAAATATTTTCTGTCTGTGTGTATGTTTTAACCTGCCCCTCCTATGTCAGTGCTCCAAACCAAAGAGTTGGCTTTAAAATGTCCTGAAATATTTTGTGTTATTCTATGACACATTGATGTAAGACCGTCATGCAAGTGGGGGCAAAGACAATCGTAGTTACAGGGTAGCGTGTTTTCAGGTGAGTGTTCAAAGGTCTTGGTTCTCTGTATCCATCCAAGTATCCTCAGGAAACATGTTGCATCTGTACCGGGGACATGGCAAGGGGTCTCCAAAGTATAATGCCTGTCTTGGGCTGGGAACAGCCACATTCTTTCTATTCCTAGGCCTCGTTGGTGAGGCGGGTGCATGCTGGGAGACAGAGCTCTGTATAGAGAGACAACCTGCTGGGATCTGGGAAACCTACAGGAAAGGATCCATTCTTTTTCCTTTGAGTTGCTCCAGGGAGCCAAACCCAACAAGGAGCCAGTGGGTCAGAGCCTCCTGTTAAATGGCTGGGCTTCTCAGAACATAGAAGGTTATAGATCATATGCACGGCAAATGGAACACTTCATTTCAGAGGACGCCTTGTGGTTATCATCTGGGTTTCTCCCTTGTCACCTGCCCTCACTCACTGGGATTGTTAGTGATGTCAGCTGGGCAACTAGGTGTCCAGATTTCCCTAGGAGACAAGGCCCTGAGCACGCTTGTGAGGAATGGTTTAGATTAGTCTCTTGGCATGCCCTGAAGGAAGGGTTTTCCAGACTAGGTAAGTTGAGATGGGAAGGGCTGCTTTAAAGTAGTGGGTGGCACCATTCCTTGAACTCGAGCCCAGAGAGAGAGAGAGAATATGAGTGAGAATTGATAGTTGTTGGGTGCTAGGAGACTCCGTGTTTTATTTATTTATTTATTTATTTTCTTTCTTCCATGAGTGGCCCCTGGTACATTGCCCATACTCCAGTGGTTGAAGCTATGCCCATGTGGCTACTTGCAGCACTGACTGAACTCAGTGGGTTATTTAAAAAAAAAAAAAAAAAAAAAGTCATAAATTTGGGAGGGAGGAAGTTTGAGAGGTTTAGGAGGAGTTGGAGGCAGAGAATGATGTGGAGGATATGGTGTAAATAAATTGCACTTGTGTGTTGTGTGTATGAAATTACCAAAGGAGCTAGAGAGACGGCTCAGCAGTTAAGAGCATTGGCTGTTCTTCCAGAAGAGTTAGGTTTGATTCCCAGCACCCACAGGGCAACTCACAACCAAGTGTAACTCCAGTTGCAAGGGATTTGATGCCCTCTTCTGGCCTTTTCAAGCACTAGGCACACGCATGGTGTGCGAGACTCCCATATACACTGAAGGAAGAGGAAGGTGAAGAAGAGTAGGAAGAGGAGAAGGAGGAGGAAAAGGAAATAATACCAAAGGATAAAAACGTTTTGGAAAGAAAACAAGCTAGCCTTCGTTTGCTGCTTCCCCACTGTTGACACAGTGTCATCAGCCACCTCAGGCGCCCACTGTCGCAGCTTTGCTGCCGTGATAGCCTGTACCAAAGTGTTCTAGATCCCTCAAGTTACTTTTTCTCAGGGATTTTCCTCATAGCAACTGGAAAATTCACTAACTCCCCCTTCCTCCTCCACCCCTAAGACATACTCCACTGTGCATACCAAAGGGGTGCACCCACGAAGGGGTACGTACAAACCCACCTGAGTCCCTTTGGATAGTCTGTGATGACTTTTCTGACTGTGGCAGAGGACCCATTCATTTACTAAAATTAGAGGGTTTTTTTTTCCTCCATTATTTCTGTTGGACTCTAGAACACACTGTTTATTCCATGTGCAAGGAGGGTTTAGATGGGGCTGCGTAGCCCATTTTTCATTCCTGAGTAACTCAGAGCATATGTGCTACTGGTGGTAGAGTTCTGCGTTCCTCTTTGAAACGCTGTGCCTTTTATGGCGGGCACAGAAGGGAAAATACTGCTGGTGACTGAGAAATCTAAAACCTGGGTTGGGTTTGGCTTTTCTGGCAGCAAAGCAACAACAGAGCAAGGGTTGACTTTTAGCCACTGCAGTCCAAATGTCTTTGGAATGTGTTTTGCCACCGTTCATGTTAAAGCCGCGAAGACATGGCGCTCCTATTCATGAAAGTGCTTCTCTCGACAATGTCTGTAATATCTTGTGGTGCCTGGGTCAGTACCTGGAGTTAGCCCCTTCTGGAAATAGATGGTGGCTTTACGGTTTGTACCATTTGACCGTGTTGTATCATTTGATCTTTTGACCATGGTTGACTTTTCACTGGATTCTGAGATTAGAAGATTTGAGTAACGAAACAATCCCTTTAGCCAGTAAGACAACATAAAGGAACATACCTGAGCCAACTTTAAGCCTTATTTTGATGATAGTGCTTTTGAGAGAACCCAACTGGTTGGATGGCAGAACTCACTTTCCACCTTATCTGAAATGTGTACATAAATCAGGAACAGTGGTACATTGTCAGAATGGTTTGGGCCCCAATTTGGCAAAAGGCCTCTGGTCACAAAACATCGTTCTCTCTCTCTTTTTTTTTTTTTGTGATTACCAGTCACAGTGTGAAACTTAAACGTAACCATGCTTCTTTAGAGCCAAGGAAAAGAACACCATCCCACCATGACCTCCCCCGTTGAATTTCTTGTAAGTTTTGTAGAGCCAGAGCAGTGCATGTTTCTGTTGTAATTGTGTTTTGTTTTGCTTTGTTTTGTTCCGCCTGTGGGTCAGCCTTACAGCGTGGGTATCCATGCGGTGGTGGGCCTCAGGGGCTGGGGAGCTCCCTCCTACCATATGGGCACTGGGTTAGCGGAGAGGGGTGGTTTACACAGTTCTGCTCTAGATGGGTTGCATGAACTGTGCGTGGCTTGCAGAGAAAATCAAGACCCAAGGATGCAGTATAGCGTTCCCTGACTACAGTGACTGGACTTAGCATTTTCCCCTGTAATTTTACCATTGTGTAAAAAAGCAATATATATCTAGTACAAGCTGTACTTTGCGTTTTAAATTTGGATCTTTGCCCTGGGTAGGACTGTGTCGTGGGATATTCCCACACGATGCTGGTTAGCATTGGTGAGCTGAAGTTACCAGCTACCCACAGGGCCATGAGGGGGTGCACCCTGTGTTCCACAGCACGTGTGTTGCTTAGCCCTGACACCCTCTACAGTGGGAGAGTTAAATGTCTGCGCACCCTAAGAAGCAACCCCATTGGAACTCAGAGAATATGCAGACATCACGGAGAAAGATCGTGTCTTTGTGGTCGGAGAGAGCAAAACCACAGCTGACATGGAGCCAGGTCTCAAAGGATTGAGAGGAGGAAAAGGACAGTGGCCAAGGGCTTGAGAGTGATCTGTGTCTGACTTCGGGTCACACGGATCTGTTTTCTCTAGGTTAGGAATTATCATTTCTTTCCCAGTCATATCACAGTGATTTTATGAGGCTACCACCTGCAAGCAGGAAATATTCTAGTGTTGTTACTTTCTTTGTCATTTGAATTTTCAAGTGGCATCTATTAAACGTGTGTGCTTTTGTGGCTCAGCTCTCCATTCCCAGGAGTTTGGTCTGGGGAAGAATCACTGTCAATTCGCAGTGATTTTTACTAGGCTAGCCTCACCTAGGAAAGTCGTTCTAGGAGGAAGCCTAGGGGATCTCACTGAAATCTTCTGGAGAGTATTTCCTACAGGGAGAGCGCAAAGGATGTTGGACCAGGTATCTGAAGGACTGAACTGCCTTCCTTTTAAGATAGAAAAAAAAATAATACGTGTTTTCTAATACCATAAATTAATTATATGTAACAGTGAGTTTCATTATGGCATTTTTACACATGTCTATAATATATTTTGATTGTATTTATTCCCTGCTACCCTCTCATGTCCTTTGCACTCTTGTTGATGCCCTCCTTATTCTCAACTTGCCCTCCCCTCCCTTCCCCTCCCCTCCTCTTCCCCTCCCCTCCCCTCCCTCTCTCGCTCTCAGTGGCACAATGAGTTTCTTAGAGTTGCTTACAGGAACCCTGGCAGTAGCTACACTGAAGACATCTCTCTCCCTCCATCAGCTCTCATGGCCTCTAAGTCTCTATGGGTGGGTGTGGCCTCATGAGTTCTCCCTCTCAAATGGTATGATGTTAGGTTGTTGGATCCCATCTGGTGTAGGTAACCATAGCTACTGGGAGTTCAAGAATGCAACAGCCGTGTCATGCCCAGAAAACAGTGTTCCATAAAAATCCACTGCCTCCCCGGCTCTTTATTTTCTTTTTCCCAACTCTCTGCCACAGTGTTCTCTGATCTTTGATGGAGACTGATATAGATATCCTATTTATGGCTGGGCACTCAATAGCCATCGATTCTCAGTTATGAGTCTCTGCAGTCACCACTGACCACTGCTGAAAGCAGCTTCTCTAAAGAAAGCTGACAGCAGCAGTAACCTATGCACACAGTTATTTAGAAGGTCACGTGACCAGCACAACATGTTCATCTATCAAAACAACAGTAGTAGCTCCCCCACTAGGCTGGCACCCTTGAGCTTTTGACTGGGTTTGTAGTACCTCACGTGCATTTGCCGTAGTGGAGCGGCCTCAAGCCTAACCACAAAGTATGGTCACTCCCATAACAGACTTGCCACCACTGAGCCAATGTCTTGTCTGGTGAGTTTACATAATGGCCGGTCGGTGCAAGAACACAGGAATGGGGTGTATCTGGAGAACACGTTTTGCTATGGTCTTCAATAGAATGTGTGGCATGTACAAAAGTCACTCTCCCTTACCTTTAGCACCTTGAAATAATTTTAAATTAGAATCCAGTCAGAGGGCTGTGTGTCTCATTGCGATTGCTGGTGAGCACTTGAGCCTCTTTAGCTTACAAGTAGGATGGTTAAGACCTGAGACTCAGGAGCATGGAAAGGTTGTGGGAATTCCCCTGCACCATCCGTATCTATCGCCAATGTAGTTTGCAATAAAAACGATGCAGATTTCAATAAAGTAAATGGATGAAGTCCAAACGAATCCCAGTTTCCTTTGTATCAGGGTGATGACTGAAGCTGGTTTTGAAATCTCAAGCTATCATATTTTCCCAACTCCGCAAGTGCTTCCTTATTTTAGATAAGTCTAAGCTAGACTCAGAATTCAGTATACAATGACACATTGTTTTCTGTTGAGCCCACGTCTCCTGGGTCTCTGCTTCCCAGATAGGAAACCACATCCTGAGTAGACACCACAGAAATGACTTATGGCTTCACTGCGTTTGCAAACCTTATGGTCTTGGTTTTAATCCTTAGGGTGAAATTTCACAGTGAGTTTCACAATTTTCCTTTAAGGCCAAAAAGAGGACTGTGGGTGGATTCATAGTTTGAATATACAAAGCCTGGGCTAGAGCCTTACCTAGAAGTGGGAAGGGTAGAGCACCAAGGGCAGTGCTTTGCTTTGCCTTTAACCTGGAGAGTCCTGGCTGTACTGAGTACCATGGGCTTCCTCCCCTCTTTAGCTCTTCCTGGACCATAGATACCTGAGGTCCAGCCAGTGTCTGGAATGGCTGCAGGGGAAAGATGTGCCCACCCCTGCGGCTGCACCTTCTACAACTCAAGGGGTGTAAAGTAGCACCTGCTGGAACCCCAGAAGAGAGCTGCACACTTTGGAGTGCTTCCCTGTGAACGTGCACCTAATGCTTTGGGTGTGCTTCGGGTGGGTGGGGGCTCCGAGGAGCATTTCTCTCTGAGTCCCCTGCAGGTATGCAGCGAACTCTTCCCTCATTTATCTCTTGTTGCTGACCTCAGCTCACTGAGCCTGTGCCCGAGAAGAGCACTCTTTGTTTCTACTTCCGTGTGGCTCTGTTGACCCACTTGGAAGAGGTTCAGCCTGGCACCTGGTTGCTTTCTCTTCTGTCCTTAATTTGGATTGCCTTTTATTGTTGTATCCCAACTGAGTAGATTCTCAAATTCCCTCTCTTCCCAGGGAACCTGAGAAAAGCAATGTTTGTGCGTTATAACTCTGTATGTTAAGGGTAATTACTGTTTTCTGTTACATTTCCATGCTCAACTGAGAAGAGAGAGGGGAACTGCTAAATTTACCAGTGTTGTCTCTTCAGCCTAGTCATCTTAACATCCTTAAATAAAGATGTTGCCTTGCTGAATGGAAACGTCTAAACATACAACTTTTTTTGTGTGTCATGTGTATATTTGGCATTTAAATATTTTATTTCAAGTAGCACAAGTCATCACAGGGTCCTTGAAAATTCTAGAAGAGCAGGAGAAGGAACCCAGAGACACTGACAGTTCTGAATCTGTGTGCTGCCATTTTAGACTAACAGGTCACGCTCAGCAGCATTAGCATCACTTGGGAGGTTATTAGGAATTCAGTCTTGGTCTCCACTGCAGACCCACTGAACCCTACCGTGGCTGGAGTGTGCTTACATGCACACCAAAATTTCGGGGTGCTGCTCTAGAATGCATCACCTAGGGAAGCAGGTGAATAGAGACCCCAACAGCCAAAACTATGCTTGGGTGTTCATGTTTCCATCACTGTGTCTTGAGACAATCCTCAGTATGTGATAAAGATAAAAATGACGTCATTGAAACAAGCAAACAAGTGGCTTTAGGGAGAAACTTCGCTGTCTCACGTGTAATCATTTCATTCAGTAAACATTTTAAAGGGCCTACTATGTACCTTGAAGCCAGCGGCAGCCATTCAGCATATACTGGAGTAGAAGAATGTGAGGGGTAAAGAGGAGACAATTGGCTGTGCAGGGATGAAGGGCAGAAAGAAAGATGGTTTCTGGTGATACCTCAAAACAGAAATCAATGAGCCTGAGTTATGAGTGTTCCTAGGTTCTGAGAGAGCACAATGATGGTTAAGCGGCACCCCCCTTTTTTTTGAAGACCTTGTGCTGAGTTTAAGTTCAGAAGACTATACTAAAATATAAATAATACAACATGTCAGTGTGAGAGTAGAACCAGAAGATCCTGGGCTGAATATCAGCCCCATAACATTGTGTCCGTGGACAGGCTCATTTTCAAGTTACTGACGGGTCATCTCTTTCTTCTGGGATAGGTAGAAAGTGATAACAATTATTTTACAGAGTTAGGGCGCTTTTCCTCTTAAAGTGAGACACACTAGAGCAAAAACATGTAGGTGTTTAGGGAGCACGCAGTCACTGCTCTGTGGCAAAGGCCTTGCAGAAGTGCCAAAGACAGGGAGATACTGAGAAAAATGAGATCCTTTGGTCTGGGATATTCGAGGCTGTCCACTGTGTGCAGAGGAGGTGGGGAAGAGAATGGAGGAAGATGCTGTGGTTTTGAGATCAGATCGGCTAGGGAAAGCAAGCAGCAAGCAGCGGGCAGCGGGCGTCATGTCTGGTGGGATAAATTTTGCTGCAGGTATGCTAAGTTCAAAATAACTCGTCAAAGCTGTGGAATTTGGGTGCACGTTTGCCTACACGAGGTGTTCCGTGGGTGCTTGCCCTTATTTCATGCTCCTCCAAGGCTGGGCCCAGAGTCCAGTTGGCTGCCTTCCGTGGCCAGGTGTGTCCGATCAGTATAGGACAGGACTCTATGGAAGGCCATGCAGGCTAACCACCATGAAGAGAAGAGAAGGCAGAATTTTAAGATCTTCAGGTTTGCCACCTCTTTACTGTGTGTGGAGGGGAGCCAAGGCATGCTGTGACTGATTTTCACCTGCTGGTTTTTTTTTTTTTTTTTTTTTTCTTCCTTGGATTCCTTTTCTTTCACAGGGTTCTTCAACTATGGCATCAGAACAGAGTTGAGATACTAAAAAAGGGGGGGGAGGGGGATAATTACTTTAACTTAAGAGAAATTACATTGCTGTTTGTGTCAGTTTCTTTCATTCATGACCTCCACTTTAATCTTACTTCATGAATGGTGGGTATAGGAAACAGTTGCCATAGTTACTGGCTTTTATAGGTTACAACTAATCTGCCACATAGTATGTTAATATTTTGCCAAATTTATGTCTTTTCTTCCCATTTTTTTAGTATCTCTGCTTGTCTGTACATATCCCTTTCTCTTCATGCATATTCAAAATGTCAGAAACAGATTCTTCAGAATTGAGTTGGTTTTAGAGGACATGTTCGTCTAGCCTTCAAAACTTCAATATATATCTCTCCCAAACAGGAGGATATTCTCCCCAAGCGACCCATAATACCATCCTCACCACTAACAGGTAATATTTGAATACCTATTAAAATGTCCCTAATTATTTCATTAACATTTTAATACCTTATCCAAATCTAAGGCACAATCATGATCATCCATTGCATTTTGTCTCTTTAGTTTCCTTTAACCTAGAACAGTCTCCTAATTTTGTTTAGTTTTTATTGTTCGTGGCACTAATATCTTAAAACAGTGGTTCCCAGCCCGTGGGTTGTGACCTCCTCAGGGGTGACCTTTTCACAGGGGTCACCTAAGACCATTGGAAAACACAGATGCATAGGTTGTGATTCATGACAAGAGTGGCAAAATTTACAGTTACGAAGTAAGAACAAAATAAGTGTATGGTTGGGCGTCACCACAACATGAGGAACTGTATTAAAGGGTTGCAGTATTAGTAAGGTTGAGAGGGTACCAGAACCCTGATCTGGTAGAATGAGTCATATTGTACAACGTAACAATGGCTCATTGTTACCTTCTGATTTCAGATAGATAAAGACCTCAGGTTCAGTGTTTGCCTTCTGATTGGTTATGCCAAGTATCACATGGATGAGGTGATCTTCCAGAGGTCTGCATTGCAGAACTGCATTTTCCCTGAGGGAGCCTGTGGGGTAGCACTCTGGACCGTGTGAGTGCTGTTCTGGGTAGTCTTTCTCTGACTGTTTTAGCATTTATGTATGGTCCTTGGTGGGATCAGTAAATGCCTTGCTGGTGACAAGGTGGGATTTTGTATGTGTTGATGTGTTATAGTTAATCAGGTGTGTGCACGCACCTGCCTGTCTGTCTGCACATGTCTGTGTATAGAGCAGAGAACAATTTTATGAAGTCATTTCTCTCTTTCCACCCTTATGTGGGTTCTGGGCCTCAAACTCAGGTTGTTGGTGCCTTTACCTCTTGAACCGTCTTGCTGGCTCAATATTACTGTTTTCTCTTGTTTAAACTGTCCTGTTTGGCCAGGGACCACCCCTTCCAGCCAGTTCCAACTTACTTTAGTCATATCTGCCCAAGGTTGGAGTAGCCTTCTCTTTCTGGCATAGTGAAATGTTCTAGACCTACCTTGTGCTTTTCTTATTCCTGACTTGGACTCAGATTTTTTTCCCCCCCAGTGAGCTAAATGTTTACACCAAGATCTGGGTGGTTGGAATTTTTTTTTTTTTAAATAAATTCAAGTAAGCCAGGACAAGGCTTACATTTGTTTTAGATTCTTTAGATCTGGTAAGATCATTCATGTTGTGGGGCATTGGGAATTAGATCCTGTTAGGAAAAGATGAAGGAGAAGGCCACAAAGAGCAGAGGCTTGGAACTTTGGACCAGAGGTGCCAGAAGAATTGTTAAATGAGAACAGGCTAGTGTCAGCGACCAGTTGAGAGCATTCTGCCCAGGATGTGACTAGAGAACCCAGGGAAATACTTTCTTCTTGCTTTCCAGACAGATTAAAAATTCGTTGCCTTTTTAAAATTTTAAAAATAAAATCAGCAAGAAGGTGTTTTCCTTTGAGCTTCACACATGCTGATCTTTGAAGCCATGTGGGACATTTGGTTTCCATACCGAGAGTTCTGTATTTTCCATCAGTTGGCAGATCTGGATAGATGGTTGTGTATTTCAGTGTCTCTTCTTTAAACAGTAAATATTTGAATACTCCTGTTAAGATCGAGTCTGTGGATCTGCTTGCTGATGATATAATATTTGATGATTAGTCATCACAGGTGCGTATGTGCCCTATTTTAGACAGTAATTTTTGAAATATTAAAGCCAGGGAACTTAAAAATTATTCCTCAAAGCAATCAGCATGCATTTCTTGTGATAAAATCTTCTAGGGAAACTTTGAACTTGGACGGACTAATTTTTCTGGAGCTCAAATTTTCTTTTCTTTTTATTTTTTTAAATTAACTTTTTATTTTTTATATTAATTATAGTTTATTCATTTTGTATCCCAGCTGTAACCCCCTCCCTCATTCCCTGCCAATCCTACCCTCCCTCCTTCATCTCCTCCCATGCCCCTCTCCAAGTCCACTGATAGGGGAGATCCTCCTCCCCTTCCATCTGACTCTAGCTTACCAGGTCTCACCAGGACTGGCTGCATTGTCTTCCTCTGTGGTGTGGTATGGCTGCCCCCCCTTGGGGGGGGTCACCAAAGAGCCAGCCAGTGAGTTCATGTCAGAGACAGACTCTGTACCCTTACTAGGGTACCCACTTGGATACTGAGCTGCCATGGGCTTCAAAATTTCTTTTAAAAAGTAATAGCATAATAAAAATGTCTACTTTACCCTTTCTGTTTTTTAACATAAACTAAACATGAAGTATTTTTTTTTTTAATTTAAGCATGAACTGAACATGAATAATTTGACAGGGACAGGGAAGCTGAGGAAATGCTCGTAGCACAGGCGAGTGAACTCACTACAGATGTGGCAGATTGCCCCAAATTGACCCTCAGCTTCCTTGTGTCTTCAATACCCAGCTCTTTTTTTTTTTTTTAATTCTTTACTAATTACACTTTATTCACTTTGTATCCTCCCTGTGGTTCCTTCCCTTCTCCTATCCCAATCCCTTCCTTCCTCCACCCTCTGCATGCATGCCCCTCCCCAAGTCCACTGATAGAGGAGGTCTTCTTTTCCTTCCTTCTGATCCTAGTCAATTAGGTCTCATCAGGAGTGGCTGCATTGTCTTCTTCTGTGGCCTGGTAATGCTGCTTCCCCCTCAAGAGCAGGCCAATCAGTTCATGTCAGAGACAGTCCCTGTTCCTATCACAATGGAACCCACTTGGATACTGAACAGGCACACCCAGTTCTTACATGAGGTCATGGAGTGGGATTACAGTTACACACGCATGACTAAAGGGTCACTGTTTTGTGCTTATGGATTACTTTGGAATTAGAGTGTAGTGGTGCACCCTTATCATCCCCGAATTTGAGAAATTAAGGCTGGAGGGTCCTGAGTTCAAGGTGAGACTGTTTCAAAAAATATTTAAAATTTTTTTGTTGAGAAGATTTCAACAGAGCCAAGTTCCTCTGGAGGTTACCTCTCTTTTCTTTCTGTTTAAAGCTCCCCCGAGTTTGACTTGCCTCCATCCCTCTTGCCATTGTCTAATCCTTTTTTTTTTTTTTTTTGAGGCAGGGTTTCTCTGTGTAGCCCTGGCTGTCCGAGACTAACAGTGATCAACCTGCCCCTGCCTCCCAGAGTGCTGGGATTACAGGTGTGTGCCACTCCAGTTATGCCTTTCTCTAATCTTGATCTCATCTGAAGGCACATTATCCAGAGCACAAAGTCTTTATTCAGGACTAGATTTTGGGCACTCAGACAGCTTGCGTATAGTAAACAGTAATATCCAAACTGAAAAAGAAGCTTTCATCTGGACTTTCCAAAGTCCCTGACTGTTTTGTAGCCAGTAAAAGCAGATTATGCTTGGCCTCTCTACTAGCTTTATGTACTTTTAAAAACCCCTGTTGGGACCGTGTTTGAATTTGACCGTGAAGGAGAAAATGCTTGGAAAGATCTTGCCTCCCAGCTGGGCCCCTTCCTTGACTTTCCATGACAAGGAAGCTTTCTGTACTCCTTGTTTTTGCCTGGTCTCACAGGAGACATTAAATTTGGTGTCAAAGGAGATTTCCCCCAAATTTGAAGAAAATAAAAGTCACCTTGTTCTACTTCTAGTATCTGTAGCCAGCGGGTTTTCAAATATGTCTTTTTTTTTCCTTCTGATTTTTTTCTAGGCATAATACTTTTAAGCAACATGAGGACGATTTTTGAGTGTGTTTTCTGTTGCTTGCTTTTCAAGATATTTTCCATCTTAATAGGTGTTTTACATATTAAAAAACTTCATCTACTTTTTTGTATGTGTGTTTACATTTTGTTTCTGTTTTTGGAGACAGGATTTCTCCGTGTAGCTTCGGGCATTCTGGGGTCACTTTATAGGCCAGGTTGTCCTTGAACTCACAAGATCCGCCCGTGTCTGCTTCCCAGAGTGCTGGGATCTTTACCCTTTTTTAACTTCTTTAAAATATTACTCAAAAATTTCTTTGTACATATCCTTCTGTGTGTGTGTTGAAAACTTTTAAAGAAAATTCATTCTTTAAAAGCATGAGTTGGCTTTTAAAGAATGAAAACATCCTTTTTTTGTCGCTAGCAATTACAGATAAGCGCTCCTGTCTGTTTGAGTCTGTAATGCCATCCTTATATTGGCCTGTTCAAAATGGACCATGGAGGCCTCATCTATATTAACATTATAAGGGAAGATTTCTCATAAGTAAAGTTATCACATAACTAACCCTTAAGTGGTCTTAGTAGCTATGAATGTTGGAGATTGAAAAAAAATATATTACAGTATCTTGTCGTTAAATATGACAGACAAAAGATGTGAATCCTAATTTAATCTCTCTGGATAGGTCACACGTATTCACATATGTAGTTGGCTTTGCTCACATATTCTCTGTGGCTCTAAAAACCACATAGTGTGCAAAACCAGTAGTGCCTGTGGAGTTTGGGCACAGTGCTTAGAAAATTGCATGACTACTTCAAGCATGTGAATTAGAAATAAATAATACAATGAACATGTATGCTTGGCATGTTGTGTCTCCTACCATTGATAGTGAGCTTATGCCTTTAAAAGTTGTAGCTTGTGGATTATTGTAAATTAGAGGACAGTGGGCTATCAGAAATTATGTTAAGAGTTGGGACACCAGGCATGGATCGGTGTGGCCCAACACATGTGGCAAATTTAGGAGACAGGTTGGTGCCTGTGGCCGGGGATGTGCATGTGTAGCTGACTGCAGCCTGGGTGCGGTCTTCCACGCTGACCTAGAGTTTCTGACAGTGAAACCGGGCACAAACAAACAGGCTGCGCTTGACAGTTCTCTCGCAGCAGCTAGGCGCGAGACAACTGTCATATGTGGTCTACCTGTCACCATTTTGGTAGACTTGCTGTGCCAAAAGCCTGTAGAGAATAATCTGGCATAAGAAATCAACAACATAAATGTTGACTCTTAACAGTGACAGTAATAGAGATGATGCTTCTGTTAGTGTTGACGGAGTTGGCTGCTGTTTGGCGGTTGCTGCTTACTGCCACGGTGCTTCCTGTCTCTTTGTCATCCACCGATTTCTCGGGGTCTTGCGGCTTGCTTGTACGTGCATTTATTATGCCTCTTAGCTCATCTAATGCAAGGCCTGAATGGGCACGCCTGAGAAGGGCACAGACTTTAGGTTGCTGGCTACTCGGGCTTCTGTCTTAGCTCCTCAGTCTGCTGTGCTAATGAATTATTGCCTACATATTCCTTCATATAGTTGTTGGGGAAATAACGTATGTGGTGAGTGTGAATTTGTTTATTGTGTGTAGGTCCATGTGCGCCACAGCAAGCATGTGGAGGTCAGAGGACAACTCATGGAGGTTGTTATCCTTTCCCCACTGTGCGCATTCTAGGGAATGACCCCAGGCCGTCAGGCATGCTGTCAAACGCCCTTACCCACCGAGATAACTCGCTGGCTCTAAGTGAGGTTATTAGTCACGCAGAATTTTCGCGTTTTCATAGAAAACAATCAAGACTGTCATTTTCACAACTGTCGAAGCTTAATTGCATGCATCCAAAGAACGTTTAGAAGTTCTTCATCATTTTATTTTATTTTTTTATGTCGTTACTGTTCACTGCTCTTTGAAACGGTCTTTGTTCATGAGATGCTCATGTTGGAGAGGGGGTTGGTTGTCAGGTGTGATTTCAGAAGACCTTCTCACCTATCTCAGACACAGTGCAGATCCCTGAGAAAGATAGTCTTTAACATGATCGTTTGCCAGGAAGCCTTGAGAGTTCCTGCTTAAGGAACGTTAATAGGATGACAGATCCAAATGCCATTAGACTTAAAAAGCCTTGTTCGTATATTATGAACAGAGTTAGCTTGCACATCTCATGATTTAGGATATCCAATGAAATCATGCTTTTAATTATGCAGAAACACTCTGCAAAGCAGCAGGGCATTTTGATTTGTAATTTCTAATTTGACTTTGATTTCAAAATTTTGCCTCTACCCAATTTCAAGATATTTGGACTGCCTGACCTCCTTGGGTGACTGCTGTTAATTAACAGTAATAATATTGGGAAGAGAGAGTCTGCATTTTTGAGTTTTGTACCAAAGAACTAGAAAAAGCAAAGCCATTTTTAACTTTTGTTTTAAAGCTCTGTGCCACTTCTCTCAGAAAGATTCCAGTGGGTCTGTGGCTCTTCCTTATTCGTGGCATAGTAAATTTTGTGTGCTTTTATGGATTTTCGGTTTGGAAGGGACTAAGGAGACTTCTTCAAAGAAAGGATCTAGACTCTCTGCATTGTTTCATTTCTTTTGTGTCTGTAGACAGGCGGGCGCATAGACAGAGCAGGCGTGTGTGTGACTGCAGGCGCTTCTGTGCTGCTGCACGTGAGTAGACGGCAGAGGACAATTTGGGGGCGTGGCTTCTCCTCATCTTTTTGTGTGCGCTAGGGCTTGAATTCAGATTCTCAGGTTTACCCAGTAATAGCTTCTGCTAGCTGAGCCATCTTGCCAGCCCATACCTACATGAGCGCCTTTGCTCATGGCTGACTGTAATTTCAGGGGATCCAACTCCTCCTCTGGCTTCTACAGGCGCTGCCACGCAGAACCTGCACATCTACGTAGAATAGTGACATCAAGCCTCATAGACATTATTATGTTTACTATAAATTTAATTATTATTAAATTGTGTATCGTCTTAAGAAACGATAGTAAGGTACGACTTAATTATGTGGTGTATAAAAATATTTGTACTAAAATATATCCATGTATATACACATACGGTATAATTTCTAATTCTAATTATTTTCAAGTTTCTAAATGCTCATCCATCAGAAAACAAGAACTTTGAAATTTTTCACCAAAACCACTTTTGTCATAATGAAATATTTGCAGTAGTGAAATATATTGTTGGTGGAAATGCATAATTATAGGAATTTATTTGGTTGAATATTGTCTTATAATTATATATTAATTTTAAAGGAAACCCTTTGTGTTGTATTTTTTTATTCTATCACAGAAGAATATTCAAAAGATGATTGTGGTAGTAGGTACCTATCCATCCACAGAAATTGAATGAAAAGACAAAAGATAATTTTCTGGGTTTTGGGATCCAGGTCTTTGCAGTGGTCTTTTTGTTAGAAGACAGTGTTCCCAGAAAGCAAGGTACTCAGATCATCTCCAAAAGAACTTTGCATTTTTTTTAAAAATCCAATAGAGTCTCTTGTGAAAAAATTTTCCTTCTCTTATTCCAAAATACTCCCTTTGGGGACACATTGTGGTATTGTTTTGAAAGTTTTATTTCCATTTTGTAGAGGCAAGGCGGCATGGACTTTGGTTTACAGTGGCAAACTAAAGACACCCGTTGTGTTAGCAGAGCGATTTCTGTCAAAAGATTCATGTGTAGTACTAAACTTGGTGATATGAAGGGATGTGTGTATTCATGGCGGTATGTTCGTGGTTACTCTTAGATTAAAAACAAAGTCAGCCCATCAAACCAACAGCAACAACGAAGGCTCCAATCCAGAACAGTCCTACTTGTGAAGCAAGGCCCAGAACTATTTACGAAGAGGTTAACATGAAGTGTGTATGGTGGGATGGTGGGGGGGAGCTGTTTTTTCATTTTGAAATTTGACATTTTTTAATGTCGTGAGCATCTTCTTGACACTACTTTGAAAAGTGTAAGAGATAATAACGTGTATGGCTGGCTTCTTTTGGGAAGAAATTAAACAGCTCAAACAAATCTTACACTTAAAAAAAAAAACAACCTTTTAGTTGGGGGTGAGGATGGGTTAGGATGACATACGTCTTTGATCCCAGCACTCAGGAGGCAGAGGCAAGTGGATTTGAGGCAAGTGAGTTTGAGGCCAGCCTGGTCTACAGAGTAAGTTCTAGGACAGTCAGCACTACACAGAGAAACACTGTCTCAGAAAACCAAACCAAACCAACCAAACCACCAATAGCAAAACCCTTCTTTTGTGTTTGGCATTTGTTATGATTGTATTTTATTTCTGAAGGATTTTAAAAATGACTTTTTATTATTGTGTATGTGGCAGGATCAGGACTAGGAAATGCCTGCACCATGGGAAGCGTGTGAAAGTTAGAGGACAACTGAGAGTTGGGGTTCTCCTTCCACTGTGTGCGTCTCAGGGATGGAATGCAGATCGCAGACTTGACGGCAGACATCTTTACCCACTAACCCATCTTGCTGCCCATACGTCTGTTTTTAAAGCCTTCCATGTCTAGCTGAGCATGATGGCATACCTGTAATCACAGCACTCTGTCAGAGGCTGGGGCAGGGCAGGTGAGGCCCTGCCTAAACTAGGCAGAGCAGCCTTGAGTCAAAGAACAAACCCGAATCAGATAAAAGTCTTCTCAGTTTTGCTTTTTTTTTTTTTTTTTTTGGTATTTGCTTTAATTATTCAAGAAAGAGAGTGTCCTGGTGACAGATGGAGACATGTCCAGAAAGTTGCCCTGGTCTCTTTGCAAGAAGTGAAGACAAAGTTGTTCTGTCGTCTTATTTAATACATATATTTCTTTTTTTTTGTTTGTTTGTTTTTTTGTTAACAGTAAGAGAACAATGCTCACTACACACTGTCTAGGCACCCATGTTTCTCATGAGGCTACAAACAGTGTCCCTGTTAACGAACACTAACTACAACACCATTTTCAATGAAAGGGAAACCGTTGGAGTGGATCTCAGTCTCTGTTTGCTTGAAGGCTGGCCTTCAGAAAGAAGCATAATTACGGGAGATACTAATTTACTCAGAGAAGGCTTTATATTACCAAATCTCTACAGTGTTTACAGTAACCAGACACCTTCTCACCAGGAGGCTTGCAGGACTAAGTATGGCATCAGAACTGCGCCACTGTCTGGCACAGTGTGTCTATTTCTTTAGCCTCTTCTGTGGTTCGTTCACTGCAACAGTCTAGGTCATGCGCTTTGCTGCCCTAAGCACTGTTTCTGTACCTGTTAGAATCCTACCAGCGTAATTCTCTCTCCAGTCACACCAGATACCTGTGATAAAGTGATGGCACCAAGTGAACATTTGGCAGGTGTTGGGTTATAACTTTCTTATGGAGGAACTTCCAGTCAGTGCTAAATAGAGATGTAAAAGGTTGTATAGACCTTGCATGATTTCTCAAGTTTCAGTTAATTTATAAACAAATATTTGTTGGCCCGCTACTAAATGCCAGGTATTAAGTTAGGAGTCCATTGTTCAAAGATAATTGAAGTATGGGTTTCAAATTCAGATGCCCAGGAACATTTACTTAGCATGTACCAGCCAGCAAGCAGCACACTGGGTGCTCTTCAGTGAGACATTCAACTACAAATCAAATGCTATTCATTGACTTATACCTCTACACCAGGTCAGGAATAGAACCTCTCTGTTCTTTTAAGCCCTTGTCTCCCTTGATATTTTCTTAATCATTTTGTGTCTGCTGCTGCTGCTGCTTGGTTAAGTTAAAGTAGCAAATGAGGGGGAAAGTTAATTTAAACACTGAATTTGGTAAACTTGGTGCAATAATTTGAGGCACCCATACATATATGATTATGTAAAAAATATGGGTTATGGTTTCTTCTAGTAGGATTGATCTTAGGTAGATCACGTGATTCAGGCTGAGTCAAATAGGTCTCCATACCTGGCTCATTGGGATTTTAGGGGAATAAGAGCCTAATTCAGATGGAGCCATCTTACTTACATACCTTTCAACTGGTGGACCATGGTCACCAGCTTTAGGCTGAGATATAACAAATGTGGGATGCTGTGCCAGACCTGGGATAACCCTTTTGCTGTTTTTAAGTCTAGATTTGCATTGTTTCATAGCTGCTGTGTCTGCCCTACTACAACATACTGTGAGGCCACGATTGAGATTCTGCTTTTGCTCTGAATGCCCTAGGAGAGCAGAAAGAGATGGCTTTTATGGGAATGGAAAATGCTACGCTGCTCAGGGCTCTGGAAAACTAGGGTTTCCTTTATCTACCAAGGGAGCAGCAGTAAGCCGAGACTGGAAAGTGGCCTCTGCGGGGAGCTCTAGCTTGTCTGTGTTGCCGTCCTGGGAACAGGGAAGGGAAGCAACTTTATATAGCTCTCTGAGCTCAGGTGTTCTGGAAATAGAAAGCAAGGAGCTTCTTGCTCCCATGGGTGGCTGGGGCCTAAGGGAGAGAAACGGTGGCAGAGTGGGGCTCAGAGAACGTGGCGGTTGCCCCCACCACAAAGTCAACTAAACAGCGGCTGGTGCCAAATTCCATTTTCTTCCACAAATTTCAGTTTGCACAAACATCATGATATTTCTTCGTTTTGAGAGTTTTCTATGATAGACTATTGGACAAACCAGCACTGTGGACTCGCCATGCAGATGGATGCACTGTGTAGACCAGATCTTACTCTTACAGTCTGAGGCAGCTTAATTCTGCTCTTTTAAAGTAGAAACAAAACAAAACCCTTGTCTAGTCCATCACTGATTGTGAATAAAGCAAGTTCAAACTGCTAGGACTCAACATAAAACCGGTGTAGTGATGCAGGCCTGTGACCTGCGCACTGGGAGAATGGAGACAGGAGGAGCCCTGAGTTCATTGGCCAGTCTAGCCCATCAGTGAGCTCCAGATTTATAAAAGACCCTGTATTAAAAAAAAATGGTGGGTAGCGGTGGAGAAAGACCCTCAGTGATTCACATCACACACACACACACACACACACGCACACGAGACAGACATAGAGAGACAAAGAACTGTCAACGCTTGTAGACTATAAAAATCATTCTGATTTCCTCCATTGTGTGGTTCGTGTAAAGAAAGCTTCGGTCTACTGGAACTGGGTAACCCTTTAATGCTATGGTAAAGAAAGTAAGATCGGATTGCACACTTTTCTCCTGTCTGTGCGCACTGATGGTTGTTTTCTTGCACGTAGACTATTCCTTTGACGCTGAACAGCAGGCCGACTCCAGTTGTATTGTCAGCGCTTGATGCATATCTGTTGCTAGAATGAACTCTGCTTTGGCAGATTAGATTTTGATAGTTACATTTTGTTCTGGAGCTGCAGACTAGAATGGCAGATAATTTCTTTCAGCAAGGTTTCCTGTGTGGCTCTTGGTATAAGTTGTTTTTAAATCTTGCAATTACCACAGAGCGTTGCAAACTGTATTGTGTTTATTGATAAGAAATTAATCTATAGACTGTGGTTAGAAATTGTTCCCAGTGTCACATTGCCAGTAAGTGTCTGGGGGATCGGATTTGGGGTTTTGGCTGCCCTTTAACAGCTCTTATAATGGGGCTGCCTCTGTGAGTATGTGCATGTGTACTTCTGTGTGTGTGTGTGTAATTCCAGACTTTGGTTCCAACACTTGTATCCACACGTTTTCCCCTCTGAATTCCCTCCCTAGCTAGGGATGCTTTTAGAGGCCTGATATTAAGTGGGTTAAACAGCTTGAGGAATTGGGGTTAACAAAAAACCTTGATCAGCTGTGAGCCCCCTCATTTGTCATTTACTCAAGCAGATACTTATTGAGAGGATGTTTGGTGCTAGATGCTCTGAGGTGTGCTGAAACTTCCTGGTAAGTAAAACTTACCAGGATCTGTGGGGGAAGAAGTCTCAGGAAAGGGGCTAAGATGTACTGCTTCCCCAAAGGCCACGTTGTCTTGGTTCAGAGAAGTTAGAATGTTGTTTCCTGCATGGAAACTTGGCCTCCTTCACAACAGTTTTCATTTCTCATTCTTTGGAGTCAGGTCATAAAATAAACGAGAAGACCAAACACTTGTTCCTTTGTAGAGGTTGGAGTGACACTTCTCTCGGAGATGTAAAATGTCTTGGCAGACGAATACTTTTGCACAGGTATTTGCTAAGAAGTGCATCTTGGGGCTAGAGAGATGGCTCAGTGGTTAAGAGCACTGTCTGTTCTTCCAAAGGACCTGGGTTCAATTCCCATCACCCACATGGCAGTTCACAGCTTTCTGTAACTCCAGTTCCAAGGGATCTGACACCTTCACACTGATGCACATAAAGTAAAATTAAATAATTTTTTTTAAAAAAAGGTGCATCTCACTAAGCTCTGAGCCTCCCTGTCTTATTGGGGTAACTGAGCCTACTGGCTGGGGTACAGCTGATATCTGACGACTAGTTTTTGTGGCTCAGTGATAGGCAGTAAAATAAGGAAGTAAGAGGAAAGACAGAAACTCGACGGGTTAGGGGAGAGGTGTAGGCTGGACCAGGAAGGAGCTTAGGGTGGTGGAGTGGATAAAAACAGACAGCACATGGCACATGATGGTGGATGTTACATTTACAAACCGTGTCTGTGCGGGCAGTGGTCCGCTGGGTTATCGGGGAAACACCATTAGCTTTCAGCACTGCAGAGAGACGGCAGCTTTCCTTTACCTTCTGGGGTGGCTCTTCTGACTTTCTGCCTCTGCAGGAGCCTCTCAGTGCCCCAGGTACGAGCTCTCTGTTCTAGTTTCCCAGGCTTCAGCTCTGCAGGGTAGTGTGCTGGCTGACCATGCAGGCAGTTTCTCCGCTGCAGTCCCAGCTGTCCTTGCTCTTCTGGCATAATTTTTGAACCTGCTTTAGAGGATAAGTTAAAAGGCTCCTTACCCAGGCTTGTGTAGTGCTCTGTATCTTAAAATCTTTATGGCGTTCAGACAATTAACATAATGTGTATGTATTGTCAGCACAGTGATAATCAGACTGGTTTCTGATATCATATAACAAGTAGGAAAAAAAAAAGGAAAATGCACAGAGCTAAAAGAGTCAGATGTGGGAGAATCTGTTGTTTAGAAGAGAGCTTTAATTGCAGCTGGTTGCTGGCAGAGCCATCCAGAAAGGGCATCTAAAGGTTACCAGGATGATGGGTGTGTGTAAGGACCCAGATGCCCTCCTAGAAAGCTGATTGCCGGTTTTGATGTAGTTTCAGCATTTCCACACCAGTGATGATTTAAGGCAGGTGTATGTCAAAGTAGAACATTTTCAAAAAAATAATTATTTAGAACAAAGGCTTAGTCAGGTTCAAAGACATGACTGGGGGGGAAAATAGTTAAATTTAAAAATTTCTCCTAAGTTTTATGTTAAACTGTATCTTTTGTTGGGGTTTGTGTCAACATCTTAATCCAGTGAACTATGTAGTGATTCCATGAGCATTAATAGAATGCATGTGGGGGCTTTTCCTCCTGGTAAGTAAGGTTGAATTGGCCTTGCAGTTCACATGCGTTCCCGGGAGCCTTTGTGTTGAGGGAATGCTTGACAAAAATTGCAGCTATAAGGGCTAAAGATGGCTCAGTGGTTGTGCGACACTGGCTGCTTTTCCATAGGACCCGGGTTCAATTCCCAGCAGTCACACGGTAGCTTTCACCCATCCATGACCCTAGTTCTAAGAGGACTGACACCTTCATCTGGCCTCCTCCATGAGCACTACACAGATGTGGTGCACAGACATGCACACGGCCGAACACTCACACATGTAAAATAAAAGTAGATCTTTTTTTTTTAAAACTTTGCAGAGACTTTTGTATTGGATTAAACATATGCTTTTGATTCGCGTTTTTCATCTTAATATTTTACGAGACAGCCATGCATTTACCTTTAGGTCCTATACTTGTCTCCCGAGGTGTTATCTTCTAAAGGAGATTAGACTTCTAGAGTAGGAGACAGTATCTAGATAATCCTGTATGCTGACCATCTTGAATTAAGTTTGGACTTAGCCCCTGGCAGCTTGTGAGAGGGTCCTTCTTTCCCTGGAGACTTTGTAGCCTGGACAATGGAAACATTAAATATCTGCTGTTGGGCTTATTAATAGTGTGCTTCTTAATGCCTGGGTCTGGGATGGGTATTACACGCAGTACTCTACCAGGTCCGGGATGGAAAGATACTCGATTGTTGGAAGACTAAGACTTGAAATCACTGACAGGCAGCGTCCAGCAATGCGAATGGATGCTGGCTGTTGTCAATTCAAATTGGTCAGCATGTCCCACCCCTACCCCCCTTAGATATCAGCCTGAGTTGTCACTGTCCAGCATTCTGTTGAGCATATGGTTATTTGCAAGGAAACCCATGGCATCTCCTGGTTAAATGACTGCCCGTTTTGTATGATAATCGGGAAAGGAAAACACTTTCAAGTGTTGAAGTGAGCCTGGCCTCTGTGCTTAACTTCTGTCCCCAAAGGGTCTCCTTTCCTTTGGGGACCAAGCTAGTTGTGTTACCGTGCATTTCCACTTTACATTCCAATCCTCATCTGGAAACAAGTCTTTAATTCTCCACAGAAGGTAGAAGTTGCATCTCTTGACTATTAACAAAACCCTGAGACTCTAAAGCTGCATGCCTAGACCCATCCTTAGGGGCCCTACAAGGTCCCATACTCCCTGGTCTCTGGGGTAGGCCTCTGGACCCGTCAGTTACAGAAGTGCCTGTAACCAGATGTGGAATCTAGGCAGCAAAGAGATTAAGAGCAGGGAGGGGACTTCTGTCTTCCTTTTTTTGAAGTCGTTCCTTGCTGGCTTCCATTTCTTACCTGAGAACTGCCTCAACCCATGGTGATTGACAGTCTGAACTCATTATCTCACATGGAAGGTCCCAGTGTCCGTCTGTGTGGAGGGGAGAGCCACAGCCACAGCTATCTGCAAGGCAGTATAAATGCAGAGATGGAGGTGAATGAAGTTAGTCATTCGTATTGCACATAGGCGGCATGTACAAGTCTCCAGAGAACTGTACTTTGCAGGTCTCCAAAGAGCTATATTTGCTGATTTTTTTTTTTTCTGCCAGTAGAAGGTGGTGCCCTCACACTAGTTTTGGGGAGTATGGGAAACTGGCTATCTTGTCCTGGTTTTGCCATCGGTTTACATGTCTTGTAACAATACCATTTCTAAAAAAGAGAGAATGTATATAGAATTCAGAAACATTAGGGGTTTGAATAGGAATTACATTGAATTCATACTTTTTTGGGGATCGTAATGACATGTGATTAATATTGTCATCTAATCTATGAATATAGGATGCCTTTCCACTTAGAGTTCAGGCTTCCTTTTAAATACAACTGATTTACATGTGCATTTATTTTATGTCCTGTAATTTTGCTAAATTCATTTATTCTAACTTCTTGGGACAGGTACATGTGTATTTGTGTGTGTAAATTTTGAGCATTTTCTACATGTGAGATAGCAAACAGAGCTATTTGCAAACAGAGCTAAGAATACAACTTGAGTTGGGTTGTTTTAATTGTTTTTTTCTTGTATAGTGTTTTTGTCTAAGACAGACAGTACTATGTTGAAAGATAGGATTAAAATAATGTTGTTATTGTTTTCCTGAACCTAGAATAAATGCTTCTGATCCCATATCATCAAGTTTGTTGTGAACTATGAGCTTCTCATATGTTTTTATTATGCTGAAATAGTTTTCTTTCTATGCCAAGTCTTGGATATTTCCATCATGAAAAGGAGTTGACTCTGTCAATGCTTTTTCTGCATTGGTTGAAATGATTGATGTTTTTCTTTTTTCTGTAACTGTATGGTGTAGGACATTAATTGATATATCAGATATTAATTGATAATACATATATTGAGCTATCCTTGCAGTCCAGAAATTAGTCTAGTGTGGTTACGGTGTATAATCTTTTTGAATATGCTATTGAACTTGGCCTACTATTTTGTTGAGAATAATTTGCACTGATATTTAGAGAGGGGGCGGAGGTGTGATTCTGCCTACTTTACTTGTACAGGGTCTTGGGTTTAATCCCCGTACATGCATACTTACATACATACACACCCATATGCATACGCTTATGAAAGATAATCAGGATAATGTTCTTCCTATAGCATAATGACTTCAGTATTCTCTCTCACCCCAGACAGAATAGCTGTCATCAGAAAACAAAACTAAACAAAGTAACATCTGCTGGTGTGGATGGAGGGAACAAGATATCGTTCATTTACAAGATATTGTAAATTGGTGCAACTACTGTAGTGCAACGTGGCGGTTCCTCAGAAAAAAAATAAATAAACAAAGTAGGGCTAACATATGACCCAGCTGATCCACCCCTGGGCATATACTCCAAGACCTGTATCTCTTCCCACAGAGATGGCTCAACGTTTGTGCTTATTCTGGCTCTATTCATGATAGCAAGGAAGCACAATTCCTGTAGACATCCCATCAGCAGATAAATGATGGAACATACACGTACTGGAAATGTATTAAGCCACAAAGAAAATCGAAATGGTGAAATTCCCAGGAAAATGGATGGCCCCAGAAGTGATTAGATTGAATGAGGTAATCCAGACTCAGAAAGACACCCGCTGCCCTTTCTCATATGTGGATCTTTGCTTGTAACATTTACATGCAATGGTGTGACTGTGGCCATTGGCCATGAAGTAGGTCCATAAGTGGGGAAGGAGAGGCTTTGAGGAGGAGGGATGAGGCAACAGGAAAGACAACTCCTGTGGGAGGATACAAGGGCGTTAGGGAGAACAGCGGAGGCAGATAAACAAAAGGTATACGTGGAAATCCCATAAAAAAACACATTGCTTTATGTTCTAACTTTAAAAAAATAAAAATTTAAAAAAAACACAGGGGAGCCGGGGGAATAGCTCAGTTAGCTGGTAAAGTAACTGCTGTACTAGTGTGATAGCTGCTTTTGGATTCCTCTAATACCCACCCATGAAAGCCAGCTGTAGTGGCCAGGGTCTGTCACTGGAGGAGACGGGTCCATCCCTGGAGCTGGCCAGCCACTGTAGCTAGTGCGCTCCAGTTGGCTCAACAATTTAGTGATCCAGGAAGACACTCGGTGTTGACGTCTGGTCCCCACACGAATGCCCACAAGCACGTGCCCACGCATGTGCCCACACATACAGGAATACAGTGTTAACTCATTTACACAATTGTGGAATGAAACTGCCTAGTGGCCATTAGATATTTCAGGAGGACTCACAGCGCCGGGAAATTATAGTAAAGATGGCCTGGCAGTTGATGACATTTGAAGTAGGATTTACATCACCATCCAAAATAAAATTGTCCCCTCTCCCCAGAATGATTTTTAGACTGACTGCTGGGACGGAGGGCCTTGGCAAGTCTTTCAGTAAAACACCATAGCAAAGAAACGTGGATGTGTTCACCAAGTTTCTCACTTATTCTGTGAACTGTATTTATAGAGTGTGTATTGTCTTGAGCAACCAGCAACAGTTAGCTGTTCTTTGTCATGAAAGGCTTCCTCAGTTTCCAGAAACAAATGGTTACCGTAGTGAGACTTTTTTTTTTCTCTGTGTCCTCATTTCTATTAATGTTATTATGGCATTTGACTCTTTTATGGAGTCTTTCCGTCATGTCAACAGTTTATTCTTGAGATATCTATCTGCACTTCTAGCTTGATCTGCAAAGTGTATGTGGTTAGCCTAGGACGTGTGCAGATAAATTGCCTGGGTGCAGCATCCTCACATGTGAAGTCAAGATGCTGCCGTCTACCTCACATGTGAAGTCAAGATGCTGCTGATGGATGCAGCTTTTCAGCAGTGCTGGCGGGTCACAGCTGAGTATAAATCTCTGGGTGTCTTGGTTTGCATTTTCACTGTCATGTGTAGTTCTTGACCACTGGTTCCAAACTGCCCCATTTCAAAGAAAACTGAGCCTAAGCAGAAAAGCAAAGAAAATTGTGCTTCCCCACCCACTGCCCTCACAACAGGACGAATGAATGTGAACCCCTGGCTAGCAGGGAACAGCGGCTGCTCCCATTTGATGCCATTCAGAGTGCTTCTTGTAGGGTTGATAAGAGTTAGAACACAGAATATGGAATATGGTGATTCATGGAAGAAAAGAAGGCACAGAACAGGAGAGCTAATGAATAACATCCTTGGGGCTGGAGGTGGCTCAGCATTTAAGAGCATTGGCCGCTCTTCCAGAGGTCCTGAGTTCAATTTCCAGCAACCACATGGAGGCTCACAACCATCTGTAGTGAGATCTGGTGCCCTCTTCTGGCATGCAGGTGTACATGCAGATAGAGTACTCCTCTACATAAAATAAATATATCTTAAAAAAAGAAAACATCATTAATGTACAGCATTCTAGAAACATAGTTTCATTTGTATATTAAACATGGCCTTTCTTCCTAGTCCTCTCTTCTGAACCACAAACATTTCCTCCTTTTCTTCAGAAGACTGTCCCCAGTCTGTACCTGTGTCTTCTAGGCAGTATAGCACTCAGGCGTCTCACATGGAGGCGATGGAGACTGGCTGAGGACCTGAAGAAGAGAGGAATTTATTGATCCCAGGTAGTCTTTGGGTTAGAAGACCAGCTTATTGTGAAATTCATACATTAGCATTAGTTCACTGTGGGGTTGACACTACCAAGTACTAGACTTTGGCGTTTATAGTGATAGCCCCACCTGGATCAGACACCCAGGGTTAACCGTGTTGCTGCCTCTGAGCACTGGGTGCTGCTGTTGCTCATGTCATAATGAATCCCTGATGCTTCAGACAGCCTCTTCATACCTGTGACTCTAAATTCCTGGTTGGTGTAAGGCTGAAGTCATGTGCTCATGCCTTAGTTGCAGAGGACTCTGGGAAGATGAGTATCTGGCCATTTTTGCTTTTATGTCTCTTAGCAAAACTCACATAATGAGGAATTTCCTAACTATGGGAATGGGGTTCAAATGCTGTACATTCTTCCTGTTTTGCCCATCAGGTAAGACCCACTGAAAGATGCTACCGTGGGACTTGGTAGAAGAGGAGAGAGGCAGCGGCTGGGATGTTTGTCCATCTGAAGCTTTAGTGGGTGAACTTGTGACAACAGAGATGGCTGACTTTTTAAATTACGCTGATTTCTGTCGCTGTGTATATGTGGCTGCACACAGACGGTGGTGCGTGTGTGGAGGTCAGAGGACAGTTTGTAGGAATCAGTTCTCCTCTCACTAAGTAGGCTTTCGAGATTGAGCTGAGGCTGTCCGATTTGGTGGCAAGTGGCTTTACTCACTGTGAACTGTCTTGCCAGGCGACCCAGTACTGCCCCGTGTACTGGTGTCCCAGGGACCCTTTTGCTTTTGCCCTGTGCTAACTGACAAAAGCTACAACTGTGAAGAGCAGTTTTAGTTGACCTCTCACTGAGCTCCCCAAAGTAATAAAATGAAATAAATCAAATTGATTAGCAGCTTGATTGACCGGAAGGAACTAATTAAGATTTATTCGTTTTCTTGTTTGTAATCAGACAATGAACTTTGCTGTCAGTTTGTCTTTTGTACTTGGGTGGTTTTATGCGTTTCATTGTTTTATTTCCACTCTTTTAAAAAATCAGTGTTGTGTGTGTGTGTATTTTACATGTGTGTATCTGGATGTGTGCATGCCATTGAAGGCACAGAAGCCATCAGAGAGCATCAGGTGTCTACTTTTTCTCTCTGCTTTATTTCTCTTGAGATTGGGTGTCTCCTTGAACCTGGAGCTTGCAGTTTATCAGCTAAGCTGGTGGCTCCCAAGCCATAGCTGTCTAACTGTCTCCAGTACAACCCTTACTCCCCTACACTGACATAATAGACACTTGCGCGGTGCCTGGCTGGAGATCTGAACTCAGGTCCTTGTGCCTACATGACAAACCCTTTGACCCGCTGGCTTTTCTCCCGGCCCTAAAATTTCGTTTTTAAATTAACAACTACTTTTATTCATCTAGTTCTTTGTGGTTATTAACTTTCATATAACAGACCAATAGGTTGATATTAGAGTTTCTCTTTTGTCTGCTTCCCAGTTGCGATGGTTGGTGGTAATTGCCACCTGCTCAGGCCCTAGACTCCCCTGTGAGGTGGTCCTCTGGCATGCTTACGGAGGGTCCAGTTAACTTGATGATGATGCTAACTGAGGTAGAACTGAGCAGCAGTGCACATCGATTGCGCTGTTTCCTGATTACGGATGAGATGTGGTCAGCTTCTTCAAGCCCTTGCTGCCTTGACCTCCCTGCCCTGGTGCGCTTGAACTATGAGCTAAAATAAATCCTTTTGTCAGGGTATTTTATCCCAGCAACAGGAAGAAAAGCGAAGACACCATTTTGCATATTAAACATTGATTGCCTCTCAAAGAAGGTTGGGTATTAGCCGTTTAGTTCTTTTCTTCTTCTTCCCTTTAACACCTGCTTTTTATTCTTCAAGGTAATTACATATTTTCACAAGTTGGTTCTGTGTGGTGTTATGGCTTTATTTAGTTTTTCTCAGTTTTATTTAGTATGTGTATCATACTCATTTCTGGTTTTGCTTTGTATTTTTTCTACCCTGTTTGTTTATCCTCAGTTTCTCAAATAAGGTCAAGCAGTGGCTTGTCCTACAGGATTTCTGTATATCATTTTCTGTGACATTTTCCTGGTGTCCTCTGCTTTCTGGCTTTTTTAAATTGTTTACCCTTGAGGCATTTTTCTCAGTGGTTGGCCTGCAATTTTCCTTAACCCCCATGTGGGAATTCTTGATTGACATCCTTATTGGATACCATCTCTTGACTTTGACCCTTTGGGGAGGCACATTGCCCAGCGTCTTCTTTAGAAAGTGTGAGTATTGTGATTTTCTGCAATCTGTCATGTGTGAAAATATCATTTATTTCCTGTTTCCATTTGATGTTGAATTTGAAGTAGGAGTCATTTTTCCCTGAAAATTTTGGAGGACCTTCTGCCATTTTCTTCTGTTCCCATTTTTTTTTTTAATTATATTGTAAGGTGCTGCTCCTTATATTTTTCTTGTATATAACTTAAAGTCTTTTAGCTTGGTTGTCATTTTTATCTATGTATATACCTTTGTGTATATGCCATGTGTGTACAGGTGCCCATGGAAGCTAGAAGAGGACCTTAGATGGTTAAATCATCTCTTTGATCGCCAGGGTTGTTGTTTTTGTGGTTTATTGATCATGTGTATTTGAACTTTGCTTCCAGTGTTGACTCTGTTTTCTTCCTAAGTTCGTGACTGTCACTTCAGCTCCTCTACCATATGTCTGCTAGTTCTATCCCATCGTTTTTCTGTACGTGAAGGTCCTGGGAATGGCTTGGTAACTGGTGGCATTGGCATAGAATGACTTTCAGAAGTCTTTTTCCCCTAGTTATGGTCGCTGTAGATCTTTGTCATGGCCTGAGTAGTTTCTCCAGGAAACTCCTCACATCTCTTACGCTGCCAGTGCTCTGGGAGCCTAACAGAGGAAGGAGTCTGCCCTCTCTGTTTGTGTGGCATCATTACCCTTCACTGTTTCTGGTCCTTGAGTCTAGATCTTCTCAGGGTCCTTTGCCAAGAGCAAATTTGTATTTTTCTACTGAGGATAGAGAAGGGAAGTAGCCAGCTTCATGGTTAGGGATGTATGATAGCTAGAGTTTCAATGGCTGTGAAGACACACCATGACCACAGCAGTTCTTATAAAGAAAATATTTAAACAGGGCTGGCTTACAGTTCGGAGCTTTAGTCCATTGTTTTCATGGAGGGAAGCATGGTGGTGTGCAGGTAGACAGTGTGCTGGAGAAGGAGCTGAGAGTTCTACATCTAGATCGGTGGGCAGCAGGAAGAGAGAGACACTGGGCCTGGCTTGAGCTTCTGAGACCTCAAAGCCTGCCCCAGTGACACACTTCCCCCAAAAAGGCCACACCTCCCAGTAGTGCCATTCCCCAACTTTTCATCATCAGCCTTACACACATGAGCAAACTAAATGGACTCAGAAGGATGTGTGTGTGTGTGTGTAACAGTAATAATTAAAGAAAAGCTCATGAATTCAAGACAGAGTGGGGAGACATGGAAAGAGTTGGAGCGGGAGAGATGTGGTGGAAATGATGTAAATTCAGTATTCACATACAAAATCATAAATCAAAATTTGAAATAAAAAAGACTCTAGCAAATTCTAGGCCAGTTATCATCAATAAGCTCTTTAAAATATAAAAAGAATAACAGATCTCCTGTGGTATTGAATGTAATTAAGGTATATCAGGAATTATTTTGCCTTACTCATCTGTTGTAAAGCAAAAGGGCAGCCGGTTCCAGTTTTAAATGCTTTGAATCCTGCAGTCTTTGAGTGGCTATAAAGCAGCATGGTCTGGCTTCTGGGAGAGTTTGATAGCACCTTAAAGAAATATGCAGCTCCATATGGTGGAGTTGTGGTTTCCGCTCTGAACACCTTGTGATCCTTGTTGGAAAGTCAAGGTTGAGAGTCTGTGGAGGTTCTGGGAGGACTCGAGTTGTCATCAACACAGACTCACTCCTGGGGCATCCGTCTGGTGCTGAAACTTGCTAGAAGTGTCTGTGTGCTAAGCAACGGGCAGGAGGTACTTCTCTCCTTAAAACTAAAATAGATGCTCTTCCTCATTATCATGGCTCACATGCGTGCAGTTTTTAATGAGATGGGCACATCCCTTGTGGTTTTCACAGATTTAATGATCAGATTGTTTAATGCAGAGCTTGGGAGAAGTGGCTTTGGTAAAACAGATGACGGAGATGTTGCTGGAAGTTAGGATAACAACTTTGTTCTCTTTCCTTGTTTTATGTTTTTTTTTTTTTCATTGTGTCTTTTAACTTATCATTTTTAAGAATTCTTAAAGAAATTTGCTCATCTTACTTTTGTCTGCTTTTGTAGACCTACACTTTTCTCACTGTTTTAACATCAATAGACTATTGCCTGGGGAAAAGTAATTATTTGCAAGAAGAGTTGGGTGTGCTAGTTTTCAAGTACATGGAAAGCAGGCTAGTTTGTGTCAGAAATGTCTATGGAGTATTGGATAGCATGCTTCATGCTGCTTTGCTGGTTCTAGAATATTCTGCCTTTGTTTCTGAAAGTGAAGTAAAAGCAAATAAAGAGAAAAACAAATTACTTGATGGAAATAAGGTTTGCTCCTGGGGTGGCTTGAATAGGAATGGTCCCTATAGACTCATGTGTTTGAATGCTTGACCCTAGGGAGGTGTAGCCTTATTATAGTAGGTGTGGCCTTGTTGGAGGAAGAATGCCACTGTGGAGGTGGGCTTTGAGGTCTCCTGTAGTCAAGCTACGTTCAGTATGACACACAGTCTTTTTCACGATGTAGAACTCTCAGCTTCTTCCACAGCATCATCTCTCCTTGCATACCACCAAGTTTCCCCGCCACTGATGATAAACATCCCCAACTCAGTGTTTTTCTTTTATAAGAGTTGCCATGGTCATGGTGTCTCTTCATAGCAATGAAGTCGTAAGACAAACCTCATCCCCACCCCCTCTTTCATGGCTGGTAGAGGATCTATTCTAGATAGGCAAGAAATAAATCAGGCTCAAAACCATTTAGTTAGCCAGGGTTGGGTCTCACTTCTAGAGTCTGACCCGAGCAGTTTAGTTTTGACATTTAAGCACATTTAACTTTGGGGGGGAAAGTTTCCTTGTGACAGTTATCAGAACAAAGCTTAAGGCATGACCACATGTCCACTGCCTGTGACTTCTTCCATAAGAACAGGTTCTGTTGACCGAGAAACAGTGCTCGGGATAAGAGCCTAGGGAGGGAGGGTCTGGAACAAGCAGAATAGTAGACTCTTTTTGCAAAGTACATGGGTCTTCATTTGTCAGTATGGGTTCTGTTTTGCGGAGAACAGTGCTCAGGATTCTGGGGGATTCAGGTGAAGCTTGGCTGTGCAGAATAGCGAAAGGGCACCAGGTTACTAATTACATCTACTTCCAGCCTTCTGGCCGGAGAGAGGTGTAACCCCTTTTTCCTTGAAGAGAAAAGCCTGAGAGTTTAACATTCCTGATTTCCCTAGTGCTGTATTTCCCTAGTGCTCTACAGTAAGGCATATGAAGTTTCACACACTGCTTGGTGATAGCAGATTCGATTTTTAATGGTTATTACAAGGGCTATACTTAGAGAAAAATCCCATGCAGATTCTTTAAAGAAGGAAAGAAAGAAGAAGAAAATGTCAGTTGGATGGTGAAGAAGAAGCACAGCCAGAAAAACACAATAGAGGAAAAAACTCAAATCTGGAACTAATATAAATTTACATTTCTTTTTGAGTAGTTAAGGACATTTTATTTACTAGCCAAAAAGCAGTATTTATAAAAAAAATTTGGCTCAGGACAGCCTAGGCTACATGAGACCCTGTCTCACATACTAATCCTTATAATATTATTGTTAATGATTTGAGAAAGAACTGTGTTAGGGTTTGGAAATCACACAGGCCTGTGGCCTGGTAGATTATGTACTCTGTTTCTATTGAAAAGTTTTGTCCAAGTATTTTTTTTTTTTCTCTCTAGAGGCTTTTATTGTATTCTCACTAAGAGCTTTGCAGAGGAGGCATCCTGAGCCCATTTTACAGATGTAGCTTCAAGGCTAATTGACCCCCTACCCCCAACTTACTGGTAGGTACGGTGACAAAGCCCTCCCTTCTCCAGGTTTCAAGTACGTGCATTTCCAGAGATAGCTCGCAGGGCAACCACAGTTTCTATTGTTTCTGTCGTAAAGAAGTCTTGTGGAAGAACAGGGGTCACTGCACAAGTAGCATCAAAGGGCCCATGTTAGCTTTGCCTGTATTTGTACTCTGACTTCAAATGCTTAAGGACTAATTCTGGAAATTTCTAAGAACTAATAAAGAAAGAAGGCATCTCAACAACCTTGTGTGTTCAGTCAGCCTTGCGCACTTCAGACCTTGTTGGTAGCTTGGTATGTTAGGCTCCATTCTCGTGTACTTCAGTACTTTGGTCTTTAAAACCGTCGCTGAGTTGAAGAAAAAGGGGAGGTTGGTACTGCAATTGCTGTGTGTCTTTTTAAGGTGAGAGGGGAGGCAGCCTGATAAAAGGCAACAGAACATCCCCCAAAGCCTAATAACCACAGACAGACCCACTGACCTTGGGCCGGAGGGCATCTCCGAGTGCCCTGAAGGTTCTGAGAACCAGGTTGCCTAAACCCGGGTGCCGGCAGCTCACACACGAAGTCAGCCTTACACTCTGTCTCTGTGTAAGCTTGGCTCCAGGCCTGGGGCAATAACTTGCAATCGCCTCTGGCTTTTCATGGGATAGTGTACAGATGGTAATTGAGCTTCCACAGTCCTCCTGACTGTCAGTTTGTCCTGTGTGCCTCGTGGTGGAAGAAACCCAGCCTCCGCCTGGTCACAGCAGACGTGTTCCTTCTCCTTGGAGCCGCCTGTGCTCATGTTCCAACACAGCAAAATAATTAGGGGTGTCATCGATGATCGTGTGCTACCAAACAATGATTAATCATACTTTGAATTCCCTGAGGAAAACATTAATCCTCTGTGGTTGAAATTAAACCCATTTGTTGCTGAGACAGGTAGTCAGTCCTTCAACTACTGTGAAAATCTGGACCATTCTCAATGACTGACTGCTTCAGATCTTTAAAAAGCAGAAGTCTTGCCCTGTTGTAACAGAAGGGTAATGGTGTGCTGTGATTTAACGAATCACAGACTATGTTATTTTTGAAGAGCACAAGCCACTCTCTTGGTAGTTCATGCCACTATTCCTCTGACAAAACTGTTGGATCAGGTAAAGCTAGTTTTGCAAACTTTGTTTGTAAGTTCATCTTTGAGGTCAGAGCACCAAATACTTAACACAGGAATACTATCTTGAAATAGTTAATCGAGGACCAGTGGTAGCTAGGGCTGTTGACATAAAGTATTTACTCTGAAGAGAATTCTTCGCATTTTTTTGCCCCATGTCAGCACAATAAGAATTTGCGGGGGGTGGGGGCACATTAATGGACTTGTCAAGGATTAATGACCTGCTGGAACATTTGTGGTGAGGATATGTTATGGATAGTATCATAAATACAGTAATTAAAAAGCTGCACACTAAACACTTAGGACTGGCAGAGAGACTCCTTTCACCCCCTGGCTTGCATTTAAGTGAGTAGTGTGTTATTTATCTTGCTCCCTTGCCTTCTTGAGAGTAAAATGGGGAATGGCTGTCTCGAAGGTTTGTTTCTGTGTTGTCAGTGCACGTCATGGTCAAATGCAAGTCCAGCATGGGCAAGGTGTTTTTCTCCTCCTGAGCAATGGAGAAAAGTAAGAAAGTGAGTGTGTGTGTGTGTGTGTGCGCACACGCGCACACACACACGTGAACGCACACGAGCAAGCGAGTTCACGCATGCATTCTGTTACCAACATGGCAGAATCAGACTGGAAGGATAAAGTTACTTTCTCACAGCTAGGGAAAACAGTAACAAAAACCAAAAAACAAACCTATCACATAAGCGCATACTGGGAAACCATGCCTCACCTTTGGAAGCTTTGTTACTGAGGTTCTTTCCAGACAGATACTACAGTGTTCTGTGCAACAAATGAGATGAGTCCTGTGGGATCTGGGATGCTCAGAGCTCCTGTGTTGGAAGGGAAACTGGAGCAGGGTCCCATACATATGAGGATAGAAGGACAGGCCGCACCTGGGGTGAATTCTCAGAATGTTCGAGGGGGGGAGGCCCCATGCTCTCCCCCCTGTTTATCTTTTGGTCTCCATGGGTTAGAGCCAAGCAGCTCGCCACCGTGAGGATGGGCAGCTGGGAGGAGAGGTACCGTGCCTCCGGAGTGATGAGCCTGTCTTCCCGAAGGGTAACAAGGCAGGCAAACACATGTAGCCTTCGGCTGCTTTCTTTGCTCAGAATCTTTGCCCCTGCCTGTTTCCCATTTAAGGAGCATCTTTCCATAATTTCAGAAACCAGACCTATTCTATTTATTTATGAATTCGTAAAAACTCTCTTTTGTATAAAATATATGTAGTTGGATGTGATTTACAGTTTTCCTTTGAGTCAGTAAGGGTAGGACAGCCGGGCTGTTTCTGTTCTCACTGTTTAATTGGCCTCTTTAGCTCTTAGTTGGGAAAATATTTCAGTCATATACTGGCTATTGATTCATTCCACATTTAATTTGTGCTTCAGGGATATAAAAATGAATGGCCTAGTTAGTGGCCTCTGCTGGCTTTGGTACCAGTTCTGTGGTAGCTGACCCCTGCGCACATGGTTCTAGGAGACTGTGACTCCAGTGGTGGCCTGGATCTCATTGCCATATGGAGTAGGCAAACCATTAGAATAGCCCCAGGGCTTCTGCAGTTACAGAGACTGCCTGGAGACTGCACATCTGCTCTTCAAGGTGTTCTCCAGTGTGTCTGGTTTCTAACCAACATTCCTGCTTTCGCCATTACTGGGATTTATTCCGGTAGCTGAGTTGCTCTGTGCCGTTCCTAACCCTCCAGGGAAAAGCCTGAAGTGACAATGTGTACGAGCAGTGTTTCAGTTAGGGTTTCATTGCCTGTGAAGAGACACCATGACCACGGCAACTCCTATAAAGGAAAACATTTAACTGGGGCTGACTTACAGCGTTAGAGGTTTAGTCCATTATTGTCACGGTGGGGAAGCATGACAGCGCGCAGGCAGACATGGTGCTGGAGATGCCGATAGTTCTACATCTTGATCCGAAGGCAACCAGGAGGAGCTTGAGCATATATAAGAGACTCCAAAACCCTTAGTGACACACTTCCTTCCTCCAACAAGGCCACACCTACGTCAACAAGGCTGTACCTCCTAATATTGCCCCTTTATATGGCCAGGCATTCAAACACAATAATCGATGGGGAACACATCTATTCAAGCCACCATAGGCAGCTTCACCGGCATTGGGCTAGGAAGTCTCCAGCAGGTGCCACTCGCCACTCCCTCTCTGCTGTTTTCTGCTTTTATCTGCCTGTGTCTGCCTGTTGATGCTTAGGTTGGTTATGCTTTTAGGTATCAGAATTGGAGTGGCTCACAGTGACCAGCGGATGGTGAGCCATAACCATGGCTTCGGTCAATGAAACCACAAGCCAACCTTGGAAACATGGAAACAGTGGCACCCAAAGCCCAAGGTTGTCTTAAGAAGAGCTTTCTTCCACATGATTCGCCCATGCGCTGCCTCAGTTCTGCGAGTAAACATGCTTCCTCCTTTGACAGGCACTGGCATACTTGTTTGCTTTTAAACAGGGTTAAATGGTCTTCATTTAGGGGAGCAGGGTTCACATACCAGAGATCAGTAAGTCCAAGATCCCTGTGCTCAGGTGTTTACTTGTCACCTCATTCTTGACGAAGACCGAGCTCTCTTTCCCCCCCCCTTTTTTTTTTTCCTGCTGTGTATGGTGTGTGCACCCATGGGCTGGTGTCTTTGTATGCAAACGGAGGAACCAGAGAAGGACACTGAAAATCTTCTGTGATATTCTCTGTCTCTGTCAGTTTTTGTGTCTGTGCCTTTGTCTTTCTGCCGCAGGGGCCCTTGCTGAACCTGAAGCTTACTGTTTTGACTAGGCTATGCTGTTTGACCAGCGAGCCCCTGGTATCTGCCCATATCTGTGCCCTGCTCCACCCCCACCAACACCATTTGCAGGCACACGGAGCTTTCCCTAGCTTTTATGTGGCCTCTGGGGATTTGAACCCAGGTCTTCTTGCTTTCATCCCAAACTCTCTTACCAGTGACCCGTCTCCCTAGCCCATTGCCATGTATTCTCAAGAATGTTGATGTCGTTTGGTTTGTCTTTTCTGATATCCCAGTGTAGTCTGACCAGATTTTACCTCTGTGCTGTTTCGGATATCAGAGGGTGTGGATTGTATTTTTCAAAGCCAGTGCCTTCATTTGAACTCCCGTCCACTTTCCTGCTTCTGGAGATGTAATTTGTTCTTTCTCCTCTGCTTCTCCATGCCTGTCCTCTCTGCCGATTCCCTCAGTGTGTAGCTCTGTGCATCTGTGGCACGAAAACTCTTACAGTGGCCTGTCCCCCTCACATGTTCTCCGCTCCCTCTGTTGATGCTGTTTTCTGTGCCCTCCATGCCAGTCCTCAGTCATGGTGGCCAGTGACTTTTCAAATGTCAAAACCAAAAGTATTTTCCATTTTTATCTTCATTCGCCTCTGTATCCCACGGTCCTTCTCCACCTTTGTAGCCTCGTTTTTGGTCAGGTTCGGGTCTGTCATTGCTAGCTAGCTCCTACCTCTTAGCAATAACTGTGCACTCTTCTCTCTGCCCACACCCTTCAGTGGTTCTCTGACACTGTCTCTGCTTCTCTAGGTGAACTTTCTACTGCTTTTCTACTTTGTTCTGTTTTCTTTCCCAGGCCTCGAATCTTCTACACCTTAGTTTTTAATGCTGCAGGCCCTTTTGGTCTTCCTATTCTGTCTCTGGTATTGTATACCTCAGATCTGCTACTATTGACCTACATGTAATTGAGCACGTTGCTCTCCTTTTACCATCTACCAGTGGTTCTCAACCTGTGACTCGACTCACAACCCCTTCGGGGGAATTCGATCCCAGATGTCCTGCATATCATTATATTACTCATAAGAGTAACAAAATGACAGTTACGAAGTAGCAATGAAATAATGTTATGGTTGGGGGTCATCACAGCTGGTACACATGGGCTACTGTATTAAAGAGTCACAGCATTAGGAAGGCTGAAAAGCACTGATCTAGATGTTTCTAACTGCTAATTTATCTCATCCTTCCCCCCCCATCCCCCACTGTCTCAAGTCTTTGCCTGCCTCTCCTGTCTGGATGTTTAATAAGCAGGCTGGCCTCTCTATCCTAACTACTTCCACTCTGACAATTTGGATCCGTACAGAAAGAGAGAGAGAAAAAAAGAGAAAGGCAGAGAGAGAGAGAATAGTATATCTGAAACTCACATCTTAGCTGTCTGCAACCAGGTCTAGTCTGAGACCTGTGACACAGGAACAGAGATGCCAGCTGGCTCCAGTCTTCTAACCTGGCCTGGTAACAGAGGTGTCACTCTACAGTGGGACCAAGGACAGGAAGCCACATCCTGCAGTTTCTCCCTACCGTCTATTCCATTGTCTTGTCACACACCAAGTTTGGCTAACTCCAGCCCAGCCTTAGGTACCCTTTGTTCCCGCATGCCTTCCCTGACCTCTTTTTGACTGGTCCAGAGGCTTCTGCTCGATGGCAATCAAATCAGACTTACTGCCCTACAGGGCCCATTCTGGGCAAATCTGTCAGGCCGGCGTACCACTGTCCTTAGAAATGGAGACACTGTTTTATTCATTTTGTAGCTGAATGCCTGACACAGAGTGAGGATGAAGCCTGAGCTTTTGATAGTAAGTTAATTTAATGTCCACAGAAATGTGTAAAAATGGTCTGTGCAAATGGGGCCTTCTATACAGGGTGGAATTTAAGCGTTCAGAAGTGTTTTTCCTTCTTTTTAAAATCACTTTGGCATGTAGCCACTCCAATTTAATACATTTCTTTTTCTTTTTCTTTTGAGTTTTTAGAGTGTATTGGCAGGATGTTAGTTCAGGAGTCATGACAAAGGGCCATACTGGTACCGTCCTTGCCATTGAATAAGATGGAGAATTATGATGGAGAATTATGCTGTGGGACTGCTGGACTTTATGTCTCTGACCAGAGGTTCTTAGGGGCATGCGCTATTGTCACACATACTGCCGGGACCACATTCTAACCCTCTGCAGGCTCCCCGCCTGCAGGGACAGAGCGGTTTCTTCCTGCTTGTGACAATGAATAATTCATAAATATGGTTATCTGGAAGGTGGTGGTCATCATTAGCATTTTAATGGAAAAAATGTGATCGTTATCCTAACACTTTTATTTCTTCTTCTTCTTTTTGTCTCCTCTCTTTCAACAGCTAGCTATCTCCCTGTATCCTGGGTCCTCGGGAGTTCCTGAGTCCTCTGCTAACTCACTGACTGTCGCTATGGGCAGAAGGTACCCAGAGACTTGTGGGTGTCCAGGCAGCCCATGTACGTTCATCGCCCCGCATGCACGCCCTTCCTCCTCCACTTCTCTCTCTTCTCCTTCCCTTCCTCCCCCTTCCCTTCTCTCTTCTCTTTGTTTCTCTTCTCTCGTTGTAGAATATCACAGATACTAACCTGCTGAATACTTACTAAGATATAAATAAGAGTATTTAGAAACGTAGGAATGTTTTGTTCTGTACTAAGTCTTTTTGTATCAAATAGCGAAAAAATGTTATCTGAATTAGTATTTTTATAATCAAGTAGTTCTGTACAAGATGGCTCTTATGTTTCAATGTATCCATTTATATTAGCCTTTGAAATAATTTTCTCTTTTTCATGACAATATATGAACCACTTAAAACAATAGTTATACCACAAATTACAAGCATTTCCCAGTGATTGTTTTAATTCCATTTAGAAACGATCCACACTGGTCCCGGTGAGGTATCGGCTTAGGTCTGCCGTGGTTTTGTGTGCTATGGGTAGGTGGCTTGGTTCTTGCCTTAGCTCTCTTTGAAGGCAGGCATGGTCCTGAGCATGGCTCTCCGCCTTTCAACGCTGGAGCTCATGCAGCAGGTTTGGGGAACTGTTACGCCTGCTCTTCTGATGGTCCCTACCTCCTGATTAGTGTGACATTGCAGGAAGAGACTTTCACCTCCCCTTTGTTGACATCCTTGACGGTCTTACTCCCTGCTTCCTTTGGTCTTCCAGCTGTGTAGGTAATTCATTTCTTTTTGTGACTACCCCATGGATTCTTTGGAATTTTGGCCTTAGGTCAGGGATACCCTGTATCCTGGGAGGCTTCTGCCCTCACTTTGTTTGCACCTGTAGTGATATTTATCTTCAGCCTCCAGCCCCATTTCCTAGTACAGCTCAGGTTTTGTTTTCTTCCTAGAAACATTAGATGGCTCTTCAAATGCCTGTGTGATAGACCTGCTCATTAGGAGCAGTGGCATTTTAGAAGCCGTGGGAATGGGTTGCCCATTGAATAGCTGAGGTTCCCATCCACCACTAGTAGCCAGCAGCATTGGGGCAAAGAGGGATATCTCTCAGGGCTCTGCCATTGCTGGAGAGATGGCTCAGTGGCTGGCTGCTCTTCTAGAGGACCCCAGTTTGCTTTACAGCACCCACACATGGTGGCTCACAGCAAGCTGTAACTCCAGTCCGAGGGGACCCTTGTCCTCTTCTGGCCTCTGATGATACCAGACACACACACGGTGCACATACATGCATTCAGGCGAAGCACCCATACACATGAAATAAAAATAAGTAAATCTTTAAAAACATAAATTAAGACAAAAAGTAAAATGAGCTGCTGCTGCAAAGAGCGTCACCAGGGCAACGTGTATACCTGGGTACTGCAGAGGGAAACGGACACACTGTGGCCAATGCCTGCGGGAGCTGAGGGTGGATTTCTGTATTTTTAAACTTTAACATTTTAAGCGGTTATGTAAGCACCTATGTAATCTCTATTTTGTCTCTTGGCCCTCAAAACTTAAATAATCTGTGCTCTTGCTGGCAGGGGACGGGGGGGGGGCGTGGATTCCTTATCTTTTCTATAAGGGAAAGCTGAAAAGCATGTACCACTGTTGATCTGCTTGCCTTGTTAGGATCTGACATTTTCTTCTTGACTTACAAAAATGCTACTTTCACAGGGTCTGCTCAGGAGTGTTGTGAGGGGGGTTCTTTCAAAATGCTGACAGTTCTGTTGCTTGGGCTCTGAGGAGAGTGGAAGGGGTAAATCCATACGTGAGACTCCTGTTTGTGTACATGCTTTTTTTTTTTTTTTTGCCCACCATCTGTGAACAGACACACCACCTGCCAGCCATGTGATTTTCTAGAACATACTGAGGAACTCTGAGTCGCACGGGCCTGTGCTGCCCATGACTTTCAAGGAAACATTTCCTTCTTTCCTGGGGTGTCTCCTACTGAGAAATCTCTGGGAGAAAACCGCCCCTTTCTCCCTTTCACTGGGCACACATGGCCAGTTGGCCTCTGAGTGGAGATGGCTTCCATTTGCTGTTCCAAGGCGGTAGTGCTAGTTTTTAAAACTGCTTTATTTGGGGTGTGTAGGCCTCTATCTCCCTTCCAACCTCCCAACCCTACTTAGGAGAGAAGGTTAGTGGAGAGAGGGGTCCAGACCGCTTTACTTCTGGCTGTTTAGGGTAAGTGGGTTCTCGAAGGGCTGTATTAATCTCTGTCAACAGCAGATTCAGCCAGCAGTCTCCTCCAAGCCACTGTGCCTTGAAGTGCCTCTCTGTCTGCTCCAAACTGCCATACCTTCCATATTCTAATCTCTCCAAGCTGCTATATGCCACACCCACCACTCTTTCTCTTTCTCTTCTCTTTCTCTTTCTCTTTCTCTTTCTCTTTCTCTTTCTCTGGGCTGTCATATTTATATCCTGAGAGCCCTAGGCCACTCCTCTCTTCATGCAGCAAGAGGCACTGGGCAGGCCATTACCAGCTGGCAAAAGCCACAGGCCCGCAGGAGATAATTAACAGCTGTGGACAAACTGTAGCCCAACCAAAATCCCACACTTGGGATTAAAACAAAAACATGTTTACATAACATAACTGAGTTTTTAAAGAAACCGAAACTTCCATTACACAAGGCTTCTGCTGAGACTTCATCTGTTTGTGACGGAAGACCAGTGAGTGGCCCCCTTTCCAAGGATTACATGTCACCTGGAACTGTCCTTCCTCTGATCTAGAAGGTGGCTTCCACCCTCTTGTTTCCATCTCTGTGGTTTTTGTTTTGTTTTGTTTTTCCATTAATCCTCAATCCCCTGCCATAGCAGCCTTCTTAATCTGTGTGGTTTTGTTTTTGTTGTTGTTTGTTTGTTTGTTTTTAAATTATCCCGATTTCTCCATGAGGTTTTCTTTTGGAGATCTGCAGCCTAGCTTCTGAGAGCCCTCAGACTCAGTGGTCCTTTCTCTTCTCGCATAAGACAAAGGAAACTAAGATGACTCAGGGACCCAGGGCCAAGACTGTATCTCAGCAGGGTCATAGTGTTCCCTGGGTAGTATTTCACAGAAAAAAACAACAACAAAAATATCTCTTCTGTTTATAATTTTATCACCAAGTGTGATCAGAATAGCAGTCAAGGGTTGGCAGTACACACTGCTATCCTTTGGGTTGTTTTTGAGTCCCTTTTGTTGAATTGGAGTTTTCGTTGTCTTTCTGCTTGGGGATCTGCCTTTCAGCAGTATCTTTTTACATGGGAGGATGCTCCTCTGTAAGGGAATGTGGAATGGCATCCACTGAGCTCCAGAATAAGAAATGAAGGAGGCACAGATGGCCTTTCCTCATTCTTAAAAACAGTTATTTGTGCTTTTGATAATACCACAGTTTGAAAGTATTCCAGAAGTTGCTAATGTATTTGCATCATAGGTTATTGTTGTTTGTGTCCAAAAGTGTGTCCCTTTGCATGATTGATGCCACCACGGTAGCAATGAACATCAGGCCCTGGACTCTTCAATAGTTACCCAACCCCAGGTCCTGAAATCCCTCTGTCTTCAAATTTGATCATACTTAGTAGTCAAGTTAATCTGTCTGGGGAATTTCTCTGATTGTGCCAACACACCAAGGCTTCCTCATCAGTCCAAGGTCAACCTATTATATGTGTATCGTGTATCATCTACATTTTCTTTCTCTATGTCGTCAATGGCATTCTTCATAATTAGCAGTCAGGTTGGTTTTGTTATTATTTTTCTTCAGCCAAAATCTTACGACAGGTTTGGGACTGTTCCTTGCAGTAATATACTCTTTACCCTTTGGCCACTGTCTTGCCACTCATCTGTGCCCTCCCTGGAATGGCGAACCATTAGTTTGATAACCTGCTAACCACCCTGTTCTCTTTAGGGTATAGAAGAGTAGCCCTTTCCTTTCCCAGGGAACTTCCTGGATTCCCAGCTGGAAGTACAGACTCCTATAGCTCCACTTAGAGGTTTAATTCCTCCAGGAACTGGTGTCCAGGTTTCTTGTTATTTAGGGATTATTATGTATGCTTTCTGGGCCTTGACGCAGAGTATTTATTTCCTCCTCTCTTCCTGGCCTGAGGGTAGTGTTTTGTCTACTGCAGAAGCTCAGGTCTGGATGAGGTCATGTTGAGGCTGGGCAGTATTCACTGTCTTTAGCTATTTCACTGTCCCCTACATTTCCAGAGTAGGCTTCCCAAAGCCCATTCAGACCAGGGGTAGCAATCAGGGCTGAGGTGCAGCACTAACCTCCCTCTCACTGTAGAAAGGAGACAGGGCCATGCCCAGTGATGGGAATCTCCAAACTGTTTGTATAGCCTTCATTTCCTCCTATTTCCCTAAAACAGAGTGTCTTAGTGAATGTCCTATTGCTGAGAAGGGACACCATGGCCAAGGCAATTCTTATACAGGAAGCATGGCAACATACAGGCAGACATGGTGCTGGAGAGGCAGCTGGGAGTTCTACATCTGGCTCTGCAAGGAGCAGGAAGAGAGAGTGACACTGGGCCTAGCCTGAGCACCTGAATCCTCAATGCCCACCCCCAGTGACACGCTTCCTTCAACAAGGCTACACCTAGTCCAACAAACCCATGGTCGTAATCCTTTCAAATAATACCACTCCGTAGGAGCCAACGGGGTCCATTTTCATTTAAATTGCCAAGCTGAGCCGTAACAGTTTTCCCTCTGTCCAGTAGCCTAGAATCAGTATCCCATTAAGTATGTGTGGGCCCATTTGAAGAATGACAGTGTTGGATACGTATTGAAGGTATGGCCCATTTTCATTATTTCTGCCATATCTTAGTTTGCCAGTTGGAGTTGGTCTTTGAAGAGACAAGTGGTCTGACTTTCTATGTGGCAACAGTGTAAGGAGGTGAAATGTAGGGCAGTTTTCTCAGGCTGAGGTTCGAGTGCCTGTAGTGGTGGGAGAGGGTCTCACTGAAAGGCGGGCCCGGAGTCCCAACCCTGCATCTCTTAGGCTCAGGGCCATGGCCAAATCATCTAACCCAACTTGAGTCTCACTTCTGACATCTGGAGGCTGAGGAGCTGGACCGGTTGCCTTGAAAGGGCTGGCTCAAAAAAATCCTACTACTTTTGCTTGGCTACATTTGCATTCTGCAAATGAACTCAGAGGTAGCAAATCTACTCAAGACATAGACTCAGGATTTTAATGGCTAGCATCTTAGTCAGGGCTACTATTGCTGTGATGGACCATGACCAAAAGCAAGTTGGAGAGGAAAGGGTTTGTTTGACTTATACTTCCATATCACTGTTCATCACTGGAGGAAGTCAGAGCAGTAGCTAAAACAGCACAGATACCTGGAGCTGATGCAGAAGCCATGGTCCTTACTGCCTTTCCATGCTGCTTACTGCCCTTCTCCCTCTGGTTTGTTCTGCCTGCTTTCTCATAGAACCCAGGACTACCAACCCAGGCATGGCAAATGAGCTAGGCCCTCCCACATCAATCACTAATTAAGAAAATGCCCTACAGGTTTGTCTGTAGCCCAGTCTTTCAGAGGCAGTTTTCAACTGAGGCTCCCTCCTCTCCAAAGACTCTAGCTCATGTCACATTGACATAAAACTAGTCACCACAGCTAGTAAGTTAACCCAGGGATCTTTAACCCCTTAAAATAGTTGTGAAAAGGCCAAGACAAACACCATTTAAATGAGAGCCATCAGTCAGGTACATAGAGTACTTTGAGTGGTAGTAGCAGCTAACAGAAATAGAAGATGTTCTTACACTGCAGTGTTTTGGTTTGCTAAACAGGTGGATTTACATCCATTTCCTGGTGCAACTGAACAAATACTTCTGATAGCAGAAATTCTGAGGAGCCATTCTGAATGTGATTAGAGCATAGGACCTGACCTGTAATTGGAGCTCAATATGAAAATACTAAGAGAGTACTTTCTGACTTTGCACAGCAACAAGAAGGGAGAAATTGGTTTTTTGCATGCTCCAGCTTTCTTTATATCCTCAGTCCACTTGGTTCCATAGATGCTCTTGTGTTCAGAACTGTTTCTTTGTTCTGGTGACGGCCCTTTTGTTTGCGCTTACCTGGACTCACCATCTCTCTCTTGATTAATTTCCTAATGTCCTTCTCTGTACACCAGAAGGTCATCTGTATGTCCCAGTGTGTTTTATTTTTGGCTTGCTTTATGGCCTTCAAGGCTGTATCACAAAATCCTCCCTTTCTGCTCTTTTTTTTGTTGCTGTTCTCCCAAATTGCTTCGCACTTAATTATATAAAGCAACAGGAATTAATCTTTTACAGTTTTGGAGACTAGAAGTTTACAAGAGCCACAGGGTTCAGGCCATACTGTGAGCAGGGCTGGCTCCTCACAGGGACTCCAGCAGAGAACACATATCTTTGACTGCTCTGTTGATAATGGCTGTGTGTTCTTTGACCTGGAAAGAGCCCATCTTCCCTACTCTCAAGAGGAATCAGGCCAACCCCAGCTCACATCCCTTTCTCCCTTGGTAGTCAGATCTTCCTGTCTTGTTCTTTTAAAGACAACTGTGGCTATAAGTCAGGGTGTGAGATAATCCAGAGTACTTCCTCTTCTGAAATCTTAATCATGGGGTGTTGGAAAGCAACACTCCAGCCCAGTGGTTGAGAAAGTGGCTATCCAGAGACAGAGGCAATATTCATCCTCTTTCTTCCTTGCCTCAACCTTTCCTTTGCTTTTTACTACTTATAGAAACTTAGCTACACAAACCCACTTGAGCACTTGTCTACGCACATACCTAGAAAAATCATAGAACCCTGCTCCCAAACAACTGAGCCTATTGGAATTGGTATAGATAGACTAGACTATCACTGCATCACAGGATGAAGAGGCAAGTGTACCGTAAAAGAAAACAGGAGTTTCCAAACATTGTTTTGTTGGCACATCTCCACTTTGGAGCAAACCCTGTGTGCTGGCTGAGTGATTATCCTATCTTCTAGGTCACACACTCTCTCCTTGACGGTTTCTAGTATATTATTGAAGTTGTACCCTTCACAGGATGCAATCCATTCACATATCATTCAGCCCCTTAAAATTCACCGTTTAGAGGTGTTTAATATACTGACAAGGTTTTGTGGCCCACACCTCTGCGGGGTTCTTAGGTACTTTTAACTCTAAAAGATGTATGGATCCACCGTGTCACTCACATTCCTCTCTTTTCTACACAATCACAGATCTGTCCTGTCTCAATGGATTGGCCTATTCTGAACATTTTCTATTAATGGAATTATGTCTCTAGACTTATGTCATGAAGTATTTTCAAAATGTTGTGTACCATTCTTTGCTATTAATAGACATGTTGCTCTTTTTACCCATTTATTGGCCATGGGCGTTTGAGTTGTTTCTCATTTCTGTCACAATGAATAATGTCACTATGACACTTGGATATAGTTTTTCGTGTAACACATGTTTTGGTTTCTCTTGGGCCTTACCTGAGAGTGTAACTGCTGGTTTGTTCTGTTTTGAGGGACTGCTCAAGAGTTTTAGAGAATATTCGGACCCTTGTCCTCATGCTGGTCCAGGGGTTTCTCTTTCTTCACATTCCTTCCAACCTTTGGTAACCTGTGTGTGCTTTGGTTACAGCCACCTTACCAAGTCTTTTTGTAGGTGTTATTTGCGTTTCCCTAATAGCGATGCTGTTGGGCATCTTTTTTGGTGCTCATCTTAAAGAAATACTCAAATCCTTAGTTCTCGGGGGTTACTTGTTTTATCATGCTATAAGGATTCTTTATGCTGGATGACAGGCTCTCCCTAGTCCCCCCTTCCTGTCATTCACTTACTACTGTGAGCTGTCCTTCTAAGCATAACAGTTTTGATGTTTTTTTTAATATGATGTTTTTATACGATGACTAAGAAATCATTACCAAGCTATTGGAGATTTATTCATGTATTTCTTTTTTCCTTAAAGTTTTTATATTTTTTAGCTTTACACTTAAGTTTTATTGATTAGAGTTAAGGGGTAACCCTGTGTTGTCATTTGAGTTTACTGTTTGGTGTTTGTTGAAAAGACTTCTTTGAGGACCAGTTTGGCAGCTTCTACAGAGAGGCCTGGTGGACACACTTGCTGGGGAGTGTGTTTTCTCTGTAGATCTTTTGGGACCTATTTAATACTATTTTCTTCCAGACAGAAACTCTTTTTTTATTTCTGTTTTCTTTCATTTCTTTCACTGATCTCTTATAGCTTACAGTGTAAGCTTATAGCTTACACTTGCACTCCTATCAACAAAATTTATTCCTAAATATTTCGATGCTATTGTAAATGATAGGATCCTTTTCTCTTATTTAAGTCTATTGTGTACGTGTGCATGTGTGCATGGAGTACGTGTACACGTATGTAAATGCAGGGAGGCCATTGGCCATCCTCAGGCATCATTTCCTCAGGACATCATTTCTCAAGGCACACTGTCCTGGAACTTGGGGCTTGCTGATTCTGTGAAGCTTCCTGGGCACTGAGGGTCAGGGGCTCTCCCTGTCCTCATTGGGATCACAGACACGTGCCGCAGTACCTAGCTTCTGTATGGGTGCCGGGGTTCAAACTCCAATCCTTAGGCTTGCACAGCCAGTACTTTATTGACTGAGTCACGTCCCACCCTCTGGTTTCTAAATTATTTATTATAGTGTTTGGAAACAACTGAATTTTTGTATCTTGGAGACCCATTTAATTCTTCATTTCAGTAAAATACATATTTGTCTTTCTAGCTTCACTTTTAGGATATTTTGTAGGCTTCTTTTGTTGGTGGTTGTTTGTTTTCAGACTCACCATAGTCCTTTTATACAAGTCCAGTTTTACCTTTTTTTTTTTTTTTCCTAATCATTTCAATACGTTTCTAACTTTTTTGTAGACTGCTATACGACTTCTAGGCTAATTTGCTATGTGCACTGGCTGTGTAGTCATTTGTCCATTGTGGTAGATTGGTTTCTTATTTGGTGCTTACACAGATTCTGAGGGCCTGTATCTGTGGACTTATTTTGTGTGTGCAAATGGCAGCTTCTCCATTGCCCTCTTGACACTTTGGTGCCCATCATGTCATTATGTCTGGGGTCAGGGTATTTACTCTTTGGCCTGCGGGACTTCATGTTACCTGACTCTGTACCTCCTGACCTGTGACATCAGTTTGGAGAGCTTGCTTTCCTCTTGCTAACATATGAGTCTTTCTTCTTTGTGAGTCATAAGGTCTTAGCTGCAAGACTTTTTCCTTTTTACACGTATCCTACATTTTCCTTTTTACAATGTATCCTACACTTTTTTCTATCTCTGTGCAGTGTCAAAGCCCTTCTTGGTGATCTCCATTCACCAGGTTACCTGGAACCTTTATCACTCTCCTCTGATAAAAGAAAGTCAGACCTCTCAGGCACCAGATTGCAATTGCAGATTTCCACACAACCCTAAACAGAGTTAAGTGGCAAGTAAATATTAACTCAGTCAGTGGGTGTTTACGAAGCTGTCCTTGGAGATTCTGTGCTGTATGTATAAGTCACTTTCCTCCTGTGGTGGAGTGCAGGCCCATGAGGGTCAGCTCATCCCTCGGGACCCACCTCTTGGCCAGGATTCAGAATCTGTCTACTCCAATCTAGAGTGTTACCTGGAGGCCTGCCTGATACCTTTGTTTTGGGGGGATTCACTAATCTATGTTTACATAGATCCAGTGACATAGTTATATTATAATACTGGAGATAGGAAGGAAAGCTTATTTGTATACATTCCTCTTCATCTGAAGAGGGAAATGAATTTTGAAAGTGCATTCAAATGTCTTCCTTGTAAGTTTACTTCTATTTCATTTTTGTTTCCTCAAATGTCCTATGTCTTTTTCCCTAAGCAAAGGCTTGATATATGTATGTATGTATGTATGTATGTATGTATGTATGTATGCATGCATGCATGTATGTATGTAGTTTTTAGGCAGGTCTTGTTATGTAGCTCATGCTTGTACTGCTTCAGTATTCTGACTGCTGAGTTCACAGGCATGTACCACACCTAGCTTTGAATTTACCTTGGTACAGTAAGCAAGCATTTCTCTTACCTGGGTGCTCTGGGGTGAGCAAGCAAAAAAGACCCATGGTAAGACTTCAGTAGCAGGGGTTGGCTCTCTGGACAAGAAGCCTTGGTACCCAGGCAAAAAAGGCTTGAGGAAGGAACTGCATGTGCCTTTCCTTTCTCTTCTGTGGCTAGCTAAAGGAACCTTTGTGCTGAGTACTTGCTTTGAGTTCAAGGCCAGCCTGGGCTAAAGGGGACATCCCAAGCCCTCTCCCTCTTCTGAGCATGGCCTCTGGAAGGGGAAACAGGGATGCGTGCAACCTCATGGGGCAGTTCTGAATCAAGTAGAATCCTTTCTCCACATGTCCTAGACCGTTTATGCAAACCCCAAACTGCTCGGAGGGAGTGAACTTGATGAACAGTCACTTGGAAGCCACAAAACCTTTACAAAATGAAACTGATTCTGAGAGGGATGACCCTGTTTGTCTCAGAGTCACCGGGCAGGCTGGCTTATGGCTAGCTTCTGCACTTCTAGACATTTCTGCACGAATGTATGTGAATAATAATGAGCACATGCTGCTTAATATTCTTCAGGATATCTAGTGTCTAGTCAGTTTCTTCAGTTTTATGGGAAACAAAATCCACAGGGTTTCACTTGTTTTCTCCGTGAGTCCTTCCTTTCTGTCATCTGATATCTGGGGAACTTGGTCTCCGACTCCCAGAGAGCTTAGGTTTCATGCTGCCTGTTTGGAACTTGACGCCATTAAAATAGGCAGATGCTGGCTGACACTGAAATCATGGGTCCTGCTACCATCCCGCCCTGCCACTAGAACTCGGCTCAAGTGAAGACCATTTTCTATGGTTTTGGGACATCAGAAGATAGAAGCTTTCTGTTTTGGTCATGACTGATTTCTATACAGAAGAGTCTGGATGCTTGAGGGGAAAGGTGGAGCTTAGATCACAGGGTGGTTTGATTCAACCTGCCTGCCAGAGCCCACGCTTGTCCTGATCTCTCTGGGAGACTGGTGTTTACTTCATAATGAATTTTCAATTGTACTTGTGTATGGTCACACTGGTGACCATAACTGTGTCATTTATAATCAAATTATGTCTCATAATCAGCTTATGAGGGGAGGGAAGGCCAATAAGGAGAACAGAGCACCTCCCTCTAATGGGATGCGGTACTGTTTGGGTGGTTCAGGTCATGTAGCTGGCAGGTGTGGGACTCGGCGTACCGTGGATGGCCTTCGAAGGTCATATGAAATGGGCTATTGTAAAGGGACCTGACACGTTGGATCAGATGAAAAGGGATCAGCAGGGTACATGCCCTGGTGAGAACAAAGAGTTGGTGTGTTCATAACAATATTGATGTCTAATCCATAGAAAAAGCTCATAATTCTTCATGTATAGTATTTTCACCTCGCAACATGGTTACCACTGTCATCCCTCAATATCACATGAAGAAACTGAGGAACAGAGACAATAAATATGTTGTTTAAGGGTCTACAGATAGTGGTGGAGAGAACTTTTGGGTGTAACTCAAAATTTGAAAATCTGAATGCGAGCCACTGCGTGCCACCTCCTGTAGGTGGGAGAAGAGTGAGGAGTTGGAAAGGGCAAAAGTTGCAAGGTGAGAATCTGGTGGGCTGGTGTTATCCCATCTCTGCTTCTTGTTCCACTGCAAGGTGAGGAGGTGAGGGATTCCCGCTGCCCGCTCCCACTGCCACAGAGCCGTCTATTTTGGTGGACTGTATTCCTCAAACCAGGAGCCAAAGTAAACCCTTTCTCCTTTAAGTGACTCTCTCAGTTATTGGCTTACAGCCTTAAAAACAATAAGACAGCTCTTCTTGGAAGAATTAGAGGTAAAGGACATCAAGCAAGTCCTGGACGTTGAGAGTGAGTAGCCGGTGTGTAGCCGGAGAAATGAGATGGATAGGGAAGGCCTCCAGTGGTGGAGAACAGACATTAAGTAGACCTCCAGCCAAAAAAGCTTTGTAGGTCATGGTCCAAAGTGAGAGGCAATTAGAGAGAGGGTTACAGGGCCCATATAACACTAAGAAGGCATGGTTGATCTTACCGAATGACATCAACCACAGATCAGAAGCATGGCTAAGGAGCCCATCTTGAGAAGAACTCTGGAAAACTTTGTCTCAGCTGAAGGAACTGAGTGTGAATGTGTTCATGGCTTGGGGCAAGATGACCAGAGCAGAGTGTGTGTAGTGTGGGGGCAGTTGAGGTTGGAGAGGGTGCCTGGGTTGATGGCACTGAAGGGTCTCTCTGAGGAGTATTGCTTGTGTCCTGTGAGTACTGAGAAGGCACTGGAGGCAATGAGACATGCGGCTTCGTCTGACGGCAGATGCAGGGTGCTAACTGCGTGTGCCCGTGTGCCTGGGAAGGGGCAGGAGGGGATGAGAGCTGAGCATGGCCGGGATAGCATGTTTAGGAGGGGTCTTTCTTGCCTGGCAGCTGAAGCATCTGCCCTGCAGCTCACACACCCTCGCGGTGGGGAGTGAGGAGCCTGGCACCCAGCAAAGAGTCCTAGTGCTCAGGTTATGTCTGGGTTCACAGCAGCAAGACTTCATGCCCCTGTTAGCTTTTTGACTGCCAGTGTACGCCTGTTTGTGTATGCAGAGGAAAACCAAAATGTATGAGCTCAGACTGAACTGCTCTCCTCCTCTTCCTGTTATTGTTGTTGTTGTTATTGGCATTGATACATATAAATGTATTATTTTTTTATGTGGTAGCTGCTTTGATACCACATCCAGAACCACTATGATTACGTTCTTTGTTGGAGGCTTCTGTTCCTCCCAGAAGGGAGCCTCAGAATAGAGACACGGTAAGTTGCTTACTCAACACCCATAACCCACACCCTTTTCCAGTAAAAACTTGGCTGAATTGGGAGTGGCATGGTTATGAGCCTGGCAATAGGTAGTCTAAGCATTAACAATCCCGGGGCTCAGTTTCCCAGAATTCCCTGTGGTGAACACAGCTGTGTGACTTGATTCTAACCATTATGACCTTAGAATAAGTCCACTGGGATGAGGGATGAGGGATGAGGGTGGGTTTTCAGGCAGAGTGTTTGGCACCCTGATAAAACAAGACAAATTAGCCTATCAATGTCGCCCTTCCATTCTTTTTTCCTTGGATGCTGCTGAGATGGCCGAATCTGAGCATCCAACCTGTCATCATCTGGGAGAACAAGAATAAAGGAAAGACAAAGAGCCATATAGAATTGGCTGCCTTGACATCATTGCTGTTTAGCCATCACCAGAAGCCCTGAGCATTCCAACTCCTGATTTGTTGAATCTATTCCTAGATAGGTTTTCTGATACCTAAAACAAAACATAATGTTACAGGTAGTAAACTGAAAGCTATTACGACCCTTTTCCCATATGCTGCGATGGATTCATAAATGTCCGTGATCTTCAGGATGACCTTTAGCCAGCTTGAAAACAACCTTCTAAAGTTTAATACCCTGTATTGAAAAGTGTTCACAGTTAGGAGTGATGAGCTACGGACTTAGAAATGTAATTTTCAGAACAAATGAACATACGTGTGTGTGTGAACTCTTCGTAGCAAGAACTGCCAAGCTGCTTTTCACGGGCAGTATCTTCTTAGGGTCTTTTTTTATGGAAATCTCAGTTTCTGTGGAGTACATTGCCTGTGTTTATGGCTGTGGCGGAAATGATAGCTACACTCAAAGTAATAGCATAAATAGTCTGATTTCTGGAGAATGTGGAGCTCCAACAGGCTTTATTGGATTTCAGGGTAATGGCATTATTAAATTTTCTACCTCTTTCCAAAATGTATTATGGCCGGGTTCCAAGCTGGTGACTTAGAGAAATTTGAGGCTCTGTACATTTATAAGGGGGGATAATTTATCTTGGGATGCTCAGTCGCTCAGGTGGGGTAAGGAAAATAATTGGATTTTCTTCTGAATCTTGTTATTCTTTGTGTGCCTCATGCAGATGTGGTAGGTAGGAATGGTCAATGATATGCTTCATGGATAGGGTAGTGTTGGGTTAATATTCTTGTGGAATGTTGTTGTTATTTGTTTGTTTCTAGACAAGGGTTCTCTGTCTAGCCCTGGCTGTCATGGACTTGCTCTGTAGACCAGGCTGGCCTTGAACTCACAGAGATCCTTCGGCCTCTGCTTCCCTGAGTGCTGGGATTACAGGCGTGCACCACTGAACCAGGCTTAGACTAAGGTGTTCTGAGGAGTTTATTATAGTTTTTGTTAAGTTGATCAGTGGAAGCGGCAGAAACACGTAACTAATCATGTGATGATGCTGGCAGTTAACAGTCATCATTTATTATTATTATAAAAACTAAAATATAATTAGATTACTTCTCCCCTTATCTTTCCTCCTTCTAACCCCCTTGTTCCCTCTCGAATTCATGGCCTCTTTTTTTTTTTCATAGTTCTTGTTACACACACACACACACACACACACACACACACACACACACACTTCTTCCTAAATATGGAAGTACTCAGTCCATTTAGTGTTACCTGTGCATATATGATTTCGGGACTGAGCACTTGATATTGGATAGCCATCCGGGGTTCTCATCTTCCCTGGGGAAGACTATTTCTCCCGCTCTCAGTATTCTCACCCCTTTGTCTGGGGTGGGTTGTGTGAGATGTCCTCCTTCCATGTTAGTATGTCTACTGGTGTTTGTCCTTGTTCAGGTCTCGTTTTGGAAGCCATCTTGTAGAGGGATCATGAGTGAAGTTTTCCCTCTATTTCTAGGAGACACAGTCTCATGGCAGCTTTCCTGGTCCTTTGTCTCTTTATGTATTCTGGAATGTTCTGTGAGTTTTAGGTAGAGGAATTGTGTTGTAGGTATATCAACTGGGGTATATTTTGACTGGTAGTGGTTTTCTGTAATGTTCTCCATCTGCTGCAAAGAGAAGTTTCTTTGATGAATTTGGAATGCAGTTAGGAATTAGGCTCATTTACTAAAGTAGTAGGTTCCCCTCTCAGATTGATAGCCTTACTATCTCTGGGTAGTGGCCTCGATTTGCAGTACCAGACATGATTTTCTTCCTGTTGTAAAGGCCTTAAGTCCAATTAGAGAGCTCTCGGGTACCACCCAGAGACAGTGCCACCGTGACGGGAATGTCACATCACGCTGTTCGCTAACACACGGCCTTCACTGTACCTCCACTGTTTTGAGTGCTTTACCCATGCTGACCTGTCTGATTCCCACACAAGCCCTAAGTATTAGGGCCTCTGTCTGTGCTTTCTAGTTGGGAAGCTGAGGCTAGATGAATCACCCAGAGAACTGCTCACAGAAAGTGGTGAGTTGGAGGTCAGAAGAGATGGTGTGCCCCCAAGTCCAACTCATGGTTGTCTGGGCGTGTACTGATGGTGGTGATGGAAGATGCCGGGCTGTGTTTGGGGGGGTGCATTACAGGGAAGATGCATTACAGGCTCCCCGAGGTATCAGTGAAAGCTCACGTAGAGCCACGTGGTGGCAGTGGAGGTGACAGCAGGGAAACTCAGCTTGTAGCTTTTTGCAGGACAAATTGGTGATGTTTGGGCCCTGGTCAGTTGGGAGGGCTTAGGAGTATGGGAGTGACAGATGCCTGGGATATTGTTTGCCTGCCCTCTGCAGCTGACTTGGGATAGTAGCCAATGAGATATATTGGGAGGGTGGTTATATTCATTACTTTTTTCTTCACTGTGGCCAAATACCCGACAAAAAGCAAGAGTTTAAGGGAGTAGGATTTAGTTTGGTTCACAGTACAGCCCACCGTGGCTGGGAAGATGTAGCAAGTGGCTCTGTGGTGGCGGCAGTTTGAGGTGGCTGCGTGCTGCAGTTTGACTAGTGAGGAAGCAGAAAGCTGGATCCAAAGCTGGGCTGAGCTGTCACCCCTACTGACCAACCTTCCAGCTAGGTCCAATGCCCTCAAAGGTTCTACACTCCAATAACAGCTGGGAACCAACTGGTCTGGTGGAAGACCTTTCAAACCCACGCTGAAATAGTTTTTAAGGAATCTCATTTTCTTGCTTTGTGACCAACTAGCGCAGGGGTCTTAAGCTGAATCTGGGGTAACCCTCGGGAAAGAAGCTCCTTGAATGGCTGTTCTTTAAGTGGACACACTTTCTTAAGCTCTTTTGCCTCAGCACAGTATGTGGCATGTAAGGGTCTCAGCAGCTTTTTTTAGATGGCTATGAATTAGACCTCTAGACGACAGTAGTGGAAGGTGAGGAGGAGGGGCCGTGGGATTGCATCTTAGGGGACATGCCTATGCGCATATATTTGGAGGCCAGAGGTCAGCCTCAGGTGTCATTCCCAAGAAGCCATGCAGCTCATATTTTTGAGACAGGGTCCTTCTTAGGATGTAGGGCTTGCTGGCAAGACTGGTTGGCCAGCAAGCTCCAGGGAGTTCTTGTCACCTGCCTTACAGAGACCATAACACACCATGTTGCCCAGCGTTTTATGTGGATGCTGGGGACCGAACTCCGGTACCCACGTTTGTGTGGAACATGCTCTGCTGACTGAGTTACATCCCCAGCTCCTGGAATAGGGTTCTCATGAGGAAAAACAGCGGTGGCCAGAGGCAGAAGAAGTCCTTCTGGTTTCTCTGTGCATACGCCTCTTTGTTGGGACTAACCCCTGTTCTTTCTGGGTCCTTAGCCCAGATCAGGGGTGAACAGGTCATGATAACGGCTGGTGACCACCTTTGGTCCGACCTCTGGCGGGCTGTCTCACTGTGTGTCTGCTTCTTAGTCTGCAGTGGTGGCAGCGTCACAGGACCTCTACGTGAGGCTGTTGGAAGTGAGAAATAGGATTTTCCTTCTAAAGCTTTTGCTTGGCAGAGGGCCTGACACACAGTAAGTCAATGGTACACGAGTGCTGGTCATTTGATGTAGCTGTTCCATTTTGTAGACCTTGAAATGGAGATGGAGCTCTTAGGGGAAAATATTGAAAACCCTGAAGATGGACTCCAAATGTGTCTGAGGATGGATAGCATAGTATCAGCCACATATGACACTTTAATCCTGGCATATGGTGTCTAAAAATATTTCTCAACCAGCATAGGCTTGTAGATTTTCAAGTCCACTTGTACACTGATACAGGTTCTTTTTTTTTTTTTTTTTTTTTCTTCCTGACAGACCATCTCTTCTTGCTTGACAGGATGAGATGATGATTCTTTCAATAATGTCAGAAGAAATTTTTCCATTAAAAATTCAACTCACTTTACTGTCTTGTGAATATTTTCACCAAAAAAAAAAAAAAAAAAAAAATTGGGAGAGGGCTGGGGAAGAAGGAAGATCTGGACCCACCAGAGTTTATAGGGTACTTACATCGGGTGCACAAAGCTCTCCAGAATGCTTGGATTTTCTTCAGGATGTTTGCAGCCTAGGTGAGAAAACAGATCGTGTATGTATAGGAAGGTGCTGGCAATGGTAGTAGCAGCTGTCGCGGATGAGTGCATAGAATGTGCAAGGCAAGCAAGCCACCCGTGACTGCCCATCCGATCCTCAGAGTGAGTGTCAGATTGAAGACCTTTGAATCCCCTGACAAGCATGAGGCATTGGGTCCGCATCATAAAGGACCCAAGAATCATGTCAGAGCTCGGGGCCGAGGTCCTGATTTTCCAAGCAGAGAATTTGAGGTGTGGCTTGACCTCCTTAGGGGATGTAGAATGGGGCTCATTGCTCAGGTTTTGTTGCTATTTTGCGGTGGGGTAGAGTGATCGGTGTGTCACAGTATTCCAGGATTACCATGTACTCTGGAACACTTCCACGTCCCTAGTAGTTCTAAACAGAAGTTATTGCTTGCCATCATGATGTACACTGGAGATTCCAGAAGTAAAAACTTTGAAATGAAAGATAATTGTGCTGAATGTTTTGGGAACTTTTCTAAAAAATTGAAGTTTGAAGTCCCATGTTAATCACTGTCACGTAGATCATCCTGTCTGAATTGACAGAGAAGCACACAGCCCTGTCAGTATGCATGAACAGCAGTGGTAAGAACAGGATCTGATAAGATCGCACTGGGGAAATATTTCCAGAAGCAGGTATTTGAGGGTAGTAAAGGACTTGAGATTGTCAAGTGTCTAATGAGCTTACTTCCTGAGGTTTGGGGGGGTCAGGGTGGGAGTGTGGTTCTGAGACGAAGGAGTCAGTGGAAGCCCAGAGAGAAGTTGTGGAAATGTGTGGGGTGTTACTGTAATGCTATGCCAGAATCAGCTAACTTAAAGAAAACGAATTTAGTTTATGCTTTCAGAGGTTGTGGTCATGGTTGCTGCACTGTCTCCTATCTTTTGAGAATTGTGTCACAGCTATAGTTTTGATCTAGAATGTTCCTTAAAGGCATCATGTTGGGGTACTTGATGCCAGGCCCCATGGTGCTATTGGGAGGGCTTAGAGGGAGATTTTAGGTGATTGATTTTTGTGCTCTCAAAGGGGGTTGTGAGACTTCAGGCTCTTCTTTCCTATCTCCAACCTCATAAGGTGAGCAGCTTTAATCCATTACACACACCAGCCCTGTTGTCCTGCCTTGCCACAGGCCCCAAAGCATGGGGGCAAACCAACTATGGATCGAAACTTATAGAGCTGTGAGGCAAAACAAACCTTCTTTATTTGTAAGTTAAACATCTCAAGCATTTTGTTATAGTAACAGAAAACTAATGAATTTACATTACTTTGGCTAGCAGTTGCGAGAGCGAAGGCGGGAGTGACCAAGGGATTATGTTTTAAACCAGAAGCAGGAGGCAGAACTGGTCAGGGGCCAGACTCAGGCTTTTAAAATAACCCTCTTGCTACAGCACCAAGGGGCATAGGATAAGGTCTTAGGGTTTCTGTTACTGTGGTTAAACACCATGATCAGAAGAAGGGGTTTATTTCATCTTAAAATTCTCAGGTCGTACTCCTGACGACAGGAACTCAGGGTAGGAACATGGAGGCAGGAACTGAAGCAGAGGCCATGAAGGAATGCTGCTTATTAGCTTGCTCCTCCTGGCTTGCGCAGCCTGCTTTCTTATGCACCCCAGGACTGTTTGCATGGCTTGGCACTGCTCACAGTGAGCCAAGCCCTCCCACATCTATCCGTAATCAAGAAGATGCCCTACAGACTTGCCTGTAGTCAGTTTCTCTGTTGAGATTACATCTTTCCAAATGACTTGCTTGTGTCCAATTAATCAAAACAAACAATAACAACAGCAAAAACTAACCAAAGAAATACTTCATACCTTCAACAATCTAAGGAACTACCACTAGGTGCCATTTCCCAAAGAATTCACTGCTTGTCAACAGTTTAAACTGAGGATCAAGGCTTTGGTGGACACTTGGGGGACACAGTTTATATCTAAACCTTAGCAATGTTTGAAGTAAGTGAGCAGGACAGAGAATAGAGTGAGTCCGGAGGGAAGAATGATCAGACCTGTTTGCCTGTACTTGGGGAAAACTAGTAACGTAGAGTTCTTTCCTTTTTTATTCAGTGTTTCATTTCTTTTTTGAGTCATTTAAAAGTACAAACTTCTAGGACAGCCAAGGCTACACAGAGAAACCCTGTCTTAAAAAAACAAAAAGAAAAAAAGTGCAAACTACTTCTTACTAAACCTTAATGTAACTGGGTCATTCATTCATTCATTCATTCATTCATTCATTCATTCACTCATTCATTCGCCAATGTATGTGTGTAATAGTGCTTTATGATCTCTGGCCTGCTCTCTTTGTGGTCCTAATGGCTTTAACTCAGCTTTGCTTAATAGCATCAGCACCGTCACGTCAGTGTAATGGAGCTTCACTGATGAGACATTAAAAATACTGTTAGAATGCTGTTGAATACTGGGAAATGCTGTTGCTAAATTGTTAGTCTTCAGTGCCTTTATGCTTCATCCCAGAGTCACAACCGTGTGTGTGTGTGTGTGTGTTCGTGCATGGGAAGGCCAGAGGACAGCTTCAGTGTAAGCCTGGGACTTTCCCATTAGGCTTGGCTGGCTGGCCAGCAAGCCCCAGGGATCCTGCTGTCTCTGACAGACCACTGTGCCTGGTGGCTCTTTGCTTGAGTGCTGGAGTGTTGACTGAGCGTCTCCCCAACCCACAGCTATATTCTTAACACAAAACTTGGAATGGCTTGGCAGTAAGCCCTAAGGTTTTTGTTGTTGTTGTTGTTGTGGTTTGTTTTGTTTTGTTTTTACCTCAGTATGATTTTACAGGAATCTCGGCACTTTCAGTCAATGTTGCCAAAATCCATCACATTACTGCTGAGGTGGCATTTCTGCCACTCTTTATTTTTAATATTTTGATTAACGTTTTCTTCAAAAGAAATGTCATACAGCCCACATAGGTTGTTTGAAATCCCTAGTTATCACATTAAAATAAAAAATGAAGTTAAGCAATTTCCTTTACTCAGTGTGTTCTGCACCCAGCCGTACCGGACTCTGCTGCAGAACACTGATCGGAAGTACTCAGCTTGTGTCTAGATTTCATAAAATGTATTTGAAAAAGTGCACGCAACTAGACATGACGTCACGAACGTAATTAAGTATTTCCCGCTGAGGGTCAGATATCCACTCATGAAATTATATCTGGTTTAATGAAGCTGAAGGCTCAGTTCTTAGGCTGCACTGATCATGTTTTAAGCATCAGCTAGCTCTGTGCGGGTGCCAGCAGCTGCCCTGTCTACAGTGCGGCTGTGGATTGTGCTTACAATCACACACGCAGGTGGGGAGCCTGCCTGCTGCTTTTGTAGCTCTAAAGCTGCTGTTGCCATAGAGTTGGTTTGTGTTATTAAGGCTGTTCAGAAACCATGTTATTAGATTGGTGAGTTCAGTGTTTCAGTTTCTTTTCTATTGCTGTATAAGACACTGTCACCAAGGCAGTTTACGTAAGAGTTTACTGGGGCACACGGTTCCAGAGGGTGGGTCCGTGGCCATCTTAGTGGGGAGTGTGCCAGTAAGCAGGCAAGTGTGGCACTGAGGCTGAGAGCCTACATCTGAGCCACAAGCATGAAGCAGAGAGAGAAAGCTGGGGAGCTAACTCGGAATGGGGTGGGCTTTTTAAACCTCAAAGTCTGCCCCCAGTTAACACACCTTCTCCAATGAGGCCATATCTCCTGATCCTTCCCCAACAGTTCCACCAAGTGGAGACAAGTGTTCATGAGTATATGGGGGGAAGGGGTGTTCCCTTTGAAACCACTACATTACCGAGGAGAAATGGTTCATAATTTATGTTTCAGCTCCAAGGCCAGGGGATGTCTTGCTCATAGTAGGGTTGGATAGATTTTTTTCCCTCCAGCTAAATTCTGTCCCTGCCTCATACCGCATCTCGAACTTTACTATCCTGGGTGTCCTGTCTGTTACCTCTTCTTTCCTTCATTATGTCTTAGAGCTGTTTTTTTTTTTTTTTTTTCCTCCAGAACACACACGCTTCCTGGCTTGAGAACTTTCTTAATTATATTAAGAAATATTATATATATATAAATATATAAATATTAATATATATATTAATTAATACCCCTTTCCCTACTAGGCTACATGTTCTGTGAGAGAAAGAACTATTTTTATTTACCACAGGATCTCCATAATGTATGGCAAAAGGGCAAGCATTGACTATATAATAATCATAAATGGTCACAGTGCAGGGCAAGTTCAAAATATGGAACAGAGACTGGGTTGCTAACAGCACTGACTAGAAGAGTATCTGATTCTCACGTATATTAAATATGGAGTTGGTTCAGGTCAAGGGAGCAGAAATAATTTAGAGATCCTGTAAAACAAAACTATGCAGGAAACACTCCCGCAAGTAAGTCTTTTCTTGGCTTCCCGAATTGTTTTATCTCCGTTCATTTTCCAGGAGTATCTATCCCTTTGTCTTTGTCTGTGCATGTCATGTAAGGGAGTGAATTGTGGATGCTTTAACTAGCTGAGACACATGCAGAGCAAAGACAGTCGGGAGCTGGAGAGGCATCTCCCGGTGTTTCAGGACAGCTAAACAAACCCGCCCCTTCAATTACAGCAGGGTAATGAGCCTGCTCCCCAGCATGTGGAAATGTGATTAGAAATGGCCTGTGGGCCAGCCGGCCAGGTGTCAGGTCATTATCTGAATCAGAAAGTCGGAAGTTAGGCCATTAAAGGTTACTAGTTTGGAAGAGGTTAGACTAGAATATAAGAGTCTCAGAAAATAAGAGTTTTTCCAATTTGAATGACACTTTAGAAAACCTCCAGTGTGTAACTTTCTCCCTTGTAACTTTTCGTATGTGTAATGAGCACACAGAAATGTGCACATGAGGGCACAGGTCTTGAGGACACAACTTGATGGGTATCCACGTTGTTCAGAAGTGCTTCGTCACCTTGGCCAGCATCCCTGGGACCGCTCTCTTGCTACTTCCTCTTCCCCACTCAACCTCTGCACCCCATCCTGGCATGCAGAAGTTTTTCCTGTTTGTGTACTTTATGTAATGGAATCACACGGTCCCGCTCCTAACCTAAGGTAATGGGTTATCATTCGGAGTGACATTCCTGACATTGACCTTCCTGAAAACAAATACTGGCATTAGATTTCCTTGTGGTGTATCTAAGTTGATAGAGGTGGTTTCCTGTTGCTTCTAGATCTTTTTTTTTTTTCCCTTGGAGGTGTGTGTGTGTTTAGGGGATCAAAGCAGATTCTCATGGTTTATGGCAAGTACTTCACTTACTATGCTATCTCCTGAGACCCTACTTAGGGAAACACCTATGAAAATCCACGTTTGTGTGAATGTGCCTTTGTTTTTCTGCTTGTGTATATGCTTTAAGAGTTTTGCCTCTAACTAGGTGATGGGGATGTGGATCAGTGGGTACCATGCTTGCCAGGCAAGGGTGAGAGCCTGAGTTGAGAGCCCCAGCACCATCTAAAAGCCAGAAGTGATTGAGCATGTCTGTAACCCCAGCATTGGCAGTGGGCTGGTGGGGAGGGCAAACAGATAGGTAGAGGCGGACAGAGGTGCAAGGCAGTCTCTGGGGCCCACTGAGCAGCCAGTCCAGCCAACTGTTGAGCTCTGTGTTCATGGAGAGATGACAGCCTGTCTCAAAGGAAGGCAGAAAGCAATGGTGGAGGGCCCCTGATGGTTACCTCTATTCCCTCCACCACAGCAATGTGAAAAAAAGGTAAATCTTTTACTCCGGTTAGATCATGCCACGGTGTGCACAATACTCATTTCTCAGTGACGGGTCTTAGTATGCTTTTCCCATCCGCACATCCAGATCCACGACGTTCCCACTGTTGGCAGCCTGGTGCCCTGTTGAGATGTAAATAGATGTATCTCAATGCAGTGAGCCAGGTGCCCGCCCAAGACAAGTATGCTCATTACTGGATTTTCATGGCCATTTGAAGTAGAATCCATGCTTAGGACTTGCCCAGCGGTGGGGTCTACCCACCTAATAGTTCCTCAGATGTTTGTAAGTAGCCCTCCAAAAAGTGTGATGACTTTCAATCTCAGCAGGAAGATTGGCGTGTCTGATTTCCCATGTCCTTGCCTTGCTTTTTGTGTCAAGCTTCTCAGTCTCTGCGGTCCCACTTGGCTGAGCCACCGTCGCCCAGGTTACCGTGTATGTCCTTTGGACTGATGCTTTTCTGTTTAGTGGACACTTGTGTTTCTCTCAGAACTTATCCTCATCCTGTGCTCACTTTTCTACAGACTTGTTCAGACTTTTCTTAATGATCTCAATGAGCTCCTTTTATATGTAACTATCTTTTAATGGCAAATTTTTTCAGATCTTTAAAAATTACCATGGATTTTGCTACTTTTTTTCTTTTCAGATTTTTTTTTAACAAGGCAAAGTTCACTAGATTATTATTTTTCCCCCCAAATGCTTTCTGCTTTGTGTGTCTTTTTGGCAGGAAAATACATTGGACACTTGAGACAGACAGATATGCGGGGTGGGCAGGGATCTTAGCGTGGAAAATGTGGTCATATGGCAATTGAAACTCAATGCAAAGTGGTGTGAGCAGTTATGAATCAGCAAACATTTATATATCATCTACCTTAAAAAAAAAAACAAACTTTGAACTGAACTGTATTTGAAAGAAATTTTAGTCCTATGCCTGTTTTCTTTATACTTAATTTCTGGGGTTCTAACTTCTCAAATGTTTCTTTTTTGTTTTTCACTTCTAGATTGCAAATTATAAACTGTTTCCTGCACCATTGCTGAATCCCAACCATCCATGTCAGAAGTACTTTCAGGTCAGATATGCTTTTATATACTTCAATACACAGAAAAAGTTGAATGCCAAAGCTTGATAATGATAGATAGTTATTTTAATGTTAAACTCATGATTTGCTAACATAGCATTTTTAAATTTTCATTGTTCTTTGTACTGTAATAGAAAAAGTATTTAAAAAATAAAAGGTCATTAGAGCTTAACCATATAAAATGTTATTTACCGCTGATGTCACGTAAAAAGATTATAGTTGACTACGGCACGAAATTGAAGCTCGGTTTTCGCCACCTGGCATTGTGGCACCCTGTGGACTGTTGTCTCATGGACAGAGAGAGGAGAAGGTGTTGCTGTTGAGTTTTTGTAAGCGGCATCTCATGTCCAGACTCTAGTTCCCCAATTCAGTATTTCCCTTGGTTCTGATTCTGATTAATTCCAGGCCTGAAGAAGACAGCCTTGATTTCATTGCATGCTTCTCTCTCTATGTCACGACAGATGCTAGTCTGCACACAGTGTGGCATGGGATGTAGTATAAGGAAAAAATAATTGTGGTAACTCTTTGAGTTAAACTCTAGGGCCGCGTAGCCAACAGTGCATGGCTTCTCCGTTTCCCTTGACAGATACTAGTTCCCAGTTTTTAAACCACTTAAGACTTAACCATGGGTCATTGTCTTTAACTTCCAAAGTTAACCTTATCAAAAAATCGTCTCAAACCCTTTCTCCATTACATAGAACTCTGCGTATTACATTTTCCACAAAGAGGTAAAAAACCAAAACAAAACAAAAACCAGTGTGAACACTGAGCCCAGTATTAATATATGAAAGGCAAGAAATTTATTTGTTTTGAGATTTATTTATGTTTATATTGTGGCTGTGTGTGTTTTGCTTGCATGTATATATGTGTAACACATATGTGCCTGGTGCCTGCAGAGGTCAGAAGACAACAATTTTGGAATCCCTGGAACTAGATTACAGAATGTTGTGAGTCACCATATGGGTGCTGAGAATAGAACCCAGGTCCTCTGCAAAGAGCAACCAGTGCTCTTAACCATGAAGCCGTCTCTCCAGCCCCAAGAAATCCATTTTTACTATGGAAAAAAAAAATGTGGGGAAAAATAGGATAAAACTAAGCTTATGTGGGACAGTCAGAATCTAAGCTGGTTCTTAGAGACCCCTAGGTATGCTGCAATGGCTGAAAGTTGAAGAGGGAGTAGATTTTAAATAAATATGTATTTAACAACAATGTTAATTATAGAAACTCAAAGCAAATATATATGTATTTTTTTAAGCTGGGGAGTGTTGGTGCATACCATTAATTCCAGTACTCAGGAGGCAGAGGCAGATGGATTTCTGTGAGTTTGAGGCCAGCCTGGTCTATAGAGTGAGATCCAGGACAGCCAGGGCTACACAGAGAAACCCTGTCTCAAAAAAAGTAAACAAACAAATGATAAATAAACAAACAAATAAAATAAAATAGACATTTTAGGTAATCTTAATGGGATGTTGCTACTTCCCAGGGGATGCAGAGGAGTGAGGATCACTATACGCTCTCGGGGTTCTGCCACCCCATGCCTTCCTGCCCTTCATACATGTGGTCTTGGAAGGTGCTTGAGTAGATAGGAGGGTGGATGGTTAACCAAGAGCTCCATGATACAGTCCCAGTGACAGGTTGGGACTTCTCAGAGCTGCAGGTGTCTTAGAATTACACGCATTCCTGTGCATAATCCCTCCCCGTGTTCCTGAAAATATATGTAACTAATTCACTAAACAATCAGTAGGTAAACTGTGCATTTTAAGTATCAAGGATAATTCCTTTTTAGAAATCTTTCATGTTCCTGGAGTAAAATAGATTCAGGAACAAAACAATAGAAGAATGAGGCCAGCAGGTATCCAAAATAATGTGCGTTCAACTAAATGGATGGAGAACAGTCAGTCGCTTGTAGAATTTTTCTCCTGTTTCTGTTTTCTGTTATTCAGATCTATCCATCTCTCTGAAGGTATACAAGTTGCTTTATTTCTTGGTAGCTATATAGGTGCCTTAGTTACTGCTCTGTTGCTATGAAGAGGCACCATGACCACAGCGACTCTTATAAAGGAAAACATTCATTTGGGGCTGGCTTACAGTTTCAGGGGTTTAGTCCATTTTCATGCTGGTGAGCACGGCAGCAAACAGACATATTGCTGGAGCAGTTGCTGAGAGTTCTACATCTAGAACCACAGGCACCAGGTAGAGACACTGGATCTAGCTCGGGCTTTGGAGCCACAAATTCAACCCCCAGTGGCACACTTCCTCCTAAACCTGCATGCAAATATAGGAGCCTGTGGAACCATTCTTATTGAAATCACCACAATAAGGTACAGAAACAGTTATCAAGCTTAATTTTAAAGAAAGCTAATACTGTTGGGTGTTGATGTCGAAGGTACCAAAATTTACAAGAAATGGTGTATCTTGTTCTAAGCACCTGCTCCACCCTCAGAAATTCACATGGAAACTGGTGAGGGGAGATCTGACCAATACCTGGAATGAGGTCTGCCTGCAATCCCATCTTCCAACTCCAGGCAACCTTTCCAAAGCAAACCTTCCAGATTGTATACTGTTGTCTGTCTAGGAAATTCCTGATTGTCCTTGCGAGTTGAGCTCAGCAGTGCCTTCTGAGAAGGTCTCAGTACACAACAAAATGATTTTCCTGTTTCACAGATTTTGCTGTTTGCTTTTTCTTTATGTTATTTCCCTTTTGGAATTGGCTTTAGAGCCAGCTGATTGGTTGCTTAAGAAAGCATGTAATGCTTCTTTTCAGCATGCCTACTCTCTCCGTCCACGTCAGTGTTCCCATGCTTGAGCATTGACTGTGTTCGTCAGATGTGACCATGGAAGTCTAGAACATCATTAAAAATAATTTCATCTCTAAAAGACACAGAGGCTTTTCCAAGGCATGAATGTAGCTTGGAAGTGGACAAACGTATCCTTGGGATAGGGATCACATCTGTATAGTTTCCTAATTCTCACAGAGATGTACTCGTTTGCTCTGTATTTCTCAAGTAGTCCCTCATCACACCTGCCGGCTGAGATAGTTTTCTTCTTAGCTGCCAGTGGCTTCCTGCCTGTCCCTTAATCTAATCCAGCTTTCCCTTATTTGAGAAGCCTTCTCTGAACCTGTGTGTTCATCTCAAACACCATGTTTTGATAAGATCCATTGCCCACCATGAGTTTGTATAATAACTTACTCTCTCACTGTCCAAATCAGGTTGAGCTTTAAAAAACATGTTTCTGTCATTGTTTTTGGTTTTTTTGAGACAGGGTTTCTTTCTGTGTAGCCCTGGCTGACCTAGAATCTCTATGTACAGCAGGCTGGCCTTGAACTCACAGGGATCCACATGCCTCTTTTCTGTCCCCAAGTGCTGGGATTAAAGGTGTGTACCACCACCGCCTGGCTAAAAAACATGTTATGTTCATTTTCATAACTGACAAATAAAAGGTACATATGTTCAGTGAACATACTTTTTAGAGTGTATGTATGTTGTTGAATGACCAACCTGTGCTTATTAAGGTCTCAGTTTGTTCATCGGTTCCCCATGGCTCAAATCTCCTCAGTTCTTTTGCATTGTTGAACAAGGCTAGCCCTCAGAGAGTTAGGGTGCAAAGGGCACAAGAAACCCTCATGTGTAGGGGCTGAAACAGCTTTCTCATGGTCCCCGGGAGTCAGCCTGTGGAGTTGCTTTCCCAGTTCCAGAATATCGCACGGTACTAATCCTGCCATCTCCCTGACCCTGTGGCCCAGGCTGCCTTCTCCGAACTTCAGCCCCTGTTCTCAGAAGACCTCTTATCACCCCTGGCACATTGAAGGTTTGCTTTCATGGATAATACCAGGAAACCCGACTTATTTTACCTCTCCCTCCCTAAAAGGAAGTGTAGGGGGTGTCTGAGTTTATTTCATTTCCTTTATACTTTGAGGTATAGTTCAAAAGCCAGCATTCCTCAGGGTAGAAGTTTTGCTGTTAACTCCTCAGTGGGAATAAAATCCTGTGGCAGAAAAGAAAGGGGGTGGGGAGGAAGGGGGGAGGAAGAAGGTGGCACATTTTAAGCCTCTGCGGCCTATTTGTTAATCCCCTGTCTCCATGTCATGGCTGGGAGAGAGCAGTCAGTTACTGAAGGGAGCTTGCTGTTTTGGATGGAGGTAGAGGTCTCTATGAAGAAAAGGAATTTGGGCAGCTGTGGGATCTAACCCAGACCTCCCCCAGTGGCTCCCTCAGTTAGTTAGAGCCTTCATGGCTACACCGCCCTGGGGCCCTTGTCATCTGTGGGGGAGGCTGCCTTAATGGGATTAGAAAGGCTCTGGTTTATTTAGTCTTGACAGTTTTATACAGAAGATACTTGTGATTTAGCCAAGGCTATTTGAGTTGCAAAGAAGTTCAAGACATAAGCTAGATAACTAGATACATCAGTGTGTTGGCCTGAGAAACCTGGGGTGATCAGATTTCGGCTTGGTCCGTTGCAGAAATCTGAACAATGTCCTCCGTCACTCTGTCTCTGGGCCGCCTTCTTATTTGTTACTCTGACACTCAGGCAGGTTGCCTCCCCTCCTGGTGAGCCCTTGAAGCTGTGGGTTTAAACCTAGTACAGAAAATGGGCACAGGGGGCTGGGGGGGGGGTTAGGGGAGTATTTGTGGGTGGGGTAGGTTGGGCTGGGGGACAGGGGGAGAGACCTTTTCTTCCCTTTCTCCTCCTCCTTGTTGTTGTGTGAGACTAAGTCTCACCATTGAGCCCAGGCTGACTTCTGACTGGTGGTAGTCCTCCTGCCTTGTCCTCCCGAGTGCTCTGTCACACCTGGCTGCTTCCTCTCTTCTAAGCACTTTGTCAATTTCAGGATTAAAGTTGTGAGGGTCACATGCTTATCTTTAACCAGACACCAGAATCACGGAGAATTGCTGCTCTGCCTAGTTGTGTAACACACACATACACACAAATAAGAGGTACATGCTTGCAACATTTGCGCTGAACCCCTGACCCTGAGAGCCATGAGGGCGGACCATCTCTCTTCATCAGTTTTGTTCACTGTTACTGCCTCAGCTTGGAAATGTGTCTGATACAGAGCAGTGGGAGAAAAAAGTTAAATGAATAAGTGAATGGATGTCAACGAAGCTCTGTTCCCTGAGAAAGAGTGAGACAGTATTGACATAAAGGGGAGGAATACATGCCAAGAGGTAATAGCTATTTATCATGTACGCAGGAGAATCATGACAGTTGTTTTTGCCACTCTCTTCAATCTGAACTTGCTTGTGTCTCTGAAATAGGAATTGATCCTCCTGAATTAACGACGGACCTTTATATTAGTTACTTTTCTCGTCCATGCTGTGACAGAATACCTGAGAAAACCAGGGGAAGGAACTCAGGGTTCATTCTGGCTCACAGTGTGAGGGTGTGTGTGATCCATCACGGCCCGGAAGTCATGGCAGCCAGTAATGAAGCACCTGCTTACATTGCCTCTGCTGGCAGGAAATGGAGAGAGACCAAGGCTGATGTTCAGTCCACTTTCTTCCTTCTGTCCAGGTCCACCGTCCCTGGAATGGTGGCTAATATGGCCGCCCATATTTAGTGTAGGTCTCCTGACCTCAATTAACACTAGGAAGGTCCCTGACAGATCTGTCTGTCAGGTGATTTTAGACTTTGTCAACTGGTCAATATTTAACTGTCAGTTAATTAACAACTGTTAATTAATAGTAACATCACAGTCTTAGCAAGTCCAATCCAAACTGTGAAAAGAGTGTCATGGTGAGTGTGCTAGCTAGTGTCAAATCCCAAAGAAAAGCCATCTCAGAGTTGAAGACTCCTCCTTGTGACCACTGGAATTTTGTGTGTTCCTTCCTTGCCAGTTGTGCTTATCTTGTTGGCTGTTTTTTTCTTAGACTGGAAGAGTCTGTTGAATAGTAGATGCTTGATGCATACTAAATGAATGAGAAAATGAATTTATGAATATGCCAGACTTTCTTAAAAGGAACTAGAAATTCTTATAATATATATTTTTTTAAAAAGTGAGGGAAGAGAAAGAAGAGCATGTGAGGTAGGTGGATCACAGTTCAAGGTTATCCTTGACTACAGAGCAAGTGTGAGGCTGTTCTGGGCTCCATGAGACCCTGTCTGGGAGCATAAGAAATAAACACTAAAGTGCAGTTGATTAATGTCACCAGCTGTTGACTCTAATCTGACCATGGCCCCAGTGTTGAAAACGACAGGCTGAAGAGTCCTCAGTGTTGACTAGAGAAATCAAAGGAAGCTGAGATTGTAGAGCAAGAGAGGCCATGCCATTCTTTCGTGTTTACAGACAGAGAATATCCATTTTCCAACGAACTTACTAAAGTCTTGGGATGCTCTTTGCTAGTCTATTTAATTTTCTTCCCTTCCTTTTTACTAATGGTGCAGGCACTAGATATAATTAAAAACAAGGATTAGAGGAAGGCTCAAAGTTAGATGGTGGATGCCACAGTGACAATATTTGTGTGTGTGTTCAGAAGAGCTTTTTCTGGACCTCCCACACTGGAGCATGGAGGCACAGTGGTTTGCCTATGGAGTCATGTGTGACAGAGACTGTACCAGCCAGCCCTGTCACAAAACACCCACTTGCAGCGCTAAGTCTTTTCTCCGGAGTCATGGCAGACTTCGGTAAGTATTTCCTTGAGCTGAGACCAAGAAGCAAGCCAAGTTGACCTAGGTGTTAGATTGAAGGGCTTCACTTACCTCCTTCTCAGGCTCTGTGTGTTTGCAAAGCTGAGATAATGACCATTGATCACCTTTTCAGACAAAATGAATCTTCTATTAGCTGAGCAGCAGTGGTCGTCTACGTGGGCTTTTCTTTAGGGTGGGAGGTGTTAAGATCGACTGTCTTCGTCACCCAGGCTGGATTGAATCTCACCATGCAGGTCAGGCCGTTTTCAAATTCATGACAGTCCTCCTGCCTCGTCCTTTGAAGTGTTGGGATTATATGCCTGAGCCATCAGAGCTGGCTCACATTTATTTCCTGAGATGTTAATGAAACACTTGCTTTCCTAACGCTGCTTGGCCACCTATCCTACAGACATCTATGCCGCTGGGCTAGTTGCAGAGGCCACAGTCTAGTAGGAAAGTACAGCAGGATAGAGGTGAACATTTGAAACCGAGTGAGGCTGTACTAGAGATGTTTTCATAAAGGCGGAGGAAAGAGAGGCCAGGAGCCCTGGAGTCTGGATGGAGGAGGCAGAGGTCTTCACAAAGAGGCAGTGTCTACCGTGACTCGTGGAAGAGTGGAGTTTGCTGACAGGAAGGATGCTGAGAATGTGTGCAGTGAGAGTATGGTGTCACCTCTGGCCTTGGCGTGTCAAGTGTAGGCTGTCTATTCCTCCAGTTCTATGGCTTCCTGACTGCAGTGCTCCTCAGCCTAGGCCCTGAGTGAGAACCAGACACAGAACGCCACACCCTCACATTCCCAGTCCTGCCCTAAGGGAGTCCAGCTAAGTCTTTGAGGAGCTTTTAGGGGTTAGAGAACACTTCTTTATCCCTTTATTCCCTGTGCCTCTAATCCTGTGGCTTTTTCTTACCATCTCTTGACTTTGTCCCACCCTGGATCCCAGAGGCCATTCTCCTTTGTATATCTCCTCCCTTCCCTCCTCCTGTATGCACCGCTTAACAAGGGAAGGCCCACTGCTCCCGCCTGCTATGGCCTTCTGCTCCCCTCCCCTCCCCTCTCGTCCCCTCCCCTCCCCTCATGCTGTTCTGTATTGCCGCCACTACCCCTCTCCATTGACTCTTGCTCTTATAAAGTAATAAAACACCACTGAGAGTTCTGTTGCTTCCTAGACCCCACCCCATCCTCCAGCTAGTCTCATTTCCCACTTTGTTCTTCAGGTCACTTCCCAAGCACCGTGTCATTGCTCTGAGGCTGATAAGGTGGAGGTCAGGTCACCGGATTCAGCTCAGTCTTGCGGGTAACTCCAGGTAGCTGAGGAGCACCGACCTACTCATCGGCATAGCCTGGTCAAGGGGGATGTGATGAGAACTGGAAAACGGCCAGAGTTTCAGTGAACTTTCTCAACCCTTCTGCCCTCTCTTTGAAGGCCTATAGACCCAGCAGCCTTGTCTTGTCCCTCAGTTGCCTGCTCACCCTCCATGTGTCTGCAGTAAGAGTTATTTCTGCCACTTGGAACTCAGAGACCCAGAAATGAGAGGAGAGTGCAGGTATATTGTTATGCACAATGCCACCATCTCTGCAGGCGTTCATCAGAGCTCTCTGTCAGCCAGGCAGTGGGACTGAGCCCACTTTTCAGAAAGGCGAACTTGAATAATTCATCCTAGACTCGGCGAGCTAGGAGCCTGGGCAGATTATTAGCGGTCACCTCACTCACCCCGGGATGAGTATCCTTAGCCTCGTCGACTCTCACTTTCAGGACCTCCTTCCATAGCCCCATGCTTTCCGTAAGCTATTTCCTAGCTGCTGTGCTGACTCCCAGGAGCAGTCTCCACCTCCAGGCATTAGTGTGTAGTTGTCAGGCCAACTTGTGTTTTGCCTATGGTTGGGTTGGCGTTGGCAAGAAGAACTGAGAGTCCTATTCCATATTCTCAGAGACACCTTCTGACATTTGAGTATTGACATTTCAGCAAAGGGTCCTCAAACTGTCGTTAGAGTTGAGGCAGAAGAGCAGCTTAGGGCTTTAAACTATCACAAAGCAGAAGGATCAACTGACGACAGTATATACAGTTAGCTGTTTCTTCCTGACAGGAGGGAGATGATGAATGGTAGTCATAAATGCAGTTAGCTCGCTCCTGTCTCAAACAGCCAGCCTGAGTCTGAGACCACACAGAACAGCCTTTTCCTGACTGCCTGGTTAGACCAGCAATGTTAGCGGTGTGGTGGCGCACGCCTTTAGTTCCAGCACTTGGAAGGCAGAGGCAGGCGGATCTCTGTCAGTTTGAGGCCAGCCTGTCCTGGGAGTTTCAGGACAGCCAGAGCTGTTACAAAGAGAAACCCTATTTTGTAAAACAAATAAATAATAACAACAAAACTCAGCAATATTAAAATATGGCTAATTAGTCCTTCAGCTGGCCAAGAGACACAGGACCTGTCATCTCAATAGAAGCCTCATGTCCTTTGTTTTTGTTTTTTTTCCTATTTGCCTACTTTGCCTGCTGTTGCAAGGTGTACTCTCCTTTTCTCGAACACTTTGAAAGCTCCCTTGATCTTTCTTCTTGTTTTTCCTTGGTTTCTTGTCTCAGAAGGTTCTCTGAGGGAAGCATCCCTAACTTTGGGCCACCTCACCAAGGGCGAAGTCATTTTCTAGTTCTCTGGTAACAAATGACACCACTGTTTAATAGCTGAGAGACGCCCAGTTATACTCACTCATTGATGTATAATAGCACTAAAGGAGATGCTTTTGATTTCATTTGTATTAGATAGGCCTGTTCTGAACCTTGCCTGTGCTACATAAGCATTCTCTCACTGAGCCACCGCCCGACCCGAGTCACCCAGAAATTATGATGACATTCTGTCTAAAACATTTATGGTTAAAAGTGAAGTAGACTAGCATGTCTCTCTAATAACATTGTTAGGATCATACGTTCGGGGAAAACTTTGTGTGTGTCCAGAGAGTGGCCTGCTCATCTCAAATGCTACTTTTGAATGAGGCTCAGAAATGCAAGTTTTCAATATAATCGTAGTAGTAGCCTGTCACTTAAAAAAATTAAAAATTAATTGACAGAATGTTGTTTAAAAGGGAAGAAAAACCCCACTATATTGTTTTATTACTTTAAAACAGGACACTGGAGCTCAGGGTTGGAATGTTGGATAAGCAGTGGTCTTTATAAATATAATACCTTTAAAGGAGAAGACTCAAAGTCTAACCACTGGGCATTACAGCCCTTAACTGTCTCACGGGCATCTGTTACTAGTTAGGATGGTGCGTGCAGTGAACGGGTACTTCCAGAAGCTGTGAGCGGTTCTTTCTAAAATGGACAACCCTGTGTATTTTGATGATGCAGAGATGCTGCTGAGCTCTTGTCTTTTTTTTTTTTCTCTGTGAGGGAGAGGGGGTGGCCAGAATACAATTTCAAGAATGGAAGAAGTATGCTTGGTTCCCCTGCTGCAGCTGTGGAGATTATAGGTCTGATGAGCCAGGAATCAGATGAGAAGGAAGCCATTGCTCAGAGACAGAGTCTGGATCCTTGGGGATTCTTGCTGATGAATTTCATTTCACTTCTAGCCCAAGAAGCCTTTCTTCCTATCAAGAGACATATGAAATAAATATCTGGTACAAAGAGCGTTTGAGATAAACGCAACTGTCAGGTTGCTTCCCAGGCAGCTTTTGCAGGGCACATGGTGGCTGCAAACAGCCGACCCTGTAGAGCACATTCTGACTCCTTAGGGGCTCTACCATGTTGCCTGTAGCATCTCTCGTAATAGTTTTGTTTGTGTGTGTTTGCATACGTGTACTTGTTCGTGTTTTCCCCCCAAATGGTAACACTATGCCCAGATCAAAAATGTTTACAAACTCGTTAGCAAGCTCTGATGGAGGTGTGGTCTTGTAGGCATTTAGAATACAGTCTCAGAACGTGATTGGGGGAGATGATCTGGAACGCAGAATGACCTTTTGGGCTAATTAAGAATACTGAAACTTAGACTCTCGGGGCAGTTACATTGTTGGTATTGATGTTGCCAAAAGGAACCTCAGATTTAAAACTAAAGATGTGATGTTGCTGTTTGGAAAGGGGATGGTTTTCAAAGTTGTGGAGATTCAAGATCGCTGGCCAGAAAAAAATGCTGGTACACTAATGTGAAAAAATAAAGAGTTTTTTTATGTAGACTCTAGGACTTGTTAGCTTCTGTGTAAATTAGCTTTTGGGTTTCCACAATAAAGCCTTTCTTTGCCTCTGTTTAACATATGAATAAATTATGAAATGAAATGGGTCATTTCTATAAGAAGGTCTCATGTGACAGAAACGTTTGTTCTTACAATCCTCTGTTTAGAAGTGGTCTCTTACACCATATGCTAAGTTGTTTGATCATGACCTGTGCCTTACAACCAATTTTCTTTCTATTCCCCACAGCTGACTCAGGTGTTGACACCTTGGCAGTGTTTATGGCCAGCAGCGGAACCACAGACATTGCAAATCGGAACAGCCCAGCCACACCACCGAATACCCTTAATCTCCGTTCCTCCCACAATGAACTGTTAAATGCTGAAATCAAACACTCAGATGGCAAGAACAGCACACCCCCAAAATGCAGAAAAAAATACGCACTGACTAATATCCAGGCGGCCATGGGCCTCTCGGATCCAGCTGTACAGCCTCTGGTGGGAAATGGCTCCGCCAACATCAAGCTGGTGAAAAATGGGGAGAACCAGCTCCGCAAGGCTGCAGAGCAAGGGCAGCAGGACCCCAACAAAAACATCAGCCCCTCAGCCGTCATCAGCTTAACTTCTGAGAAGTTGGAGGTTAAAGATCTCCACCCTCAGGAGTCCTCGGGCTGCGAGATTTTGCCCTCCCAGCCCAGGAGAACTAAGAGCTTCCTCAATTACTATGCAGACTTGGAAACCTCAGCTAGAGAGCTAGGGCAGAACCTGGACCCCTGCCAAGGAGTTGGGGAGGAGAAAGCCCAGCCAGGCCCGGGCCAGGCCCCAGTAGTCATTGGGAATGGTGACTTGCTGCTGCAGAAAGCGAACAAACCCCAGTCTAGCCCAGAGGATGGCCAAGTAGCCACAGTGTCATCCAGCCCAGAGACCAAGAAGGACCACCCTAAAACAGGGGCCAAAACCGACTGTGCACTCCACCGGATCCAGAACCTGGCCCCAAGTGATGAGGAATCCAGCTGGACAACACTGTCCCAAGACAGTGCCTCCCCCAGCTCTCCAGATGAAACAGGTACCCCTGGGAACGGGACAGCTCGGCCTGGTACTTTTCCATTGTTGTCTTTAACCAGCAGTGAAGTAAATCTCTCCTGGCTGAAAATAGTTGTCTCTAGCTAGAGAAACACATAGGTAAAATCAGACTGTGTATGGAAACTATCGTTAGTTTTCTCAAGCACATTGTGGATTCACTTCATTTTGGGCCATCTTTAAGTTGTTCTGGTATACATTTTCATAAAGAAATAGCCGTTGGTTGTAAGTATTGCAAATTGTCATATCTGATGTAGCCATTAGACTACTGGTGCTTGGGAGAACTGATTTTGGGTGCTCTGTCTAGAAATACCAAGTTTTGTTAAGTAAAATATAAAAGAAAAAATAGTTTTCAAGGGCAGGCTGTAAGTTAACCGAAAGAACCAACTATTTCAAAATTCTAAGAACTTTCTTATGCTTGAGCTTATGAAAACTTAAAAAGTTCAGAACATTGAAAGTCAGGTCTTTAAGGACATTTCCCTTTTGACCTTTCCTGGGGTATAATGTATTAGCCTGTTCCAACAATATTTGGAAGTAAAAAATGATACTCTCAAATGCACTTAGAAGTTCAAGATTCTAAGTAGTGTTGGTGATTTTGGTGTGTCAGTACTGCTGTCCATGTCTGTAGCTGGAGTCAGGAGTGGAGTGTTGTGACGGCAAAGAAAAGAGTCCTAAAAGTCCGCCATTCTTCCACATCATTTCCTCGGAGTTCCCACTCAGCCAATCAGAAAACTGTGAACTCTAGAGCACTTTGTGCCGAATGAACTCAATGCAAATAACATCCACACATGTGGCCTGGCATCTGCACTAGTAGCTCCCAGAGTCAGGTAGACCAGATGGCACACTGGGGAGTGAGGTGACGTTTTCCAATAGGTAAGGTAGGGAAAGCACAAGGAGCGAATTTTAAAAAGAGGAGAGGGTTCACCGACTTGTTCAAAAGAGGAAGAAAACAGGAGTGGTTTGAAGTGCCCTGTAAACCCTGGTTCCTTCTGTGTTTGATTTCATCAGCCTGCTTGGGGTTGGCTATGGCTGTGGGGAAACACGGGTGAGTGATTACATCTCTTCATTGCTGGCTCTGCATGTTTGGGAGTCATAATTATGTTTAGTAGTGTCGTTGCGCCCACAGTACTCTGTGACGTTTTACCCATTTAGAGAGTCCTGTACCTGACGTGCATTGTCACCTGCTAGCGAGTAAATCTATTCAAATATGGCCAGACTCAAGACCTTGTGATTTTCTGTGGCTGCCACAGCCTTCTGCTCTTGCAGGCAAGGTGTGTTCTGCCACAGTTAAATGTAAACGAACTAGAAGATAGTGAGTGAAGAGTGAAGCCTCTGTCCCCTGCCCTACCCTCTTCTCCTTACTTATGACCACCTTTTAGGAAAGCTGGTCATAACTAACTATGTGTTTTCTCTAGAAAACATTTTAGGCACGTGGCTACATTTATAATAATTTTTAGAAATTTAATCAATTTTTTTGGATATTATTTTTAGAGATCTTAGCTCTTAGAAATATAAACTAACTGTTTGTAATCCCATAATCTACATGATACAAATGACCCAGCCATTAGTTCCACAGTTGTGGATCCAACCGTGTATTCAAAATGTTTGGGGTAAAATTACAGCTGTTTGGAGCATGCTTGGACTCTTTTCGTCATTGTTTCCTGAAATAGCATAATAACAGTTCATGCAGCAGATACATTGCATTGTTACATGGGTGGGGTCCTGGAGCCAATTTCCCTGCAGTCACCAAGAGATAGAAGTAATACTTGAGGCGGGGTGGGATAGAGAGGGGTGAGATTGGGGGTGGGGTTGGGCAGTGTGACAGAGATTTAAAAATCCCCTCAGAAAATACACAAACTACTCATTATTAAAACTGGTTATTGTTCCAAGGGTTGGTTGTTCTGTTCTTAAATTTTTGTTTTAAAAAAATTTATGTAAGAAGTTAAAAGAAAAAAATTTTCAGATTAGACTACTGATGCTTTGCTTTTTCAACAATGTGTTTTATATGTAGACTGAAGAGATAGTTAGCTCAGTGAAAGATCACTTACTTATTATACACAAGGCTCTGGGGTTTGGTGTTCAGTACAGCAAACAGTAAAGGAGGGAGGAAAGAAGAGAGGGAGATAGATTGGGGTCCATCCCATCTTTCTAATCTAGTGCCTATTTTGTTTGTTTGTTTTTTGTTTTGTTCATGAGTATTTATTGTAATGCTTTTATTTCCAACAGCTAAGTTAAAGAGCTTTAATTTGTTCTAAAACTTTTTTGGTACAGATTTGTGTGGGGAGAACATATGTGGGTGCGTACATCTGTGTTTTACACAAAAGTGTTAGATGTCTTCTGTCACTCTCCAGTGCTTAAGAAAAACTGTTTGTTTATTCATCGTTTGTGTGTGTACACAAGTGCGTGCACTCATGTGGCATGCCACGGTGCGTGTGTGGAGGTGTGTAGATTAGCCTGCAGGAGTCCGTTCAATCTTGCCATGTAGGTCTCAGGATTGAAATCAGTTGTCTTTGGCTTTTGAGCTTGGAGAGCCTGGGAAAAATAGAACAGTCCCCATACGTACCTTAGGGCATCCTTTCTGAGTTAGAGTGCTGTTTAGAAAATGAAATGCATTGGCTAACCCCAGGACTGACCACTCCATACTTCTGGTTTTTGTTTTTTTCTGAGTTGTACCACCCCCCCAAGCTTTGCAGTGACATTTTTGCTTCATCAGTCGTGTGTACAATATGTTGCTGCCTTCTCCTCTTGTGTAGTTTGTCTGTTGAGAAAACAAGAGGTTGTTTGCAAAAAGAAAAGCATCTGTGACATTACTGGGCTTTTAACAGGGCTTTGGGAAAGTTAGTGTGTCTTGATCCTGGTTCTGAAACAAAGGGTTGGATTGTTTTGGTCTTTGAAAGAGAGGACTTAGGATCTAGTTAGGATTCTGTCATAGTTCTGTTTCCCTAGGTGCCACCAGGTAGACAGATGACTCAGACTCTGTGCAGTCGCTCTGTAAATTGCTTGGTGCCTCATTTAGACTCTTGCAGGACACAGATTTATTTGAGCCTCCCAGAGTTGGGAGACACCGAGTATAGATATACATTCCGTTCCTGTCCCCACCCCCTCCCTGGGATCAAGCTAAGCAGCTGTCTCTGCTGCTGAGCTGGACCCACGGTCTGAGATGGAACTTACATAATGGTTGTCTGATTTAAACTCACTGCAAAGGTGCACAAAGCCAGGATTCCACCCTGAGCCCAGAGGGTGAGGCAGCGCTTGTAGTAGTCCGACTTGGAGAGCATGGGCTCCAAGAGTCAGCTTTGCTAGTTCATTTTCCAAATGTGCCACGTGCAGGGCTGGTGTGTGGGGTGGGCGCAGCTTCTGCATAGACTTGCTGTTAAAGAGGAAAAGGGGGCATCTAGAAAGAGCCCTCGGGCTGGTGTGCAGCAGAGACAAGGGCTTGCTAAATATAAGTGCCGTTATTGGTGATCTTTATCAGTACAGTGCTGTGATGTAAGAGTTAAATTTACTTTTTAAATATTTTAAAATTTATTTATTTGTGTCTGTGAGTATTTGTGCACGTGTGTGTTGGTCGGGGGTGGGGTGGGGGTGCCCATGGAGGTCAGAAGAAGATACTAGATATCCTGGAGTTGTGAGCTGCCTTACGTGGGTACTGGGAACTGAACTCGCAAGGACAACAAACACTCTTAACCACTGGACATTAGCCTCCAAAGGTTACTTTTTAATTATGAGTTACCTGATTTTAGTTAAGACCTTGTAAACCTGAAAGACATCTTGCTGTGTGTGTTGTCCCTTCCTGGAATACAGGTGAGCCTGGTAAATGCGTCATGATAAAGTGAATGAAAATGGATGTTATCTTCACATCCCCAAATAGCCTTAATGTGATGAACAGACCACTTGATTGGTATGCTATTGATCAGTATCTGATTCTGGTACTGTCTGTATGTTTTATAACTTAACTGATCACCCTGTTTCATGTGTGTGATACTGAATGACTAAGGTTCTCAGGAAAGTCTGTCTGGTCCTGTCCTTGTCAACCATAGGTGACTGTGGTTTGAAGCCAGGTCTTTGGACGCAGTGTTCTGAGCTTTCATTGTCCGACAGTCTTGGGATCTAGTCATATAGAATGTATCTCCAGTGCTAAATACCTCTGACTTTATCCTGTTTGCTGTATGTGTGGTAGTCATCAGAAGAATCCAGAAAAATGGAAATTGTATCTTAGTGGACATGTCCATGCCTACAGATAATTAAGGTTTGACTCAGTTGCTGTCAATTTTGTGAAACATTTAGGAGATTCCATTCTCCGTATAACTCCCAAATATTTCCAGGTGTGTTACTGTGTTCTTCCCATCATTTGCTGCCCAACTTGAAAGTTGTCACTTGGACCCAGAACTTCATAAAAGCAAGAGTCAGGCCTCCATGGCACATGCATGAGGATCTCCCAGGGCACTCGTGGCACACTGTGAGAGGCCCCATGTGTGCTACCCGTTCACTGGTTGGAATGGATGTAGCTCATGATAGTTGACTACATACGTGAACCCCCAGAACACATGAGCACGGCCTGTGTGAAGGAGCTGTGGAGAGCAATTGCACAGGATTCCTACTCACACCCGGGATTCCAGGGAGGGTGAGTTTGAAATCAGTTCCTTGGTCTACCACAGCCTTCCTGTCAGAGCTGATAGGCGTGTCAGAGGAGTAGCTGCGTGGTCTTCACCTTTTGCCTGCACTTAGAGTTAATCCCGTCCTAGGGCAAAGTGGAACTCATTTGCATGCATAGTTTTCGGTTTTGTCACTGTGAATAATCAGATGGAGTCCAAAGCCAGGCAGAAACGAACAGGGCCACCAGCACAGCATGTCAGAGCTGGGGATGAATGCATGGCTCTCACACTTTTAGAAATTTCCTCTAAATGTTCGTCCTATCTCAAGACAGTCTTTTTAGTAATTCAGTTGTCATTTTCTTTTCCTCCTTAAACTTCCAGGATATCAGAAAAGTGCAGTTTTCAACTCTGCCCTGCTGTGTTAGCTGGGATCTCTCAGATGTGTGCGGTGATGTGCTAGCTTTCCTTCCGGCTGTGTCTTCTCTGTTGAGAGACCCATGGTGTGACAGGACGGACTCGGGAAGGCAGATGCGAGATATTTCTAAAAGAGTCAAGGCACACTGCATTCTACGGTAGATCGTGTTTCCTGAATTAGATTTTATTGCCTCTGGGGTAAAATGAATGACGATATTTCTTATCTTACCTCATGAAATTAAGAAAGAAATTTTGCCCAGCTTAGTCTTTGAAATTTTTAGGCCCAGAATATATTTCAGGCAGATGTGGTACAACATACTTTTGATTCCAGCTTCCAGGAGTCAGAAGCAAGCAGATCTCTGTGCGTTTCAGACCAGCCTGGTTTATATAGTGAGCTCCGGGCCAACTGCAACCGCAGAGTGAGACCCTCTAAAAGTGTGTGTGTGTCTGTGTCGGGGGCAGGGGGTGATGGGAGGGATGTGGTGTGTGGTATGGACGTGTGTATGTGTGTGTTTCCTGCAGCCCCTCTTCCTGTACTCCTGATGTACCTGGGATACTTTAGGAAGAAAGGCAGCTCCAGTTGCACCATAGATGACGTTACAGAAAATACTGGCTCGGGAGCTGGAGAGACGACTCAGTGGTAAAGAACTCTCGCTGCTCTTGCAGAGAACCTGGATCCAGCAGCTCCCAGCCCCCGCACGGCAGCCCACACCCCTCTGCAACTCCAGCTCCACGAACATAGTGTTCAAACATACACACACGTAAACAGTTGTACTCATAAAATAATAGTAAAACAAATAGATATTTAAAGAAAATATTGACTTGGGTTTCCAGGAGCTTCCAGTTGAGAGATTTTTACATTAAAATGTGGGCTCTCTTGGCTTCTATTGTAAATTAGGAAATCTTATAACCTAGAATCCAAATGGCAGAGATGAGAAACCTCTTCGGGCTAGGCCCCTCCCCCTGCATTCTTGTGGCGCCTGTCAGGCTTGGGGTCCTCTGCATCAGCTGCTAATGGCTTCAGCCTCCCTGCACTCATGGGATAGTAGAGTAGAAAGAAGCAGGCCAGCATTGATCTGTGCTCCTGCAGCTGTAAGCAAGTGTAAGCACATCACGGCAAAGCCTCCTGGAGAGCCACCTCGTTTAATCATAAGCGCCTAAGCCCCAGTCCCGCACCTTAACATGAACTGTTAAGCAGAACGCGATTGAAATTTCCAGAGACATCTTCAGATGACTTCTCAGCATTCTCCATCTGTGAATCTGGTTAGAGGAGGGTAAACATTAGCTTTTGAGAGCCAGCATGTGGGCGGTTCATAGATTCCATGCCTCAGGGCTGACTCAGTAAATGAACACGCAGTCCAGGCCCTATTGTATGGGCGGTCACCAACTCCCTCTCACTCCTGCTTTCTGTGTGTTTGCGTGTTTGTTTGGTGCTGAGAGTCCAAGGCTGGGCTTTGTGCACAGTTAGCATGAGCCCTACATGATCTCTCCCCCCATGTAATTTATGTATTGTGCATTCCTGTTAGAATGATGAAATAAAAGCTCCATGTTCAATCATTTGACTATTAGAAAATGTTCTGTGGTTCGAGTTCTGTAGGCACAAAGGGAGAGAATGAGATCACCCTTAACTGGTGTTTTGTACCTAAAAGGAGAGCCAAACTTGCTTATTTGGTAAGCATCTGTTACTTTCTTTTTGTTTAGCTTTCCATCAGTTACTCTTGAATGTGACAGAATGAATCTTCTGAAGTTTCCCTTAGTATTCTTGGGGACATTGCTAGTTGGTGTTTTTAACTCCGTAAGATCCCTGACCCATAAAAAGCCAATTTAATCCCCAGTAGGCATAAAGACTATTATTAGTAGAACCTTTCTCAGAATGCTCTGGAAGAAAAGGAGGCCTTTTCTTTTTCAATGTGGAACTGTTAGAAACTGAAGCCCAAGATGATTTCCAGCTTGAAATCATGGGGAACAGACTGGTTAGAGGAGCAGCAGGAAGTTCAAGGTCTGGGGATGCTCACATCTTTATAATAGAAACCCTTCTATTATAAAGCCGTAGAAGCACTTCTCAGTGACGCTCTGACCCTCCAGTCCCTGCTTTGCTCTCCTTAGGGTGATCCTTTGACCATCCTTCCCTGGCATCCAGCATGCAAAGGACAGGTGACACACTTTCCTCTTTCCCCAGAACAGACATCAACCACTCAGGATGTCAGAGTGGCGTTCAGCTTTTGATTTCTCGCCTCTGCCTCTGTTGCCTTTTGTTTTTCTTTCGTATACTATGGAACAAGGGTCCAAATCAGAGAATGAACTCAATGTACGGCAGATCGGAGACAAGCATTTGTACCTCAGGTGCCTTGTCTCATTAATGGAGGATATTGAATTGGTGGTGAATGAATGAATGAAGGAATGAGTGAGTGAGTGAATGAATGAATGAATGAATGAATGAATATTTTCAATGGTGCTGTTATTAAGGCTGGTAAGGTAGCCATGATCTGTTCATATGTTTTTAGGCAGCGCATGTCTTCCGAGTTCAGAACAGGCTTACTGCCTTGCATGGACTCAGGATCAGGACACATGGAGCTCACCCATACCTTCCTTAGAGCCCTTTTCCATCTTCCTGCTCATGCTTTCTGAGGCTTAGGGTCAGCTTGGCCTCATTAGGGTTTTGTCAATTTCTTACCTCCCCCACTCCCCGCCCCAAGGCCTGAGTGTTTCTTAGCTGTAAAATGAAAATGGTCATGGTAGTAATTCACCTTGTAAGATTGCCTACAGCGCCCAGGCACCATTCTGATTCTACAGAAAGCATCTTCCCTGGGTTGCGAGAAGCCTGACAGTCCATCCATGTTCAGTCTTTGGGACCCACTCCTACAAGTCTTCCTCTGACTGGACGTGTGCACCCTGGAACATACATGCGTGCTTGTGTGTGCACACACAGAGTTAGACGCACAAATGAACGCAATTTAAACGATTTTAAATAGAAAGCCCTTTCAGAAAACGTTGACTGTCGCTGCAGTAGTGCTGTGAAATGGAAAATTGCATCAGAGTCTAGACTAGGTCTGTTTTATCTTACTTAAAGTTTACTAGCATATGTTCATTATGTTTTGAACATTTTTACACGTGCGTGTAATTTAATCGCACTCCCCCCCCCCATACCCATTCTTGTCCCTTTTGGTTTTTGTTTTGGCAATGCTGAGGACTGAACTGAGGGTGTCTCTCGAGGGGCAGTTGCTCTGTCACTATGTCACATCCTCAGTCCTGGTTCTGGTGTCGTTGTCTTCCCTTTTATCCCTGGAAATGAGCTTATTTCATTATGCTTGTTTGAATGAATGATTGGCCCAATGAGTAACCTGTTATTTCATACTAAAAATACCGGCCTGTTCATAGCAGTTGGTGGTTAGCTTATGAGGTGTTCACATTAGTTAGGGAGACGTATACAGTCTTTGCTTCTCAGACTGCTGTGCTGGAAAATCTTTTGTAGGGCTTGTGGGAACACAGACATTGATCCAGTGGGTCTAGTCTACGGTCTGAGACAATTAAAAAGAAAACTTTAAAGTTTTTATTGTGAAATCTTAGCAATTTTTTGTTTTTGTTTTTGTTTGGCAGTTATGACTGTTTAGCCTTGAACTTGCTATGTAGACCTAGCTGTCCTGGAACTACATTACAAAGAGCTGCCTGCCTCTGCCTCCTGAATGCTGGGATTAAAGGTTTGTGTCATCATGTCTAGCCTGAAAATGTATTTGCAGTGAGTTCTCAGCATGTGCTGATATTTCTGTTAAATTTTAAACAAGCTTTCATTAAATACTGGCCAGGTCCATTCTGAGGTTCCCAGAAAATGGTGCGCAGTCACCTTTTACTTCAACTTCTATATAAGGTAAGCTCGTAAGGACACCACAGTTCCCATCAGATCCAGTCAGGGGCAAACATGCATCCTGACATATTTCTCTGCCTACATACTTCCCCCCGAATGTGATCATGCGCATCTAGTGTAGTTGGGTCAAAGAAACTTATTTAGGGCAGTGAAAACGTCTGGCTTGTTATCTCACCAGAACCATAGCCACCAGCATTCCAGGAAGTTAACTGTGCTTAGGCAAGTGGGCCTTACAGGGTAACGTAGGCTCTTACAACTTCTGGTGACTGGTGAGACAGGGCTGTGAGCTGTAGCAGAAAGGATCCTTTCTTGCTTGCTTTGTTTCTGGCACCTAGAACAAAGAGCGCCTGATGAATATGCCTGTATCCAAAATACAGTTTGGGAAAAATGCACTCACCTCAAAATATAATCTCAGTAGACATACATGAAAAAAGTCCTTCCTTTCAAATATAGATAGGTAGAAAAGAATAATATTGTGATAGCTTTTCAGGTCACTGTAGACAATATTGTATATTAAAGTTACATGAGGATTCCACAGCAGATAGTTCCTTAATAGGTCGTTTATAGTATAGAATCTGAAAGCTTCATGTTAAGCTTTTTGTTAGATATTTTAAAAATTGCTATATGCCACCCATTTGGTGTGGATGTTTATTCCTACATAATTTTTTAAAGACTCGATTATTTTCATTTCGTGTGTATGAGCAGTTTGCCTGTATGTATTGCTTTATGAGCGTGCATTGCTGGTAGAGACCAGAAGAGGGCAGTAGAGCTCCCTGGAACTGGAGTTACAGATGATTGTGAGCCTCCAAGTCAGTGCTGGGAACCAAACCTAAGTCCTCTGCAGGAGCAGCCCGTGTCGTAACTGCTGCGCCATCTCTTTAACCGCTTTCCATATTCAATTTCGTGGTATGTTATTGGAATATTGGCTTTGTGGGTCGTGAAGGTCTTCAGTTGTTGACACATTTCATTATGTCATGTGAAAATGCCACGTTTGTTCATCTGCCATGTCATTAGCAAGTCCTTATTGGGAAGCCGAGCTCACTCTCAGATACGAGTTTTCCTAAATCCAGAAAGCCTGCATTTCATCAGTGGCGACAATCAGACTCGGCCGTCTTCCATAACGACAGGCACAGCAGAAAGTTAGTTGACGAATGTCTGTCCGGTCAGCACCTCTGAACGGCTGTAGATTTCTGCCATCAGTTGTTCCGTCCACCAAAAGAGGTGCTTCATGAAGAGGCCAGGAGTTCATGTATAGCTTAGTCGTGGGTGCTGTCTGTGTGCTTCATTAAAAAGGTGTTCTCTTGAGGGTTGGGATTTAACGGCAGTTTGGTGAGTGTTTCTGTGTCCTCAGTGGCTTTCTTACTGGCAGGGTGTGGCACTGCGGTCACAGTGTCCACTGGTATGGCTCTTGCTGTGTGCTGAGACACCACCACATTTCCATTTTGGGGTGGGGGGCCCATCATTTAAATGTCAGCACATGAAAAAAGGCTATAAAATATCTTAGTATTATTAAAATAGCCTGTTCTAGTGGTTCCTTGAGTTCCTTTTGGGGGACTTCAGCTCCACTCTGGGTATGAAAAGCGAGGCTTCTAGCAACCTGGTCACAGAGGAGAAGCCTGCAGGTCCTGACTGACAGAGACGATTGATAAGTACGCGGAAGCCAGATTCGCAGACACTGATGCTCAGCTGAACTCACCTCTGTCAATGTTTGTGAGGAAGGGTGTCCGTTCCGTTTGTTTGTTTCTTCAATTGTTGCGCTTTGATTTCATGAGGAGAGGAACCAAACCCACAGCATGCTCTGCTAAGCTCTGCCACTGAGCTACATCCTCATCCCCACAGGTAACATTTATAAGATGAAGTCTGTGGAAGATATGACCATCAGTGAGTAATTTACTGGGGCAAGGAAGGCAGGGAGCTAATGTGGGGTAATCTGAGATGACAGGACTGTTAGTTAGACTCAATGTGGAATGTCCTTATTGATGAAAGGACAAATCTGTAGGGCTCAGTGATTGGATATGGAGTGGGTAAGGAGCGAGGTGAGTCAAAGATGTCACTTTCCAAGGGTTTCTTGCTTTCTTTTTTCTCAGATATTTATTTTTAGAAACCCAACTTGTACCTCTGTGGCCTGAGCTTCAGAATCCCTGCTTCCCATCTAGGAGAGGAAGCCATACTGTTGCAAGAACACCCATAAGAAACCACTTTGAAAATGGTGGAGTCACTTGAGGTGACATGTGCCATGGTTTCATTTGTGTTCTTTGGCGCATATGGGCACACTTGGACCCACTACCCGTTTCCCGTCTGAAGCCATGTTTGGTCTGGATGCCATCTGGGTGAAGCTTTTCCTCCATGATTTTTTTTTTTTTTTAATTTTTGCAGCTGTTAAGTCTGAAGGATCTGAGGTGGTAGTGTATGGAACTGCTGAGCCTGCCTTTCTCCCTCCCTCCATTATGGGAAAAAAAAATACCTTTTTCAGGTTGCTTATGTGGTGGAAACTGGAAGCAGAGCTGCAAAGTGTCAGCTTTAAGCTAAGGATTTTATGAAACATTTTTACAGTTGAGTAAATACTTGTGTATTTCCTGGATCGTAATAGAAAAAATGTGTTTCTTATTCTGACCACATTCCAGCCTTATAAAGTAGGCAAAAATTGTCCTTGGGATCAAATTTATCTGTAAATCTGTCGCTCAGATGATCTGGGTCTTTGGAAAGTTATTAAACATGTTTGAACCTGAGTGTCTTCATTTAAAAAGTCTGTACATGTGTGGGTGCGTGTGTTACTGTGCATGTGGAAATCAGGGGACAAGTTTGAACTTTTGTATTTTTCCTCCTTGTCTTGAGGCAGCATCTCTTGTTATGCTGCTGTGCTGTGTACACCAAATGAGCTGGCTCCTGAGCTCCAGGGCTATCGCCCAGTTTCTACCTCCAATCTCCCTATAGGAACACCGAGATTACAGATGCATGCCAGCACGTTAAGCCGCTTTTTGCTTTTGGAGGTGCATAGCAAGTGCCTTTACGCACTGACCCACCTCCCCAGGCCAAAACCCCCCATTTCCAAGTTCATATTGCCTTTCTCCGATGTTTCTACAGTGATTTGGTGAGCTTATAATACATAAAAACTAAATATTCGTAAAGTGTGTGCTTATTGATTGATGCAGACAGGCCTAGCGCTGAAAACAGTGGTCTTTGCTTCCCTCCCCTCATTGTCTGTTGTTTCCTAAAAGCTTCAGTGATGTCCATGGGGACCTCCTTTGGCTTGGTGTTGACATGGGTGTAGGGATTATCTTTAAGACAACAGCCTGGAGCTTGCACTAAGGAAAATGTGCTGGATCCTGATCCAAGCTGCCTACTGACCACTGACGTAGCAGTCAGGACAGTGACTTCGTAGCAGATAAATAGATGGTGGATCATCAGAAAAGAGTATGTGGACACCCTTGGCGGTGCGTTCAGTCACTCCAGAGCCTAACAATGTGTTATACCCGTGGAGAGATTTGAGTATCTGTGTTGGGGCATTCCCCCCGCAGCCTCTACTTTGGTCTGCAAGCGCAGCAGTGTTTGTTGAAACGTTCCATACCTTTCTGTTGTGAATCACCGATGAAGCTTTCAGAAATTCACTTTCTTCTTTGGTAACCTGTGGGCAATAACAATCACACCCATTTATTGAATGTCTCCTGTGTAGTATGCTCCCTGCAAATAAGATGGCATTTAATCGTCACGACAGTCCATCTGCAGAAAGGGGGCTTCCTTAAAAATGAGCATCTTTAAAGAGATAAAGCTGAGAAGGTTTAGATTCGTTGCTGAGAGAGCGAGAAAGATAAGGGCTCACATAAAGGTTTGCCTTAATAATCAGAATCTATGTCCTACATCCCATGTCCCATTCCTTTGTGGTCCTGAGAATTGGACTGTGTGATGGCAGAGCTGCTAAGGGAAGAGGTGCATTTCCGTGGCACTAAATCCAAGGTTTCCAAGTCTGTCTTCACAATCCTTGCAAGACAATATTTAGGTTTTACATGGCTATTTATTTATTTAGGCTGGGCCTCACACTTTCTCTTCCTCCTCTTCCATTTTTTTTTTCCTTTCCCAGTTGATTCAACAGTCCTCTGCAGATCCCCTTGAGACCCAGACTTGCTTTTCTGGAACCTTCAATGGTTGGTGCCATTGGACTCCTGATATTTAATCTCCCAGTCAGCTGGAGCAGACACCGTCCCTGTCTCTCTTCTCTTGAAGCAGTGATGACAGATCCGAACTCGGCACAGCAAAGAGAGCCCAGTTCAGCATGTTGTAGAATGGTGTGTACAATGTACATGCCTCGAAGCCTCTATGAACTGTTCATTGCAGTGCAGCCGAGAATAAATGATCAAACACACAAATTAACAAACAAAGCAAATATGTAGCTGGTTTGAAAAACCGATGCCTTTGAGAAACACTGTACTTTCTGTTAGCCTCAGGGGAAATTAAAAACTCTTGTGTTTTATTGATTTCCACTAAGCTCATCGGAGCGTTGTTTTTATAAAAGCTCAGTGATGATGGAGAGTCTTTAATTTTTGGAAGCGTAGATTTTTTTTTTTTTTTAGATGCAAAAGATTTGGGTGTTTTGCTTCCAGGAAATGAGCTGTGGATTTAGAAGTGTCCACCCCGGTAGGAGCCTTCATGTCCACTCCAGTGTGCTGCAGCGGTCGGAGGGTGAAGTGGGGGGGCAGGAAGGGACAGAACACACACCCTCCCTGAGCTACCCTTGCCTTGCCTTCTGCTAAAGGTCCCTGAAAAGTATCAAGGAGGCGCAAGGCATTATGGTATGGCTCCCCGCCTTAGAGAGTCCAGGTCAAGTAGTAATGATTACCTATCTGTTAATGCTGCCCATCAGTAAGTAGAGTAGAAGTTCACAAGGCCAACTTCCTCTCACTTCTTTACTGTGCCAACACATCCACTTTTTTCTCACTTACTGTGTGACAGGGAAAAGTGCAGGGGGCAATGGAAGACTTGGATGGCAGAAGACAGTGTCTCGTTTTACACTTCTTAACAGCTGTGTGCCAACCATTTACAAGTCCCTGACATTTGAGAATCAAAGAATTGTTTGTTGGGGAGAATTAAGATTTAACTCATTGGATCTTTTGTACATAGGGAACAGTATGTATCAAAACGGAGCTGGCATCTTGGGTCAAGTCTTCCAGTCTGGTTCTGCAGCTGTTGGCATCGTATGTGTGGCCAAGATACAGTCTTGGAACTGCTGTGTCAGTTAGCTTTGAGTTGTAGGGGCACAGTCAGTCAGTCCTGTTGACCTTTTGGTTCTCGCTCGCCTTATAAGCAGTCTCTTCACACCTGTTACCTCATTTGTACTCACAACAATCTTGCATAAAGTTATGTATATATACACACACATATATATATGGAAACTGAGGTTTGGAAGCACTGATTTCATCTGATGAACACTGGTATTTGTGTGTAAAATCTCACTGGAAAGCCAGGGAGAGGACAGGGTTATCATTCGAAGAGGCCTTAGAATTTTATCAGATCTCTTCTCCCTCTGATTCCCTTGGCCATATGGCACATGCTTAGACGGGTGAAAACACTTCCTCAGAAGCTCAGTGGTTGACATGAGTCGTGATGAGTTCTAGAAGTAGGGTGGACCTGAACAAGATAGTATTCATCTCCTTTCTAAAGCATTTCTACTTTTTCCAGCATGTGGTCATCAGTGCATAGCATCATGGGAGTGTCATGGCCTACTTAAGAGAATTGGGCACAAAGAGACCATGCAGCCCTTCATTTTGTGGAGAATGTGCTATGTAATTTTAATACATTTCAAAGAGTTAGTCATTGGATTGAAATGTCAAAATTTTTAAAAAGTCTCCTGAAATATTAAATGAACCTTCATATCCTTTAGGGCACGAATCAATGCCCACAGAGAACAAGGCCCATTGCAATAAAGAACCGGCTCAGTACAATTTATAGTATCATAAACTCCCACTGGTGATTAAAAATATGCTAAGCTGAAGAAGCAAATAGTTTTCAGAGCTGTATTACCAAATTCTGAATTATGTCGTATGCCTGTCTCAGCTACAACTCAGTGTAAGTTTCTGACTGGAAATCAAATATCTGAAAAACAAAGTATGGGAGTGATGTTTTGATGCATGTACTTGATTATCGTGTTGTTAATGCTTTGATCTTCTCTCTTCAAATGAGTAGAGTGGCAAACTGGAAAGGACGTGAAAATTCTAACTAAGAATTATCTCAAGGGCAGCATCCTGGAGATACAAAGTACATTTTGCCTCTATACTGTATAAAGTTTTCTTGGCCGTTTCGGCTGAGGTGATCCGGGACTCTGCTTTAAACTATTGATTACAGCTAAAAGGGGGAGGGATTTTCTGATGAGACCAGCACTCTCTTTAATAACCTTTCACAAAATCAATTCCCACCCTCCCCGCATGTCTTTTCAGGGTGTCATGTTTCCGAACCTTGGGAAGAATTTTTGTGTCTCCTTAATATTTTGTCATGATTTGTGCCCTCCCCTGCATTTATTCAAGCCGTTTGAAACAAAGTTCTTTTTAAGTGATTTATGTGGTGCTTGAAAGAGGGGCGTGTGAGGGATGTTGCCGTTTAGGTGGTGCTCACCGGTGCTGGATTAATTCAGCAGCTACGTGGTCTGCAGGCTCCGGCTTCTAGATCTCACCTCTTGGCTGGACTGAGGGAGATCATGCATCAGGGTCAGTCACACTGGAGGCAAATCTGGGGTGAGTGCACCTCTCCTGGCTGCCTTTCCAGTGAGTCTGTACAGGGGAGCCACGTGACAGACAGCTTCAGGTGGCGCTTCGGCAGTGTGGAGTGTGTGTCATTGCAAATGTGTTTGGGAGGTGTGGTTACACAGTCTGAGTCTACTGGGGCCACCGAGCTGAACTCTCGTTTATCCGAAGCCGTTTGCCTTGCTTCACGTGTGAAGCTGATCTAGAAGCATGTGAGGGAGGGAAGGTCACTCCCGGGAAGTGTAACTCAGGACCCCAAGGATGTGGGTGGCAGAGGGATTGAGAGTGAATTGTGCAAGGCACAGCGAGAGACCTAGTTTCTAACCGTGGGCAGTATTTCACTGGGGTTGCTTCCAAACAACAAATATTACTTCCTCTTCCTCCTCCTGTTCCTTTTTTTTTTTTTCTGTTTTGTTAAGAGAAATAAGCTCAGTGGTTAAAAGCACTGGCTGCTCTTCCAGAGGTCCCGAGGTCAATTCCCAGCCTCGACATAATGGCTCACAACCGTCTATAATGGGATCTGATGCTCTGTTCTATCATGCACGTGCACATGCAGATAAAGCTCTCATACACATACATACATATATACGCTTTTTAAAAAGAGAGAGAAATAAGCAGTTTTGGCTTGATGAAGTAGCTTGTGGAGATTGCTCCAAATCCAAGTTCTTGGCTTTCCTGGGGCTCGAGAGTGGAAGTCTGGAAATTGGGGTCTGTGCAACCTGAAGAATTTCAGGCAAGAGCCTCTCACTTGTTTTTGTCTTTGCGTGTCTCTAAGACACCTAAATTACTCAAGTGGAAGAAATCTGTACTCAAGTTAATGCAAACCTACGAATTTATCCCAACCAAATGATTTTGTTAAAAGCAAAAAGCCTTTTTGTCATAGTGAAATTCAAAATGGACCAAACCCTGATGTTTTTCTCGCAGATTCTGACTTGTAGCTAGAGTGTTACATGGTTCAACTTGACAGAAATTACTGGTGGCTATCTTTTTACTCAGCTGTACTCTAATTCAGATTGACTTTTTAAGGTCAATCTTCAAATGATTGATCGTTTAAAAGCATTATTATTTTAATACTCAAGGGGTTTAATGTGAAGCTGTTTCAGAATGGGGAAAATATAATTTTGATTTTAGTTTATATGATAAGAAATCTGCCTTTAATAGGAACTAAACTTGCCCTGATTTCTGTCTTCATTTTTCCTCTGTGGATGAGGCACTCAGTATATTAAACATGAAATTCAGTGTAGCTGAAGTGGTTTTACATGCTAATGAAGTCGATACCAACATGAGGACACCTGTCTTGGTCACAGGCACCTGTTTCAGCTGGCATGTGCTCACCTTTGGTGCACCAGTGGGTTCTGTGGTTCCTGTTGTCACCTGCTGGGAAGCCTACTTTTCTTTTATAAATTGGGCTGTTGGTGCAGATCTGAGTTACCCCAGATCAACATAACTTGATCACCCATTGGTGGTTTAATTTTCTTTTAGTTATTAGCCTATAAGGTTTGGATTTTTGTTAACTTACTAAGGTACTGAACAGCCACTAAAGGCACTAAACGGCTGAGTGCTTAGTAGCTGTCAGCCACTTTTACTGTGCTTTACAAGCTAAAGTAAAGATAGGCAGGCTTACCACCTTTGTCTCCCCCACGTCTCCTCCCTCAGACTGTATAGAACATGTGCATATATACACATAGCGTACATACATGTGTGTACATGTACATGTACGTTGCTTATACCATATAATCTACTCGTGTGTATATACATATATGTGGCATGTATCTGTCCCCCATTTACTTTCCAGAGGGTGCTCTGCTCCTCTTCTATCTATTCTGTTTGAACTAGTGGGAAGACTTGTGGAGCTTTCCTGCTTTATTTCTGGGAAAGGAAATCCATCCCAGTGACGAGAAGGGGCCGTCCTGATGGCCTACATCCTGGTGGTCCACATCCTGGGAGGATGAAGGGTAGGAAGAAGTACAGCCTTGGGTTTGCGTCAGTCTTTCTGTCTCCTGGCCCAGGTCCTGGCTCTGGGTCTGGGATAAGGAGTTGCCTCTTTACTGAGTTGTATGTGTTTGTGTTTAACCGCTAAAACTTAAATTTGGGTTGGGGTGTGAGGCTGTAGAGTTAGTTCAATAGATAAGAACACTTGTTGCTTTTGCAGAGGACCCCGCACCCACATGGCAGCTCACAATCGTCTGTGACTCCGGTCCCAGGGGATCTGATGACCTCTAAGAGCACTAGGCATGTATGTGGTGCAAGATAATAAATGCACCTTTAAAAAGAATTAGTGGCTAGGGGTGAAATATATGCAAACGTGAAGGCTCACATAAAAGCCAGACATGGTAACTGATAGACTTGGTAACTGACCTGTAATCCTAGTGTTTGGAGGCAGAGACAAGGGGTTCTCAAAGCAAGGCAACTAGCCAGACTAGCTGAACCTAGAAAGTTCTTGACTTCGCCAAAGGTCCTTCCTCAAAATAAAAGGTAGACAGCAATTAAGAAAGACACCCCACGTGAACCCCTCCCTCCACACATGTATTCACACCACACGCCTAAACATACATGAGTACCTAAGGTTTCTTTTCATCGGCTCTTCATTACTTGATGGCCTAAGAAATAACCAAATACGAGCACTTACAGAGAAAATATGATATGTTTTAAATTCACTAAATAAATGGGTCCTGTCTAGTCTGGAAGAGAGAAAAGTTGTTGCTTTAATCAGAGAACCAATCTACCCTGTCTGAAGAGAAGAGCAGCCAGAATGTGCTTTCAGACATGTCATTTGTCAGCTTTGGTTATCAAGTACTGAGGGGACTTCGTATTTCTTGAAGGTTGCTGTGGCTAAGTCTATTAGGGCTGCCATAAAAAACCCCATACACAGAACGCCTTGTACAGCCAACAAACATCAGCTTCCCACAGTTCTGCAGCCTGGAATTGAGAGGTCAAGGTGTGGGTTGGGTAGGTTTCCTCGGGGCCTCTCTGATTGAATTGAGATGCTGTCATGCTCCGTGGTCCCCTCCCTGTACACAGCCTTGATTATGTTTTTTCTTCTAAGATACTGGTCATGGTGGGATTGCAATCTCACCATGAGGACTTCAATGAAACTGGTGGTTCTCAACCTTGGGTTGTGACCCCTGTGAGGATCAAATGACCCTTTCACAGGGATCTAAGACTATTGGAAACACAGGTATTTATGTTATGATTCATAACAGATAACACAATTACAGTTGTGAAGTAGCAACAAAATAATTTTATGGTTGTGGGGGGGGCATCACACTAGAAGGAAACTGTGGTAAAGGTCACTGCATCAGGAGGTCGAGAACCACTAATTTAATATTACCTGCCTCTACAATAGACCTGTCTCCAATCACAGCTGCATTCTGTAGTTCTGGGATTATATATTCATTTCACATTAGAATCTTGAAGGGACACGGTTTAGCCCATATGAGATAGGGGGGTTTGAAATTGAGTGAAACAGAAAGTTCTTATAGGGTAGATTTTGCTCTGTTACTCGATCTTCATGGGTGAGGCTAGAACCAGGGCATCCTGGTATCTGCAGTGTCTGTGAACAGTAGTTGCCACCCAGGCAGCCTGAGCAAAGCAATCACAGACCTTTGTAAGTAGAATTTCTTTCCCTAATGTGTTTGTGTTGCCGAACATTACAAAGGCATTGCCTTCAGTGCTTAAGTACCTGTATTAATGGTAGAGAATATTCATGCAGAAAATGGAAAGACAATGATCAGCTCCCTTATCAGTGTCAGTTGGTTTTACACTCCGGATTCAAAGCGTATGTCTCTTCCTTGCCAAATATAGCAAGCACTATAAACTAGACGCTTAGGCTCACATGCCTCATCTATAAAGGATGGGAGTGTTCAAGGGAGACTGTTGGCTTGAAATTTTACATTTATTTATTTGTTGTTTATGTGTATATGTGTGTGTGTGCATATGCCATTCCACTCACAGTGGTCAGGGTCAACGTTCTGGAGTAGGTTCTCTCCTACTGTGTAGGTTCTGGGATCGAACTTCAGTCTTTAGGTTTGCTGGCAAGCACTTTTGTCTGCTGCACCATCTTGCTTGTAACTTTAGCGTACAGAAATTGTGATGAAAACGTGTATGACCTGGGTCTCGGTCATAGAGATTCGGACCTGTCGGGTCCAAAGAATCTTCCTTGTTAATAAATAACCCTAAGTTAATCTAAGACTGATGGAACCCCATTGCATTTTGAAAAACGAATCAGAGCTCTCATGCAGTTATGAGGAAGCTGGAAGATGGGATGCATTTAAGGAAAAAGCCCTCCTTTGATATAGAGTACATGTAGGCACTGCATGCTGCCCTTTTTTGGTCCTCGCCTCCAGGTTAGTTTGTTTTGACACAAGCTACAGTCATCTTGGAACAAAGAACCTTGGTTGACAAAATGCCTCCCTCAAATCGATCTGTAGGCAAATCTGTGGGGCATTTCCATGATTAACGATTGAGGTGGGAGGGCACAGCTTACTGGGCAGGTGGTACTGAGTTGGTTCTTTTTGTTTGGTTTTGGTTTTTTGAGACAGGGTTTCTCTGTGTAGCCTTGGCTGTCCTGGACTTACTTTGTAGACCAGGCTGGCCTGGAACTCACAGAGATCCATTTGCCTTTGCCTCCCAGAGTGCTGGGATTATAGGCATGCACCACTGAGCCTGACTTTCAGTTGTATTTAAAAGAAAAAAAGAAAAGGAAAAGCAAGCTGAGTAAGCCATGGAAGCAAGCCAGTAAGTAGTACTCCTGTATGGTCTCTGCTTCAGTCATGTCCATCCATCCGTCAGCTCTCCCATTCCCTGACTTGACTTCCCTTCATTATGGACTACAAGCTGTAGGATGAAATTAACCCTTTCTTCCCCAGGTTGCTTTTAACCGTGGTGTTTATCATAAAAACAGAAAGCAAACTAAGACACCACCCTGTTTGAATTCCATATTGTGTCTGTCTGCAGCAATTAGGCTATGAAGACAGAGCCATCTAGCTGTCGACACCGTCTTAAACCTCCTCTTGGAGTACCTCTGCTTTCCTCCCTTAGGGCTTGCTTAATTAGACCAGGTTTACCCTGGATAAGCCTCTTCCATGAACTCAGAGCAGATGAGAGAACCTAATCAAACATGCAAAAAAAAAACTATTTCACTTTATAATGTAATATAATCCCAGGATATTACTCATAGTTCTTGCTCATGTTCAGGAGAAGGATGCTATCCCGTGTATAAACCAGGAGGACTTCTGCCTACATGTTCAAGGATGTGTATTGTATGTTAAGTATCAAATTTGATTTATATTTTAAGACGTGTGTGTGTGAGAGAGAGAGAGTGCACGCTGGAGTACATGCATGCCTGCGTGTGAAACTATGTGTCTCTCTTTGTGTGTGAGTACACGTGTGTGAGTGCCCTTGGATACCAGAAGAAGGCATTGGATCCCCATGTAACTGGAGTTACAAGTGGTTGTGAGCCTCCTAACACAGGGGATGGAGTCAAGTTCAGGTCATCTGCAAAAGCAGCAAGTTCTCTTAACCACTGAGCTATCTCTCCAGGCCCACATAATTGATTTTTTTTAATAGATTTATAACTCTTTATAAAAATTAACCTCTGGGGAATTTCTAATTTGAATTGTATGGATTCTACCCTGCAACTTTATTTCTTTGTTTTTAGTTTGTTTTTTTTTTTTTCCTTTGAGACATGTGTTTAGCAGATTAAAGTATGTTACCTAATCCTTTGTCAATTTAGAACCAAAAAGCATTAGAAAAAACTAGAGCACACCCAAGGACCTGCATTCATGATGCAGTGAGAACCAGTCTCAGGTCCCAGTCGCAGAGAAAGCCCGGGTGTCTGCTGGCTCCTACCCCGGGAACTTTCTGCCTTTTTGTTTTTTTCTGTACAGCTCCTAAATTTTTTAAAGATGTGCTTCAAGTATCCTTATTAATAAATCCAGGGCTCATTGAATTAATGAATAATTTTCTTATTTGCCATTATCATCTTGAATTAGAGCATTTTCTTTCTAATGTGTTATGAATTAGTTACTGAGCGAAATGGAATCTTGGATGAAATGAGATTTTGTTGTTTACTCAAGAGCATAAAATCTCAGTAATCTTCATAATGGCAGGCACAGTTGGGGACTTAGAGAGCTCAGGGAAATGCTGGGACCAGAGAGAGCTTGCGTGATTCAGCTGCCTTGCAAAAAGCCCTTTTTGCAGTTGACAGTTGGATTGATACCCATTAGGTAATTTTCAATGCTTTTTCCTTAAGCATAAATATGATCAACTAGTTGTCTTTTTCTTTTGGAGTAAAATCTCTCTCTGACAAAAGATAGTCGTTTTTCTAGTGCTTCGTTTTTAAGCCTCCTCTCTGTCTCACCAGGTGACGTAATGGGCGGATAGATTTACATCTACCTTACAAGACGGTTCTTACCAAATGTAAATCTCGGTGGCTCATGGTCAAGAGTGACCAAATGTCCTCTACCAGCCAGAGTGACCAGAATGAGGTGGCATTTGTTCCAGCTTCTCCAGCTGACTTGAGACGAAGCTGACATCGCTACTGTCCTTTGGCGGTTGTCAAGGCAGGCTTATGGACCAGGTCCCCAAGGTCAATGCAGTTACAGCAGTAAGCCTGACCTTTCTGCCATCTTCTGCATCATAGATGATTACAGGTACAGAGGATAGCATCTCTCTTAGACCCGGATGAAAATGTCTGGTCCAGGTTGCCCCTGTCCCACCCTGAAGCCTCTCACTGGGTCACGTTGCTGTCACACCTTCCAGAGCCCTGGAGCAAGGTGCTGTGTTTCACCTTCCATGTTATCCGGAACTCTTGCTCACAGCTGCTTTTTCTCTGTCGGAACAAAGGCTGCTGGTGGTTAAGGACAATACGGCCAGTCTTTCTGGGGGTCTTGTTTATCATTTATTCAGTGATTGACTGGTTGAGATAGGGTCTTATTTATCCCGGGCTGTTTTCAAATTCACCAAGGGTGGCCTTAAACTTCTGATCCTCCTGCCTCCTCCTGCTGGGATATCAGGTGAGCACTACGACACCCAGTTTAATGGAGTGATGTGAATTGAATCCAGGGCTTTGTGCATGTTGAGGTTATAGATAAGAGCTACCATACCCTGTTCAAAGTCTTAAAAATGAAGTTTTATCATTCCTATGGGACAAGATGATTAGGAAAATTGTCAGCAGTCCTAAGACTTATTTAAACTAATGAAAAACTAATTTTAAGGATATTTTTGTTTCTGTTATAACCACCATCATTCTTTCTTTCCCCTGAAATATTCAGTTGTATAGAATTAGCAATCTATAAAAATTTCCTTTAAAAAAAAAAAAAAACAACCTAATAATGTGGAATAAAGAAAATCAATTGAGCTACATCTCCGGCAGTCATTAAATATCTGCCGCACACTCTAGTCTGAGCTTAGACCCCAGAAATGAGAGGATCTCTCACTCCGGGTGCGCCACATGTTTTTGATGTGTGTGACCACATACTTCGATGCTCTTGATACCAATAAACCCCAGGTCCCTTTAAAAGTATGCTGAGTTCATTGTAATTCAGACTGTTTCTCTACCAGTACCTACTGAGAATACAGCAAAAGGCACCCAGGTATTTGGGTGTTGAAAGCTTCTGCCCTCCATACCCCGGAGAAGGGCTTTGCATTTGGGGACTATTTCCACACCTCAGAGGGCGAGGTTAGGCGTTTTTCATCTGTGAGATAGGGAGAAGGTTAGACAGAAGCTGGGCCTCACTGCACTGCAAACCATGTTGTTCTTTTGTTGTCTGTGGGCGCTCATCTCTGCCCCACAAATGGCACGGCCTTACTCACCAACTGTGACCACCCTCACCTCATAGGTTCATTGCCTGCCTAGTGGTCAGGGCCTCTGCTATCATGTACGCTAAGTGCGTGCGGCCGCTCTGTCATCCAGCGAGTCTTCTGCTTTTCAAAACCTTCTACAGTTATATTCTCCAGGACATCCCAAACTAATAAAATAACATTGGCTAATTTAATGTTGAAACAGAAGCGTGCCCCCTGGTGTCAGGTGAAGAACTAGCATCTTGGCTAATTTTCTTACTGAGTCTTACTAACTCATTTAGTTTTTATAGTAAAATTGTGCTTTTCACATAAGTACCATTTAAAATTGCTGTTGAATTGTTTCTATGAAAATGAATTTTTTATTCATTTTATTCATCATTGTTTTTTTTCCAGGTCTAACTAGTAATTTAGAATAAAAGCCTTAATTTTAGCAAATTTGTATAGATTGCTAACTCCATACAACTGAATTTTATAGAGCAAAGAAAGAATAATGGAGGTTATAATAGAAACAAAAATATTTTGAAAATTAGTTTATTATTAGTTTATATAAGTCTTACTATTGCTGAGAGTTTTCCTAATAATCTTGTCCTAAAGGCATGATCAAACTTCATTTTTAAGTCTTTGAGCTGGGTATGATGGCTCATACCTATGATCCCAGCACCCAGAAGGTGGAGCCAGAAGACTCAGGAATTCACGGTCTTTCTCAGATATGCAGCAACTTCAAGACCTGCCATCTCAAACAAGGGAACAAACCTCAAGAGCCCTAAATGCAGTCTTTTGAATAACTTACATTTCCTGGTTCGATTAAACAATGATGCATGCATTCATGAGAGTCCCCAGGCTCTGAACTGATCAAATCTTAACAAAGTAAAGACTCTGCTCCCTGGTCCGTAAAGAACAAGGCTTACTGAGGAGAAAGTGGTTTTTCTTGCTTTTTTTCACTTAGATTCCTTACCTGAAGATTATTCACACCCACAGGACCCCTCACCATCCTGGTTTCCCTTCTAGGCTAACTTAAAACTAAAGACTGTGTGAGACGGAGTATTTTGCACAGTGCACAGAAAGGTCAGGACTTACAAACATTAGAAGAGAAAGGCGTTTTTTTAAGTTATTATTTAACGGATACATAGAACGTAGAAGCTATACATATTTATGAAATACAAGGTAATACATGGAAATACTGCATCATGTTTAATTTTTTGCCTCAAAAAAAAATCAACATCTCTATATGGGGGAAAGCATTCAAAAATTTTTTTAAGCTTTCAGCAATCTGCCCTGGATTATCATTGTCTGTGGTCACTGTGGCATGCCAGGATGTCTCATTCCTCCCTAAGTGTAACTCAGGACTGTTGATCACCCTGTCTCACCCCATTTCTGAAAATATTTATCAGTAACAAATGGAGGACCTCAGCTTCAAGAAGCTGCAGTTCTACTGCAGGAATCTGACAGTAGTTAAACATATTTAGACACTATTAGTGCTGATTACTCTTCAACACAGAAAACCACTGTGGTGCGAAGACTCGGGAGAACTAGACCAATGGTTAGAAGCTGAAGGAAGGGCAGGAGGCCAACCAGAGGAGCTGCCTTCTCAGCTGTGCCCTGAAACACGTTTCACCTCAGGGCTAGAAGGGCCCCATCCCCTCATCACCCTTGGCCCTGCCTAAGAAGGTAGCAGGCACCTCCCCCTTGGCACCGTGGCCGCTGTCAGACATCCTGAAACCCAGGACCATCAAAAAGAGAACCAAGTTCAGCCAACACCAGTCAAACCAGTGTGTCAAAACTGTGTCTAATTGTTGGAAACCCAGAGGTATTGGCAAGAGGGTGTGCAGAGGCTTCAAGAAGCAGAACTTGGTAGGCATTGATCATAGGAAGGAGGAAACAAAAGCCCTACTGCCCCATGGCTCCTGTGACTTCCTGGCCCAGCATCAACGAACTGGAATCTCTGGGGAAGTGTAGCAAGCCTTAGGGAGCTAAGACCGCCCACGGTGTTTCTTCTAAGAATGACAGGGCTGTTTGGAAATAGTAAATGCAGCTGGCTATCAAAGCCATCATTCTCAGTACTGGGGTACTTGTGAGGGTCAAAAATAAAAGAGGGCCAAAGAACCTTGAGAGCCTTTTAGTCTCATCACTGTCATTTAGATATGTTTCTAATGTAGTGTCATAGGTGTCACAGATGGGATGTGGCACGTTAGAGGGAGGGGAGTGTGGAAGAAAGGATGGATGCTTAGGTAGAGGGATACTGGTAAAGGTGTAGCCCAGTTTTGGGTCAGCTAGGGAGGAAGGGCCTTAGTGCTGACCTCGAGAGCTCTGAGAACACGTCCATTAGCAGCGCTACAGACAAGCAGTTGTGGGAACAGTTGTTATTTGGAGTAATAGCCTTGAGTTTCTAGGAAGAGGTAAAATTAGCGTCGGGTACATTAGTAAGGCGGAGGGGTGAGCACTCAGCCGGCAGTGTTCAAGTCCTCCAGTGCTTAAGGCTGTTCTGGCCTCATGAGCATGTGAGTTTCCTGAAGGCAGCGATCCTGCTGTTGCACTCATATTATGTTATGCTCAGGAATGAGCTGGAGGTGCAGCCCAAAGTAATGGATTGCTCGGTGTCCTCAGATCATGCTAAGGAGATTTGCTTCTCCTGGGTTCATGGAGATACTGGATTTGGATGTGACTAAAACTGCACGTGTAGGCAAACCGCATGCAACCTTCCCAACACTCTGCCACCTGGTGGCTAGGCACTTTGTGGCTTTTAAGAGTCTGCTTACTATAATAAAGCCGCCAGCCTTTTCACAAATGCATGCCTTTCGTGTATTGATTTAAAGGTCTGTTGGAGCATACGTTTATCGTATCTGCTATGTGGTTGGACCCGGGCAAAATCCCAAAAATGTGTTATGGTAACTGTTTCTCCCTGTGTTCAAACCATTCTGAATATAAGTATCTCCAGATATAGCAATGACTGTTAGTGTTGGGTTGTTACAGTGTTGAATTATGTCCTCCAAAAAGTTCAGAATCCCCATGAATACCTATGAGTCTGACCTTATTGTGATATTGTAGATTTCATCAAGTTTATATAGAGGCTGTAGGTGAGCCCTAATCCAACATGACTCGTGTTCAGGGAGATGGCTCACTTGGTAAAGTACATGTTGCACGAACATGAGAACCCGAGTTCAGTCTCCACATAAATCGCCAGGCACTCAGCTCAAGCATGAGGAAGAAGGGAGAGGAGGATCCCTGAGCCTTCTTAGCCAGTTAATCTTGCCAAAATAGCCAGCTCCAAGTTCAGCAGGGAACCAGTCTCAAACATAATGGGGAAAGTGATTGAAGAAGGTAGCCACTGTTAGCCCCTGGCAGAGAGGGTACAGCCACATGAAGACAGAGGACAGTGGCTATGTAAGGACAAAGCAGGGCTGGAGTTGTGCCACCACCCATCAGAGCATGTCAGAGCCTGCCAGGAAGTGATAAGGCAAGGAAGAAATCTCTCTTAGAATTTTTGAAGCAAGCCTGACTCTACCAAGTCCTTTATTCTGGCTGTCTAACCCCTAGAGCTAAGGGACAGTAAATCTCTGTTATTTTAAACCGTTCAGTCTGTAGTGCTTTATTACAGCATGAAGGGCGCTGGGGCAAAATAACCACTCTGGAGGGGTGATGAGCTGTGTTTAAAGAGGATCTTTAGTAAAAGAAAAAGTTACTAGTTTAAGGAGAAGTTAGGGGTAAAGGCAAGATGGAAAAGAACCCCAAGGAGTAGGTGAGCCTTAAGGGGTGGCAGTAGCAGGCTTCCAAGGACCAAGTAGCACAGAGGTCCTGGCACCCAGACAGAGCTGAACCTGCATGTATGGCTAGAGGAAGTCGTGGCCTGACCCTAGCCCAGCTGACCCACTCCCTGGCTGAGTGATCCTGGGAGTTGGTGTTCTGACCTCTTCTTCCTTCCCATTCTGTGGATTTGTGGAGTCTCACATGGCCCAGTGACATGGGACCTGGTTTAACCTTCTGGGACACAGGGCAGAGTGGACACAGAGCAGGGTAGGAGTGAACAGATCTGGAAGGGGCCTGGAGACTAGCCTTGATGTTAAGGGAAGGGGCATGTGTCATTCAGATCTGCTTAGAAGATGGAAGAATTGATTTCTAAGTTGGTTTCATAAAGTACTAGTTCTCAGCCAGTACGTGTGGTTTAGGATACGAGCCTCCTGTCTAAGACTCAGGGCTGTGGAAGTCATTTTACAAATTATCTTTAAGTACCCGCTGTAATGCTGGGTCCAAGACATGCCCTGGGGTCTGAACACTAAATGAAGTTAAATTTGTCCTTGGGCTCATAGAACTTGCAGTCCAGTGGGCACCAACTGTGTTAGCCGCGGCTAAAATGCCCACCGGACTTGTGACTTCTCTTAGAATGCTCGGTGTGACTGCAGATTACTAAGTGGATGCCACCGTTTCCTCGCGGGCTGTGAGGTCCATGAGGCCAGCGTAAGGGTCTCACTGCTATGTTCCATCACCTCGACTGCTGCTTGGAGACTTGGAGATGTTCCTGAATGAAGTGAGTGAACTCACGCCCGATATTTGCTGTCTAAGAGCTTCTCAGAAACTGGAAGGGCTTCCGCTGTATAAAGTTGGAAATTTTAAATCTATTAGGGATTTGGTTTTTTGTTGTTGTTGTTGTTTTGTTTTGTTTTTTAAGGATTGTTTGAGTTAATCCTTTGCAAAGCAAGCATGCCTGAAGATAATGTGTTTAGGGAGCTGGAGTTTTGTTTAGAGCTCTTGTGGTTATAGAGCAGTGTTTCTCAGCCTTCCTAAGGCTGCGACCCTTTAATGCAGTTCCTCATGGTGTAGTGACCCCCAACCTTAAAATTATTTTTGATGTTGCCTCACAACTGTAATGTTGCTACGGTTATGAGTTGTGATGTAAATATCTGCTAGGCAGGGCCCAAAGGGATCACGACCCACAGGTTCAGAATCACTCTTTCGAGCCTGAAATTGAATGCTCTCTTTGTGTTTTGTTTTTCTCTGGTCACTGTTCTTATAAACTGACCCCTCTCCCTCCCCGACCCCAGCCCCACCTCCCCAAGAGATCTCCATTGAAGTGAAAACCCAACTCCAGGATGGTAGCACACACCTCTAATCCCAGCACTCTGGAGGCAAAGGCAGGTAGATCTCTGTGTTCCAGGCCAGCTAAAGCTATATAGTAAGAGCCTGTCTCTTTTTAAAAACAACAAACAAATAAACAAGGAACCTCAACTCTGAACATGAATGGCACGTTATATGTGGTGGCCTGGCCACATCTAAGGCAGTGTTCAGCTATAGACTAGGAATTTAGGGGAGTACGTGTGTGTGTGTGTGAGAGAGAGAGAGAGAGAGAGAGAGAGAGAGAGAGAGAGAGAGAGGGAGGGAGGGAGAGAGGGAGAGGTTTCTCTTCTCTTAGTAGCCCTGGCTGAGATTAAAGGTGTGCAGCAGCAACACCACCTGGTCCTATTTTTTTTTAAGACAGGGTCTACCCTGGAATTCAATATTCCTGCCTTAGTTTCCCCACTCCTGGGATTATATGTCCCTCCACACCTAAGAGCCTGCAGGTGCAGAGGGAATCACAGCACTGTAATGGATTTTCTTTGTGTACTCTAAGACATTTTGCCTGTATTAAGTTAGAGCTGTTAGACTCTTCAGTGGCTTTTCAAATGTCATTTACTAAGAAGCCGCTGCTCCTGTGAATGACCATATAAGGAAAACATTTTGAGGAAGACTATTGCAGAATCCAGGAGCAGTTGTATTTCTAGTGGGGAGACTGGAAGAGAATGGAACGCTGCTGAGTTCGCCACTTCCTCACTTCTGCATAAAGATGTCTAATGTATCCCTCAGAGACCTCACTCCAGTCTCTGTGTCCTTTATTCAGATAAGCAGAGGATTCACTCTCTGTGCTTGTCAGTGGTATAAAATGCCTTCTCAGCTCCAGAGTGGTGGAGGAAATTACTTGTAAAAAAAATTAATGAAGGAAATCAAAGAAACGTAGAGGTAGGTTTGTAGAGACAATGGAGTGATTATAAGTCTAAATTTTTGGAATAAAATCTCTCCTTCCCCCCAGACCTAGAGTCTTACTAGGTGCTAACATGCTAACGGCTCCCGTCGTTAGGTGTGGCTAGAGTTAGTCTGTAGACATCTACTGAGCAATGAGATGCTTCATAACTCCGATGGGTATAGCAATTATTATTCTCAGAACAAAACAACAACAACAAAAAACAAGCCAGAAGCCTGAGGTGAGGAGTATGTGTGAAGAAAATCCTTCTACCTCTGAGACATAAATGGTAAATAAATGGCACCGTGAGCTGTGAACCAGACAGCCTTCCAAAAGGCTGGGGGGTGGGGGAGGTCACAAATGTGCATCTGCTGTTCTTAAGGAAAAAAAAAAAAGCACCTCAGTGTCTGACAAGGCACAGTCCTTCATGTGTGCTGAGCTTATGTGACAGCTGGCCTGGGCTGAAAGTTTTCCCAGAACACGGGGCTTGCAGTGTTAGACTAGCTCAGACTCAAGTCCCACAACACCTGGTTGGTCACCCTAACTATAGCTCCACTTGTCCCAGTCTGTAAGCCTGCCTTCTGCTCACCAGGGGTGCCTCTAGTGAGTGTGGGAACCCCAGATGCTCCCCACTTTTAAATGCCTCCTAGGAAGAAGTCTGCTCTGAGTTGAGCCCACAGCATTGGGCTCAACTGTGGTCCCGTTGACAAGACATTGCTGAAAGAGGGTTGGACACAGAAAATTGTCTTCAGTCTTAAAAGGAACAAATATAGACGTGGCTGCTGGGGGTTGGGGCCAGAGACAGGCTGGTCTGTGGGCTTCACTGGCCAGCCAGCCTAGCCTACTTGGTTAGTTACAGGCCAGTGAGAGACACTGTCTCTAAATAAAATGAAGTGAAATGAGCCGTTTGTAAAAAAGCAGCGGAACCTGAGGAATGACATCACCATAGTTGTCCTGACCACCACATGCACAGGTACATGCACAGGCGTATCTGTACACCCGTGGACGCACGGACATGGGTGTGGACATATGCACAGACACACATATACACAGGACACACCCCTTCAGTTCATTTCTCTTAAATATTTTCGATTCAGAAAAGGTGGAAGGGCAAGAGGGATCAGTGTTAATTGAAAACTTAATTCACGGGAGAAACGAGAAAATCGATCCATTTCATAAACCTTTACCCAAATTCTCATCCATTTGTGGCTCCTATTTGTTGAGTTATTATTGGCTGTTACGTAGTCCCTAAATTCATTTATAAGGCTATTACAGTGATGTCCCACATAAAGGTAATTTGGGAGAGTTTGGCAGATAATGGACCACTTCAGGATGATGAATGTGGGTTCCCTCTTCTTTTCGTCTCCTTGGAATCAGGGGTACATTTCTAATGAGACTGTATCTTCTAGAAGGGGTAAAACAGAAGAGAAGTGGTCTGCCTGTGAAGTGGGCAGATGCAGAATAATAGCAGTCAGTGTAAAAGCAGGGACGAAGGTTCTGGAAACCCCTCACTAATTGTAGGACTGACCTGTGCAACCTAAACATGTATTATTCTTATTTGTAAAAAAAAAAAAAAAAAAAGAAATCCATCCTTAGTCTGGAACTCACAGGGATTTCAAAGATGTTTTATTGGGTAACCCCGGTTAAAGCACGTTCCCTTTCCATTTCAAAACTTGTCAGTATATTCTTTATTTAATCTGATTGAGCTTCATTTTTTCCCCTCTCTCTCTCTCTCTCTTTAAGGGCATGCTTGTTCCCAGAGATATAGCTGGAAGTCATGTTGTCATGGCAACGGTTACATGCTGGGAGGGAGGATTCTTTTAAATGGCCAGTAACTGGGCTTTTAATCTCCAGCATATAGACAGCTGAACAATATGGCGTTATGGAGTTTATAATCTTGGCTGTGTATTTTCACTTCTATCACTGATGCGCAACATTTCTGTGAGTGTTATGATGTGCCATTTGTATATAACACAACTCCGGCTCATCCATTAAGATGCATGGATTACCCTGCGCAGAACTCTAGCATTTTGTTGCCTGTATATTAAGTTCTAAATACATGAATGTGGTACATAAAGCCCTCCCAACACAAAAACAAACAAACAAATCTCCCATCCTCCCCGGCATCTGTTACAGAGCCACACACGTAGTCCTTGACTCTACTGTTTAAGAGCTGAGAGGAATATGTCCCTTAATAGAAACTATAATCCTAAATATAAAATGACCTGATGAATTTGTCTACACTGGGAGTGGGGAGCATGGCAAGAAGAGATTCTTTTCTTTGGTGGGGAGGTAGGGTCAATAATTAAGAAATGCTTGGGAAGTGACCCAGGTTTTAATTTTAGGGAGAAAGAATGCTTTCAGCCCATAGTACAGACAAAAGCTTGAGAAGCAGAAATGTGGCATTACCTAAAACTAATTAGTATCAAGGTAACCCTAGGTTAGAAGTGGCCTGAAGATGACAGAAGAAGAAAGGTTGGGGGGGGGTCGGGACGACGACGGTGGTAAAGAGAGAATTGAATGCCATGTTAAATGTGAATCAGTTCGTTCTATACAGAAAATAAGAGGCAAAGCTTGGAGAAATGGGTGTTGTCTGAGAAGTGTCTTAAGCAAGAGTACAGAGAGGAGGAGGAACAAGGTCAAAATAACCAGTTGCTTTCTGCCCATAGCAACCATCACCATGTGTGTAATGGCTGATGCCTTCTTCAGAAGTATTCTTGCAGTGTGCATCATTGTTCTTAGAGAGTGGATAAATTTTACGTAAAGGATATCTCCCCCATATTTCTGTGTAATTTCTATCCATATAGCGTATGTACATTGAATGCATGGTTTTAACTTACATGCCCTGACTCCCGCACAATGTATTTTTCCTTTGTATAACTGATGGGCTCCTCTGGGTTCAATTTTATAGGAGCACAAACAGTCATTGTTGGAATACCCTATCAATATCCTCTATAGAAATGAATATATGCACAAGTGTGTGGCATATATACTTGAGACTGCTTAGTCCCCACATATCATTAGGGGATATATATGTTACAGATAATAATATATATGTTATAATATATTAACATATATATAATATACGTTTTTCTTTGGAGATGAAAATAAGGTGTATTTTGATTCACAGAGATATAATTGCATATCCTTTTTCTTTTCCAGTGAAAATAAATAGTACTGTTGTTGGTGAATTAGATTGTCCTGATAGATGAGTGACTCAGATTACAGTTTTTTTTCTTTTTTTTAATGGTATCTTAGTCAGAGTTGCTATTGCTGTGAAGAGAGAGATACCATGCCTGCAGCAACTTTTATAAAGAAAACTATTTAATTGGGGCTGGCCTAAGTTTTAGGGAGTTAGTCCATTATAGTCATGGCGGGAAGCAAGGTGGCACATGGGCAGACATGGTGCTGGAGACGGAGCCAAGAGTTCTACGTCTGGATCCATAGGTACCAGGAAGAAAGAGTGAGCCACTGGGTCTGGCTTGAGCTTCTGAAACCTCAAAGGCCATCACCAGGGACACACTTCTTCTAGTAAGGTCACGCCTACTCCAACAAGTTCACACTCCTAATCCTTTCAATAATGCTACTCCCTGTGAGCCTATGGGGGCCATTTTTATTCAAGCTATCACATAGGGGTGGCTTACCAACTTACCAGTTCTTATCTATGTATTCCTCCACAGACCCAAAAGCCACAAGAGAGAGGTAAAGCCTTCACAGATGGCCTGGTGAAACCTGAGCCAAGTACAAGTAGATATGGTCTTTATCTACAGTGAGAACGTCTGTTGTTCTCAGTCATCAGCAAAGTAGGATGTATTTTTTTAAAATGAATTAGTCATTGAGGGAGAAAGGGGAGGAAGGTGTTAAAAGGTAATCGATCTATATATATATAAAAAAGACTGACACTACAGATAAACTCTAGCTTTTAAAAGTGGCTTATGCTGTTAGTTTTCTACAAAGAGAATTAACAATAAAATTGTATTTTCTCAATCCTTTTGTGTTCCTGACCACATGGTTGGGGCCTTCAAACTGTCCTATCTTCTAAAGGAAAGGCTGTAAGTGCTCTCTATTCATTTATCAAAGCTCTGCTGTAACACAGCAAGACGCACGGTTTGTTTCTCTGAGGAAGGAAGCACACAGCTGTAGAGGACAAAGTTTTTCACATCACCAGATGCTTGGCCCCCACTGATGCTGCCCTGTTTTGTTTGCCACAGGAAAGGCTCTGAAAGAGCACCTGCTTCACTTGCTTCCAAAGAATGTCACTTAGTCCCCACCTCTGAGACAGAGGACAGTTTTGTGTAACAAGCCAACTTCTCTCAAAAGCTTTCCCTTTATAGGAATGTCTTTCCTAGAGGAAAGTAATTGGGAAGAACAGTTAAGTGGGAGATGGATGCTTAGAACATACAGAATCCAAGGGCACATAAGCCATTAGTTATAAATGGATGCTCGCCACCATATATCTAGCAAGGAAAAAAAAAAAAAACTGGAGCAAATTCAGGACAAAACCTTGTATAAATAAATCAGTTTTTACATGTGAAAGGATGGGATTCTAAGATGAGGAGGAAGAAAAGAGCCCACAATTATTCCTGTAGTGTAATAAATTTAGAATCTCTCCCAAAGACCCTGCAGATCAGAAATCTCTTAACGCCTGCCTTAAGAACTTTTTTTTTTTCCTGGTAGAAATATAATTTGAGCATATTGGCTGGAATCTGAAGCCTAGTGGGTTCACTAGTACATCTGTGGGAGGATAGAAAATAGCAAGCAGGGATTCTGGTTCCTTTTGGACATCATGGACAAATAGGACTCAGACTCAGCAGGCACAGGAAATGCTCCTCCGAAGAAGCCAATTTCCCAGTTTCCTTTCTTCTCTTCTTGGCCCTTCAGGATCCTCCCCTTTTCCCCAGTGCTCTTGCTCATGTAGATGTTATTTTGACGTCCCCTGGAATTTCCAAAAGCGAAGTGTGAAAAGAAGGGGACCTTCGCAAGCCGTGTCTGCGGATCTTCAGAAAGTTTACATTGCACCCCTTCAATGTGTGAGTCAGGCTTGAAGCAGGGCAAATGTGATCTTTTCCTCAAGGGGTTTAGAACTGTTTTTAACTTTTTCCTGTTAGGGATTTGCAGTTCTAAGCCCTAACTAGCTCCATGACCTAGTCTATACAGAAAGACAGTTCTTATAAACTTGGACCATAAATTTGTTGTGTGAGAGTTTTGAGAGTAATCATTCCAGTTTTGTCCCTTCCTGGAATTTTTGGCTCAGTTGCCTAACATTGTATTGTACTATATTTTATTTTGAGTTTTAAAAACTGACACTTTCTGCAGGTGCACCCCTGGCAGATGGGATCTGCGAATCCTTCTGCCTCTTTTCTGCCAGCAGCCCAGCATCTCTGAGAGAATTTGGAGCTTTCAGAGTCACTCTTCCATTGCTAGAAAAGAAAGGCCAAGCTGTCGAGTTCCATCTTTTCCTGGAGAAACTTGACTTTTCTCTCTTGTCTTGAATTGTACATTCTCATGGAAGAGGTGCCTATTAAAGAATTAATATTATTGAATGAAATGGTTGGGTGGCTGTAGGCTTGGTTTTGGTTGAATCCTTTATTTATATACTTCGTAAGAGTTCTTAAGAAATTAGGATAACTGGTTGCCTATGCTTGGAATGTTTGGCAATGTTTGTGAGGTTAAAATGCTGAGACTGGGGGATTGTGGAGAATGAATGAGTGGTAACTTAGAACAGCTCAATGTTTTAGAACAAGTGCTCTGTAAGTTGGGATTGAAAAGACTATAATTTAGATGGCAGCAGATTTGGGTTAGCCTATGAAAGTACAAAGCAGTTCTCTTAGGAGCTGTTTCTTTCCTTGGTGAGAGGATTACTGTTCATTCTCCTACTCTTAGATGAGTGAGGATCTGCTGCTAATAACTTAAGGAACTTTCTATAATAGAAATGTGTTCCCCTTTCACATGGCAACTTAGCAGTAGCTTTGCTTCCCAAACAGTTCACAAACCATTTGTTCTTCTGTTCTCCTCCTCTACTGTCCTCAGGTATAATCCATTTTTATTGTTCAAAGCAACAGTGATGTTCCAGGAAGTAAGAAACATGTGCCTGCCAGATCCTTTTAAAGGCAAGCTCTTAGAAACTGACATGTAATCACTCAGCTTCACACCTCAAGAATGTTCCTTACCCAGGTAAACCTAGCTGCAAAGGAGGCTGAAAAATGCCGTGGTCATGTGACCAACCAAAGTTTATGTTGCTGTGGAAGAAGAGATTAAAGATGAAAATTTCAGTGTCTGCTGTGGGTTGCTTGTATTTTTTTTTAAGTTAAACTTAATTAACCCCATGTGTAATGTGATTATAAAATGAAACAGCCCAGATACAATGTACAGCCTTCACTGTCAGTTACTGCCTTTCTACAGCCGGCACTGTGTCCCATACACTAACTTCCATGTTGATTTGGTGTGGGGGAAAGTGATTCTTTTTTGATAAACTTCTTTCACTCTACCTAAGTAAGGCTTTGTGAAGTTTGTTTTTGAGGAAGAAATTAAAATTCTTATTGCCAGGCATGGTAGTATATGCCTTTAATCCCAGCACTCAAGAGGTAGGAGCAGGTGGAACTGTAGGAGTTCAAGTCCAGCCTGGTCTATATAGTGAATTCCAGGCCAGTCAAGGCTGCATAGTGAAAAATAAGTGGGGAAAAGGAAAGAAAAAGAAAAGAATTCATTACAAGTTTAAGCCTGGATTGAGCAACATCACAAAAGTCGCTTACATGAAATAAATAAATAAATAAACAAACAATTAAAAAAAAAATAAGGAAGTGTGGTTTGGGGAAAGGAGAGAGGCATGGGAGATTCAGTTTCTGCTCAAGTCTGTGGCTCTATTCTCTCATTATTTTATCAACTGAGTGCTTTCTGTATCTGACAGCTTAAATTCTTTTGAGGTAGGGAATATATATCTCAGAAAAGGGCAAGCTGTGGAGGCACCTGCCTTTAATTCCATTACTTGCCTATAATTCCAGTGTTCAGAAGGCAGAAACGGGCAGATTTCTGTGAACTCAAGGCCAGCCTTGTCTGTGAACTGAGTTTTAAGACAGCTAGGGTATCACATAGTGAAGATTGTTTTTTTTTTCTTTGGTTGGAATAAAAAACAAACAAACAAAACAGCGACTCAGAAAAGTTAAACCCTCACTTTGATCCCTGTGGGGAATTTTTTTTTTTTTTAAGACAGAGTTTCTCTGTGTAGCCTTGGATGTCCTGGACTCAGTTTGTAGACCAGGCCGGCCTTGAACTCCCAGAACTCTACCTGCCTTTGCCTCCCCGAGTGCTGGGATTACAAGTGTGCGCCACCACAATCTCTGTGTGCTTTTAAACCTTCGTCTCAGAAAAGTTTATGTGTGTGCGCGCACACGCACACGCTCCTTGCCAGCCACACACTAAAACCCAGTTTTTGAATCAAATGTTAAAGGTTTTCCATTAGACCTGTGGCAGCCTGAACAATTTACTTTGGGGCCACTGGGTTCTTGAACAGGCATGCATTATTTATCTTTGAAATTCACTGAGTACATAGAGTGGGTCTCACCCTGAAGTAGTCCTAACTGGAGAACTGTCTTCCTCACTTGAGCAAGTTCCTTATCATTGCTGAAGTATGTTTCTCTACTTAGAAAATAGGAATGATATTTGCTCCACCTTTGTGCCGAGTTTTGTGGGATCAGATGAGGTGGGGTTAGGAATAGCTCTTAGAAGATGTTGTTGTGCCGCTGGAGAGCAGGTGACTGATTCCTCGTACGTCAGAAGCACAATGGATGCATTTTAATTTTTGAGAGTGCAATGCTATCATGTCCCCACATGTAGGTTTTGACTTTAAAGACCATGCCACCTATGGCAACTTACTCTGTTAATGTACCGATGGAAGGCAGTATTATCAAATGTTGCTTCCATTTCCAAGATTCTCAGGAGTCATCATTTATTCTAATATTTAGCATAGGTCAAATCCTGGTATGCTACACGTTATAGTAATAATAGCTTCGGGCTTGGTCAAGGCATCCCTTGGAATAGCCAATGTCTTGTCATCATTGCTGTTATATACCAGCCTCAGAACTACAACCCTGAGAGAAGACCTTGCCAGAATAATAGAAAAGAAAATTGACTCCATTTAACATAACCTTCAAATCTGTCTGCCTTGAAAGAATGTGGTGCTGGTAGGCAAACAGGCTCCTGCATGGTGTGAAATGAGAAAATTACTCTAAGGATAGGCTGGCAGAGGAGGTAGGAGCTGGCCACCGTCTCTGAATGGAATTTGAAGTTGGCTTTTGCTCGATTTCTGCAGTCCAGGCTCTTCCTTGCACCCCATGTTTAGGTCTAGGCACTAAATACCTGAACTTGAAAACAAAGAACTGAATGCCTGCCTGGCTTGCTGGCCTCCTCCATATTCCTGCCTGGTGTTAATCAAGGTGCCCTGCTGTCAGTCACTAGGTGAGGGGGTACAGGGTAACAACTGGGAGAAAAATGTCATGTGACCTGCCTGGAGCTTTTATGTAAATATGGCTTAGTCCTTACCATCATATTACTGATTATAATACCGTGAAGTGCATTCTGCATCCATTATCGAGCCTAGACTTACAGATCCCAGAGGTTTGTTGGCGCCAATGTGGTTTTCTCTTAACACTTCTCAAAAGTAAAACAATTCCTCCTCACTGGTTTAAAGTTTATATTTTAAGGGTTTGGGGGAAGGAGGCTCTTTAAGCTCTAGGCTTCTCAACAGTGGCGGTAGACTATGCTTTAGTACACTGTTTTGTGTTCGAGAAATAGAAATCACGTTTTTAGCTTCTAATTCTCAGTGTTTAGTCTGCTTCACTATGATCAAAATAATCTAGCAGGGAAAAGTTCAGGCTTGCGGTTTCGGAGGGAGCTCGGTCCCTCATGGCGGGGAAGGCAGGGCAGATGGATTCCTGCCCAGGTGGGAGGGCCAGCTGACAGCGTCCACAGCCCAGGAAGCCAGGAAGCAGAGAAGACCCCGGGATAGCTGGAACCACTGAAGATTCCTTCCCCCCCCTCCTTTCCCGCTAACCAGGCCCCACCTCCTGGAGGCCAAAGAGCCTGCAGAATTGCACCCCAGGCTAAAACATGAGCTGTAGAGGCCATTGCAGATCCAAACCTGAGCACAGGTCATCAGATAACTTCATTTTCCGCCCCCTTCTGTGACTAGCAGGAAAATCTATGTGTATTGTATCGTGTGTTTGGGGATTTAGAATTAGACTTTTTGATGATGGGTGTATGTTTCTCAGTCAGTTCACTAATGAATGTGTGTATGGGTTTGGTTGGATAAGTGAGTATTCACAAAAGTAATTATTCCTCTAGATAACTGTTAGCTCTTACATTTCATGCTCCTTTAAGTCTTGAAGTTTGGGAAGCCCCGCTGTGTGTTGCTTTGGTTTCGGTTAACAACCCGAGACGAGAAAGGACCACTTCTTTTCTGTCTTGCACCAGCATCAGGCCACTTTCTGTTCTCTCAGACTCCCTCAGGAGCAGGAGATAGGAAGGAAGCATCCTCAGTGTGAGAGCGTCTTAGGGATGAGGCAAACGCGCTGTCTCATCCACTTCATTTCGGCTTCACTGAGGACTTAGCTGCGTGGCGTAAACAGCCATCCATGGGTTAAAGAAGCATGGTGTGGGGGTGGTGAGGTAGTTGAGGGCTTGCCTAGCATGAATGAAGCCCGGGCTCCATCTCTAACACCGACAGCACCCCCGGCCCACACCCCCCCAAAAAAAGAAAGACGAAATAAAGAAAAGAAAGGAACCAAGAGAAAGGGAAAAATTCCCAAGCCAGGTGGTTCTCAGATGATTTATCATATCTAAACGTTCATGATACTAGATGGATGATGTTATCTAGTTATCTTGATTTAAAGGAAAATTGCCTTTTTAATTGAAAAAAGAAAAACAGCAAAGCTTGTCCATGGTAGCCTTTCAAAAGGAGCACACTGATTGGAATAGTCCCTCAACTTCAATGGGAAGACCATCAACTATAAATATCTCCCTATTGCAGGCATTTGAAAGCTCATCCTAGTAAATGTTTGACGGAAAATATGCCGAAACGTAAGGGACATAAAGACTTCCCAAATTGCTAAGGGTTTTATTGTAACTTACAGTACCATGGGTTCAGTTGGGTTCAGGGTAGTTTCCCTAGGGCTGTGGTGGATTAACTGTGTCTTATAAGTTGGTATCAAGAAATGTAAGAGGCTTGAAACCATTTAGAGGACCTTTCCTTTTTCATTAGTGGCTGTTGGGTCAGCAGGATTCTGGAGAGGCAAAGCTCTTAGACACTGTTGAGACTCACTCCCTGTTGTGGCCAGTATTTGTCGGTCCCTTTGACGAAGGAAGGCTTCACACCAAATTCTAAGCAGCTGACCATTGGCTGCTTGGAAGCTCCCAGTCGATAATTACCAGCTAGCCTCAGACTCTAGCTGTTGTCTTCAAATGTTGGTGATGGCTGCTATAGGAAATAAAGGGCTTTATTGGCTCACTGCTAACAGTGAGGATCTGGGTCCAAAAACACAAACGAGAACTAGGCTTGGGGAGAGAAATCAGACAGGCCACTGTGCAGCCTGAAAACACCTGAAGGGATGTGAGGAGTGCTGGCCTTACCTAGTAGAGGCCTTGGGTTGAATTCCCAGCACTGCTATAAACTGGGGTTTCTGGTGCACAGACCTGTAACCCCAGTAGCCTAGAAGGGGCAGCAAGAGGATCTAGAGTTCCATGTCATCCTCTGTCTTAGCCAGCTCTTGGCCATCCTGGCCAGCATGAGACCCTGTCTGAAAACAACAAGAAACAACTTTAAAGCCACGTTAAAAATTTTGTAGTTTGGACGGGAGTATCTGGCTTAGCCGGGAATAACTTAAAAGAGAAAAGAGCAGTGGCTAAAACCAAGACCTTGGAAAATAGAAAGTTTTTCTTTTCTAGGAATGGGAGTATCGAATAAGTTGTTTTTCTGATCTTTGAAAATATAAACCGTGACCTTTGGATTTTTCCTTGCCATAAAGAGTGTAGCTGGTATGGTCTTTATTGTGAATGTCTTACCTCAGAGAGTGACTTTTCTGTTATGGTGGCATAGCTGGGTTTTGGGTTTGTTTTGTTTTGTTTGTTTGTTTTTTAGTCACCTACCCTTTGCACTTGCTCTTCCATCTGCAAAGACAGTGGCCCCTTCCAGTTTAAGAAGAATTTGCTTCCATGGGGATAGAAAATTCTGTTTAGAGAACTCACCCAGTGCCCCAGCATGGTGGACCCTTTTTCTCAGCTTGTATCTTACTCACTGCTGTGTCCTCCTTTCCCTTCTGGAAGTTACTAGGAAGCCTTTGATACTAAATAATGAATGCAAGTCTGTCATCTAAGGAAGTCAGGACAGGAACTTGCAGGAGATCTGCAGAGGCTGAACGGAGGATGCTGCTTGGTGGCTTGCTCAGCCTGCTTTCTCATAGCACCCAGGACCACTTGACCGGGGTGGCAGCAACTGCAGTGAGCTGGCCCTCCCACATCAATCATGAATCAAGAAAATGCCCCACAGGCTTGCCCACAGGCCAGTCTGATAGGGGATTTTCTCACTAGAGGTTTCCTCTTTCCTAATGACTCTAGCTTGTGTCAAGTTGACATAAAACTAGCTAGCACAGCACTTTTGATAGTCAGGACTGCCCTTTCTGTTTTCCTAGGCCAGTGATTCTCAAAAGACTAGGATTGTGGGAAAACAGTGGGATTGTTAGAGATGCAAATTTGGGGGCTTCCTCCCACCCGAGCTAGAAACTCTGGACATAGCCTCAGGCCACGAGGATGCTTCTGGGGACTCTTGCCTTCTGTTACATGGGCAGACACTGTCTGTTGTAATCTTATCTGTGCCCTGCCCACGCATAGCCTGGCTCAGCCTAGACAGGAAATGCTTGTGGGATTCTTTCACCCATCTTCCCTCACCACCACATACCCGGGAGGCACTAGGCGCACAGTGGTAGCAAACGCCACTCTAAGACCTCAGGGAACAGGGCTGTGCTCAGCAGTGCGGATCTTGCTAAATATAGACGTCCAGCTCCCCCGTTCATGCCTCCTCTGCCCTGTCTGTAGGAGAGGGTGTTTCCAGCTGCTGTCCATGCTAATTCATTTTTCTTTGGTCCCTTCCTGGGTTCCTGAAAGAAAGTCCGGAAGAGGGTGATTACAGGCAAGTGTGCTCCTGGCCCTGCAGGTCCCTAGAGTTGTCCAGAGCCTAGAGGGGACAAGGTAGAGCCATGTGCTGGTGCCTGAGGTGGCTGGAATGGGTGGGTCCTTGCTGCTTATAAATGGGCTTCTTGTTTCCATGCCAAGGATATTACTTTTGGACCAAGAGGGACTTTGTGGGACTGTCAGCCTTGCTATTTTTACTCTCTGACTTCCCGTCCCTGTTTCCTGTAACTTAAAAAATAAGAAGAAGAAAGAAAGAAGAAGGCATGCAGGCAAGGGAGAGGACCACAGACTCATTCGGTGACTTTTCTACTCTTGTCCTGCCATGTCTCTTCTCAGCGTGTGACAGCCTTCAGTGAGCTTCCCATGATGACAAGAGCCCAGGAACTGGGAGAAAGCATCTTAGGTACAAGCTCCAGTGGGAGGGGAGGAAGGAAGGAAGAGAGGCATCCTAGACATGGGTTTTACTGCATGTCTGAAGGTGGGATTTCTTCTCTGCTTCCAGCAAGATGTGCCAGCTGGAATAGCCAGGCTGCTTTACCAGGGCTGGATTAGGGAGGCAGGCATTGCAAGAATATTCGTGTCCGTGGACCCAGAATGCTGGGTGATGGGGGCTCAAGGCCAGGCACCCATGGAGAATCTTGGTGTTCTCACTCAATTCTTGACCTTGGTCAGGTGGGCTCCTTGTCTCATCATCTCAACCCTGTGCCATTGTTTTCTTTTCTCCTTTCTGGCCCTTTTGTTTAATTACCCCACTTCCCCTTGCTGGTGTTTTTGTTTTGGTTTGTTTTTCAGGTCTCTGAAAATCGATCCTGTTCTGTATCAGAACATACTTTTATGGTTTAAATCCATCTTCTGTCCTCTGAAGCCTTAGAAAAATTCTACCTTCGGCTTAGCGTGGCCTTGGACATGCCCTAAGCCTGCAGTAAAGGGCACACAGTCCACACCCTGCCAGCCTCAGTGTCCTCTTTAATCTTCTTAGCATCTATAATACCACAGTAGCACAATGTCTGAAAAGGCCCAGATCTGCCCTTGCCTTCTAGATGGGTTTGCCTTGGGCATTAACTGCAAAGTCTAGTCATGTTTTATGCAACGGAGAGTGCAGAGCTTTTCACCAGTGAAGACTGCAGACCACAGAGGAAACCAAAACACGGACAAAGCAACTGTCTTCGTTTGGGGTTGATTTATGTCTGGGAGAAACTTAAAGTGTATAGCACATGTGTGTCCCATACCTTATGGGATGTGTTTGTTTTAAAAGTCGTGAAGTGATTTTTCTCATTGGCGGAGAGAGACAGACAGACAGACAGACATTTGAAAGACAAGAGAGTGTCTTGCTGAAGAAGGCCAGCAGGGCAGGTGAGAGGGTCGGCAGTTGTCTCAAGCTGTCCTCGCTGGAGTGAGCTGGAGTGATTTCTCCACTGAAAACTCACCAGGAGATTGTCATCATGTTAGTCTTATTATTAGAACTATGGTGGCCATCCAGCCTCATGATTTCTGTAGTGGGCGTTTTCCTTTGTACTGAAGTGGGGGGACCTCAGTGAGTCGAATGTCTTGCTGTGTTGCCGAAGGAAAGCATGGGAGCAATAGGCGGTGTGTGGTCGCAGGCAACTGCCCCTGTCCTGTGTCCTGCTGTTCTGAGTGTTGGCACGCGACCCAGTGAGGGAACTGCTGGTGTGACCTGTGCTTTACAGATAAGCATCTGACGTTTTTAAGAAGTTACCTGGTTTGTGTGGAGGCTGTTCAAACAGTGAATGGCTGAGCCAGGTAAGATGATCCCCCCGGGGAATTCCCACTCATGCCCAGCCCAGGCTGTGGAATGCCGCCGCTGGGCTCTCTGAATTGTCTTTATTCACCGGAGCCATCGAGAGTCTTGAATGAGCCCCTTGTTTTTTGTTTGGATCACCTTTATAGATTGTGAAAATATTCTGACTTGGCTAACTTCCTGTGTGTGTGTGTGTGTGTGTGTGTGTGTGTGTGTGTGTGTGTGTGTTTGACTCTGCCTTCCAGTGCTGAGGTTTCAGGAACACACTGTCATACCCACCTTCTATGTCCCTGCTTCGGATTTTGTGTAGTTGGCAAACACTTTACCAACTCTTTTTTTCACTTGTGAAAAATATACATTCAAGAATATCAATTATGCACACAGATTAGTAGGTAATTATAAAGAGAACATCCGTTGTCAACACCAGTGGAATTTTTTTTAGACTATGGAAGACCTGGGGTGTGTCTTTCTCCAATCAAAACCGGCCCCCAATCCCCCATCCTCCCAGCACACACACTTTCAGTTCTTTCTCAGCCTGGTTGTTTGGTTGTTTTTTTTTGTTTGTTTGTTTGGTTGTTTTTTTTTTAATGTGATAACTATGTGTTTGCATTTATGTCTAAACCATTTATGTCTGTCACTAAATAATTACTGGTTAAACTTTATGTGAACGGAATTGTGGTGAATATAGAGTCTTTTGTCTGCCTCCTTTTTCATCAGTGGCGTGTTGTGAACTTTGTATTGCTGTGTGCAGCTGTACTTGGCTCATTTTGTTATTTATTTATTCTGCTGTAATTTTCCCATTCTTCTATAAAAGGAGGTCTGAGTTGTTTTTTAGTTGGGGGCCATTTTGATGTTGCTACTGTGGTCTGAATACCTAACACACATGTGTGGGTTCACTAGGAGAGACACCAGCTGTGGAAGTGCTGGGCCATGATGTGGTGATAACTTCTTTATTAATTAATAATATTATTCTGTTTGCATGCTTATATTAAAATTCCCCTCCACTGTATACAAGCATATAAAAGGCATACATGTTCTTATTGTTTGACCCACCTGCCCTCGGGTGCAGTGCTTTTTAATGCTTGCTAAGTTGATGGCTGTGTGAGAATGTTGTGCTGAGACTTGAGATGTTAAACGTACCCCAGAGACTTCCCCTATATTCCGCCAGTCTCACTCTCTTACCTGTCTTTCACTGAGGCCGCCACAGTTGGTCTTGTGTCTCGTTCTGATAGTGGGCTGCAGACGGGATCCCCTGGTGCACTCTTTGCATTCTAATGCTGGCTCTAACACCCAAGATTACTGTAGCATGTGACGGACCCAAGAAAAAGCCTTTCTCTAATATTGATGTCTTTGAGGATATTCCTTCTGGAAACTAAGAACATTTCCTTGTGATCTCAATGCTCCCACAGGTCTGTCAAAGCGCGTGTGATTCCCAGTTTCTTTCATCCACAGATGTGGAACCTGCTGACATTGACGTAGATGACTGAAAGTATGTTTACCTATGAGGACAGTCGTACATGCTGTTGACAGAAATGGGCATTAACCCTGCATGAATGTTAGTGGTCTGTTGTGTTACACTGTACAGAATCGACTTCTTCAGAGTTCCTCTTTCATTAGATGCTAAGTTTACTGTTGGAAGACCTAATTCATTCCGTAATTTCTTCCTCCTTCATTCGTTCCTCCGTCCGTCCACTGTTGAGTACCTGTTTTGAGGATGTGGGAAAGAGGCTGATTGCTGGGACTGGCACAGTGTCTTCCTGCCTTCCTAGCACTTGGCCCTTATACCAGTTGGGGTGCTTCTGGACAGGGCGCTGGAACTGTGAGTACTAGAGCTTTGACTATCACCATTGTCAGCTATTTTTAGCAACAGAATAAGCCCCCTCCCACCCCCTTCAAGTGCTTTTCCAACACAATCTTGGCAGAAATTTAAAGTGCAAACCAGGTTAAAATATAGTGTGTTTGGTTCAATATAGAACAGCTCAGTTCTTGTCATCTAGAGCACAGGTCCCCTCACACACTCCAGGTAGCAACGTGGCTTAAAAGCCACCGACCTTGCACTCTGCCCTTGGTCTGACATGAATTCATATTCTGATGGTGTGCATGGCTGTTCCTCACTCTCAAGTATAAATTGCAGACCTCATTAACCACAGAGGTAGAACAGGCGTCCTTTCATTCCTTTCCCATTTTCACTCCAGACCTCTAATGAGACCCTCCAAGGGCACTCACGCACTCAAGAGTCCTCCAACCTAAGTCCTCGTATTTAACTTTCCCTGCCCCAGTTGAGATGCTAAAAACAAAGGGATATCAGAAATAACCCATTTACCTCCTAAAGGGGGGGGGGCCAGGAATGGGGAGTATAAAGCACATTTGGTTAGAGTTGTTTCTTCAGATTTTGTTAACTCGGAATTCTATAATCACGTTTTCATTTCCCCGTGGATAGAGGGCAACATCTCCACCATCGTTTGAAACTTGTGGCAGTCTTGCCTCTGGCCAGCTGAAATGGAAAGAGTGGGTGCTGGGGCACCAGCAGCACTGGGGACGCAATCTATGCCCGAGGGCTGGACCAGCCTCTTTGTACAGCTTCTCTCTTCCTTCTGCCCTCCAATAGTTTCAGTAATGTGTGCCCACGCTGTGCATTCATGTACAGAGCAAGGCCCACGTGTGTTCTCGCTAGAAACGCAATAAAGCATTCTGGCTTTCGGTTTCGGCTGTGTGGAATAGAACGGTGCTCAAGTCTAGAGCCCAGGTTGTCAGCCTACCCACACGGACACAGTTAGTTCTGTGGCTTCTCCATGAGCCGTCCATCTCTGAATTTCTCACTCTGCTTCTTTTCTCTTGTACTTTTTAATCCCTTTAATATTCAATCCAAGGGCAAAAAGTGCTGTTTGGGCTCTGTTTCCCTGACAGTCTAGGCACAGTTGGCCAGAACCATGGCCAGGAGATCCTGAGGAGAGGAAGCGGGAGTCGGGAACAGATGTGGGATGGAGAGCTCAGGTTCCAGTGAGTGCACAAGAAAACAGCCTTCTCAGAGACGGGCTTCAGTGAGACAGCTCATTTTATTGGGGGGAACAAAAGCTATTTAAATCTTTGAAGCAGGGGCTTTTGGGGTGAGTGTACATCATTGGCCAGGGGCCAGGATGCTGGAGATGCCTTATTTGCATAAGGAGGAATTCCAGGTGCTGCTGGACTCCATCTTATAAGGGAAGAGGAAGTTTAACCCGTCTGCCAGGCTGACCTTGTCAGGAGGGCAAGGGTGTGGGCACGGCGCTATAAGCACCAGGGCGGGCAGGCCCTGGGGTACAGAGTTGGGGGGAGTCCTACTCCTACTGATCTCAGAATGAGATATATCCCTCCCCCAACCCCACAAAAAAAGAAAGAAAAATTCAAGCAAATAATTACTCAGTTGACTGAGTAAATCCTTGGGTAGGTGAAGTGTGCCTGAAATTGCCCAGAGGGTAAACTTTATTTGGCACCCGCACTGCTTAAGAGATATTATTAGATTTGAATGTCTTTAGACCTTGCAGACACTTGTCCGTTTGCCACACGCTCCACCATTCTGTATGGCCTCTCACTCCCACCTTCTTTCATGTGTTTACATTACTGGCTCCATTTTAAAGCCAATCTGGTCCTTTGTTGAATTCCACAGCTATTTCTTTCAGTTTGCTTTTCCTAAAAGTGTGCAATACAGACTCCTAGAGTCCTGAAAAAAGACGCTGCTCCTCTGTGGGTGTCTAGATGCAGACACAGCACTCATCTATAGAAAGCGGTTACAAAAACAGTCTTATAGCCAGGAAGGATATGTGATGCCAACCAGCCAGGCTTCGTGATTGGCAGCAGGACCCGGGAGGCCCTGTGTGTAAACATGTGGAATTTGCCTGCATGGTTGGCTACGATTTATGGAGCGTTAGCTTGGGGTTCGTGGAGGTATGGGGTAACTTGAAAAGAGGTATTTATGCCCATCTTCACAGATGGCAACCACCCTTTCCAGCTCTCTGTCTCCTGTCTTACCCATTTCACCATGCTTTATTTGGTAGGGTCTTCTCAGTCCAATATAGATGTGATGTTTCTGCGTGTGGGGTTTACCTGGTTATTGGAAGCTTCTTATTTCTTTTTTTAAATAAAATATCTCTCTCTGTCTCTCTCTCTGTCTCTCTTTCCCTCTCTCTCTCTCTCATTTCCCAGCAGATATCTGGAGTGATCACTCATTTCAGACAGATCCGGATTTGCCGCCTGGCTGGAAAAGAATCAGTGACATCGCTGGGACCTATTACTGGCACATCCCAACAGGAACCACTCAGTGGGAACGGCCTGTCTCCATCCCGGGGGATCGCCACGGCTCTAGGAAAGGGTCACTCAGCTCTGTCACGCCATCTCCCACCCCAGAGAACGAGGTAAAGGGCAGTGTCTTCTTACATGCTTAGCATTGTAACTCAGTCTCCTTTTAGACTAGCAGGCTCTACCCCACACAGGCCATTGAGGTAGGCCTTTTGGTAGCCACGCATGTTGGATTTGAGAGCTCATTAATACTCCCTCTTAGAAATAGTGTTAATGTCTGTTGTTTAGGGCCGATTTCACTTTTAATGGATTCTGGTCTCTTGAAATATCATTCTAGGTACAAAAACAAAAGGACCTGATTAATGGGAAATGGCTAAGTTTCCCTAGGGCTCATGCACACAGTAATTTACTCTCCAGGTACCATTGCATGGTGCTGGATCCATGAAATATTTACGCATAGAAGAATGTCTCTTGGCCCGGAGTGTTATAGTTACCATGTATCTTATTAGCCTTGAGTTCATTTGCTACCATTGCAGAAGATGTTTTGCAGGAATAACCCTTGAGAGCACTTACATGCTTAAATTTCTATTTAAGGAGAATAAAAAAAAAAAGAGATGTGTTTATTTAGCAGAAGTGACATTATTTTTGAAATAATTAGTGGCATAAATTCCAGATATCCCCGAGGAAGAAATCAGGATGTTTAAATAAAGAATTGAGGCCTTAAAAAAATTTCATTGTGATATTCATTCATGTAACGATTCCTGCAGCAAATATTTGTCAGGTCTAGTAACAGCACACTCAAGAGAATTATCAATGGGAAAGGTCACAGCCAAGTGACAGCTTATTTATTTGTTTGTTTGTCTGTTTGTCATTTATATCAGTGGTTTATCTTGCAAGGTATATATTCTGTCCCTTTCTCCCCTCCCCCACTTTTTTCTGATGATAAATCCTTTGGTCTTTAAACGAGGCCATTTTCTTTTCGTTTGAGAAATGAGTGCATTTGAACTTTACCCCTGACTGGCCAAACTCTTCTGCATTAGCCAGTGTTATCACCCATCCTCTCCTTAAAAGTAGCCAGCATCTTGTTCCTGATGTTCTGATTAGCAAACTGTTCCCCCCTCCACTTCCTGCTTCAGAGGACTCCAGCATCTTGCCACCCCAGCCCCAGCCCCAGTTTCTTATCTTTAGAGAGCTGGGTTGGAGCTAGCTAATCCCCCCCCCCCTTCCTTCCAGATCGGAAGCAAGACTACGCGCTGGCCCCCGCCTCGCCCCGTCGCCCCCCCCACCCCCCCGCCCGCCC
>NW_026596117.1:20271332-20301145 GCF_907164565.1 Psammomys obesus
ACCCCCTACTGCGCCGCCGCCGGGCCTCTTCCACTATAACCCACGTCCGGCCAGGGGGGGACCACTTGTACCCCCCCCCCCCCCCCCCCCCCCCCGTTGGTAGATGAGAGCCCTGGCTTGTTTGGACTCTGCCCTGCTCGCCAGGCATATGACTCAGCACCTCTGAATGCCACAGGCTCTTGTCTACCACTAGGTGACTTTGATAGCTTCTCATTGAAGCCTAATAGCTCTTCATCCTAAGCAGCTTCTAGCCAGTGACATATTCCCCTTGAATTAGGTGTGCTTGGAAAACAAACAAACAAACAAAAAACCGAACCAGTGGAGCCCCAGCCTTCAACAGGTTTTGGAAGGAAGGAGTCCACACCCCACCCCATCTCAGGCATTTCTGGATATGCTCTCTACTACAAACGGCCGCCCTGATGCAGCGCCAGGCAGTGTCCACCCCTGATCTTGCTAGAACAGAGCTGTGCTACTCCGTCCTGTCAGGCTGTGTTCAACAATAAGACACCTCCAACCAGGAAAGTACATTATGGACGGGGAAACTGGGACACAGAGCTATCCATCAGTGACACACAGCAGCACCCGGGGCCTCTAGATTCCTGGCGAGGATTCTTTCCGGTGTCCGGCTTTAGGTTTTCAATGTTCTCTGCCTCCTGTTGTCCCTGAGGTCAGGAGGTCAGACCAACTTGAGGAGAGCCACTCCTACTTCAGGTGTCTTGTGTCCTCCATACTCAGAAGAGATTAAGTCTTTCTTTGTACTTACCTGGTGGAGTCCAAGGAGTAAGGTCTGGGGATGTGTGGAGTTCGGTTTCAGTGTTTCTGCAAGCAGAGCTGGGCAGTTGGCATTAGGTGAAACTGTTGTGTAGAAGGCCTCAGCCAGCCCGGGGTCTCTCGGAGCCCACCTTTGCCTGTTTTTTTCCCATCCCTGTGCCAGCCTCCTACCCTCGCCCATGTTCAGGGCTCCTTCCCAGGCTCCAAAAGACATATTCTTTGTCCTTAGTAGTTTTCAGCCTCCTTGTTGCTTATGAAGATTTGTTGGTCTGAATGAGTAGCTCAGTGATAGAGCACTTACCTAACACACATAAAATCCTGGGTTCAATCCCCAGCATCACAAGGAACAAAAAGCATTTTTCGTAAACACTGCATTTGGCCCTTCTCAGAATCAACCATGACACAGAAGCTGGCCTCTCAGAATCAGAAGTTGAGTAGTCATATACTTGGTGTTTTAGGTCCCCTGGTTCCTCTCTAAATTCTACCCCCTCTTACTTGTACTTACTGAGTTTTGCCCTCAATGGATCTTTAAAAGATCAATAGTTTTAGAAGTTTCAGACATTCAATGACTGGCTCATACCCAGCTGTTTGTTTCTTTCCTTTCTTGTTTATTTTTTTCCTGCCCTGCTGGGGATCAAACCCAGAACCTTATGCCTGGCAGTCAAGCACTTTACCACTACCATTTTTTTTTTTAATATTTACTTGTTTATTTGTCCTCCCTCCCTCCCTCCCTACCTCCCTTCCTCCTTCCTCACACAGATTGGGCAAATATTCTGCTACAAAGCTACATTCCTCGGGCCACCAGCCCTTTGATAGACAGATGGGATACCTACTCCTCAGAGCAACCTTTTGATTGTTCACTTCATGCAGTTTCCCTCGTTTGTGATGCCAGCATTAAGTCAAACATCCCAGCGGACTAAAGAGAGCCAGTGCATTGTAATCACAGGAGCAAAGGGCTATGCAGAGAAGGGGGGAGGGGAAAGGCGGGGAAGGAGGTAGCCTGCCATGTACCCAGGTCAAGAAAACACTGAGGGACAATACAGACCATGAGTGTGCACTGTGTTTACAGGGCCAGGCCAGCAACTTGTGTCATTGTTCTTATGAAACACATACCTATTATCAAGGGAAGGTGTCACTCCTGTTTTGACACAGCAAAGACACAGAAAGGCCTCAGATGCTCTCATAAGATTACAGAGCTAATGTGTGGCAGAGTCAGCCTTAAACTTTGATCCATCGTTGACCTCCGCTTCCATCCCAGACTTCACACACTATATTAGGGAATGTGGAGACTCTCAGATCTCTTCACCAGAAGGGAAGGGCTGTGTCGCACGCAAAGCCAGGCAGAAAATGACTACTTAATAATGTCATCCCAGGTGCCGATGACAGCAGAAGAGAAATGATTATTTCTCCAGCTCCGTTTCTTTGATCTCTAAATAGAATCTATTTCAACTAATTTCAAAGCATGAAAAAAAAAAAAAAGCAGAATGTTAGGGGAGAAAAGTAACTTGTAATGTGTCGTGTCAGAAATGCATGTTTTCATTGAGCTATCGCGTGAGCTGGCGTGGAGAGAAAAATCAGATAAATAAGCGCCCAAATCTGTTGATGGCGCAAGAACTTAGGACTACAAGCTTCCTTACAGTTTGAAGATTTTACATTTCACTTCCCAAAGTTCACCCGGGAAGCGTTAAGCACAGCGGATAATGTTTGCAGTGCACGTGCCAGCAAGTATTTTTGAAAGTTTATCAACTGCCCGAGAAGTATTTGCTACTGAAACTTGGCCCACATTGCTTTTCCTCCCCTCCCACTCCCAATCCACCTATTTGTTCCAAATTACCTCTGAACTTATGTGGATACAGACTTTGGGAGGGGGGAGAGCCATACAAGATATTTTTTTATGAATAGCTCTTGGCCAATGGCCAAGACTTACTTAGACTCTTCATAGAGAGATGGCCAGCGTTTCTCAAAGGAGTGTGGATCCTGTCTCCTTACAAAGTATCCACTTGCTAACAAGCTGGTGGCCGTTGGCCACCTACGCAGTCGACACCCCGGGAAGCACACCATGTTGAGAAGTGTAAGCTGAGCTTTATTATTGCTGAACATTTTTTTTTCCTATATGAAAAGAAAGTAGAGGAGAGGGACTGCCATCCCCAGCACATCTCTAGACAGCCGGGCCACAGCTGTCTAGAGCCACAGCTGTCTAGAGCCACAGCTGTTAGGCAGACATGCTAACGACACCCCACTCCTCACCTCACCATCCCTCCTCCCCACTCTAAAGGCAGGTGTCAGCCACAGACTAAGCACGAGGTCCAAATTGGGGTGTGACCCCGGCCTTCCATCGCTGAGCTGGCTTCGGAACTTCTGAGATAGATACAAGAGCTGTCACGATAGCCCCCACTGAGGCCACATGAAACATGCAGGCCTCTTCCACCCCTCCATTCCAGCTGGGTTTGAGTGCTGTGGGGATTTGTCCTGAGGGGCAACCAGTTGCCTCGCAGGTTGGCAGGTCCAAGTTTGAGAGACTGCAGCTGGTGAGAGCGCCCCCTTGCTGCCTCACTCTCTGAGCAGAGAAGGGGACAAGAGAACAAGACTTTCAGGTTTGAGTAGGTTGGTAGAGCCCTGATGACCTCACCACCTCCCTCAGTCCCCATCCTTTTCCCAACAGGCTGCACTTGGGGAGTTTCCCACATGGGGTTTTGAGAGGACACATTCGTAGCGAGCACACAGTAAAGACAGCTCCCTCAAAAGGGCTTTCCAGCCCCTGAGAAGCCATCCTCAGGAATACTGCATTGGCTTTGTTGAAAAGGGACCTTTTCCAGCAGAAGGTCATTGCCCCATTTCTTAATATTTGCACAGTTGTTTTCCAACATCCCCGCTACCGCCACCACCACCACCAAGGAAATTAGGATGAAAGTGTTCAGCCATCCAGGACACCTTGCTTGGCAATCCCTAGCCGGCCCACCCTCACACAGCCCCTGCATGGAACAGTGGGTCTAGAAGGGCAAGCTGTGTGCTCTGAGCACTGGGTCAGTGGCTCAGTATACATCATGGGAGCCATAACTGAGTATGACCATCCTATTTAGAGCAATAGATGCTGCCCCCTAAGCAGGGCCAGGAGAAGGACCAGGACGTCTTATGACCATACCAGACTTTTGCCACTCTTCCCTAGAAGGTTCCCAGGCAGGTTGCTGCTTATGAAAGATGTTCTGTGTCCACTCCTGCCCTTTCACCCTATCTGTGTGTCACTTCCTAGCTGAAGCATACGACTTGCCTGCCATTCCTTGTTTACTTTGATATCAATGAATTCTTTTAAGATAGGGTTTAGAAATAAATACCTTTGTTCTAGTCATAATGCAGTTGCCATTGCTCCCTTACTTGAGTTTTGCACCAAGCACTCACTGTTGTTAGCTTCTGCAAAACCACTGTATAAGGCTTTTATTTGTGTAAATGTAGGTGAGCTGGGAGGTTGCCAGCTGACTCCATAGCACAAGAGCTGGGTTCACACAGGCCCAGAACCACAGTCAGCATACCCTATTCAGAGACTCTCTTGTCCAGACAGCAAATATATAAAAAGGCATAAAATTTGATGCCCACACAGAGGCCTGTTTTAATTAAGTTCTCAGTTTTTTGTTTTTTTTTTTCTGAATGCTCCATTTAGAATATCCTTCTGTCCTCTCCTCTCCCCACACAGAATCCTTCTTGGATAATTTTTGATTTCAGGAGTCTGATTTTCAGACATCACCCCCACTTCCTTTCTCCCTTCCTTCTTTTTCTTTATTTTTCTTCTCCCTTTTCCTTCTTCCTTTCTCTTCTCCCTCCCTCCCTCTCTCCCTTTCTTCACCCCCCCCTCAACCACACCCCCGCTCTTCTCATCCCCTCTTCATCTTTCCTTCTTTTCTGGTGTTTCTCCATACAAACATAGTTTTATCTTGACTTTCTTCCGTTCCTCACCTGATGGCCCTTTTCAAAGTTCAGCTGAAGGAACATCTGTAGCTGCCGGCATGACAGCCAGGGTCCTGATGTGGAGTTGTGAAGCTTGCTTGGAAAAGAGACTCAAGCTTTACATTTTCTCCTGCGCTTTCTGCTTGCTCTTGCCAGGAGCATTTTCTTTAGCTCCAAAGTAGTGTCCAAGCCTATCCACTGCTGGAGAGTAGGAACAGTGGGGCTGGAGAGATGACCCATGTGGCAGTTCACAGTCACCTCTCTTAGGGGATCCAGTTCCCCGTTCTGATCTCCGCAGGCTCCTGAATGCATTATGCACTCAGGTATATACACACCCATACACAGAATAAAATTCTCCCAAGTTATACTCAGTGGAGGGTGAACAGGCTCTGAGGGATATAAAGTACGGAGAGAGCCAAGAAGGACAACATTCCTGTCCTTATATTCATTAGAAGAGGTTTGTTTGTTTGTTTGTTTGTTTGTTTGTTTTCAAAATTAGTGTACCCCAGATTCATTTGTATTTTGAATATGGGTTCAAATCCCTAGCCAAAAAAAGAAAGCCAGTTGTGTTGACAACGGAAGTGAGTGGCATTGCGTCTAACCCTGACCCTGCCAGGCCCACAGAGTTAATCAGCCCACCTTTCCACAGGGCGTTTGGACAGAGGTTGATTTGCTGTTAGTGAAAGCCTGCTCGAGTGGCCTGATTGCAAGCTCTGGGTCGCCATTCACCACTCATTTTCAAGGAGCTTTCAGTTGGGAAGCTGCTTGAAAACTTTGCATTGTTGATACCTCCTCTGATGGGAGATTCATGAGACCATCCTTGCATTTTAGTAGTTTCATTTAGTTCCACAAATGAATGGAGAATACTTGGGTATTCCCCTGGCACAGTAGGAAATGAAAAGTTCTCTCCGTGTCTAGGAGAAACGGAAAGAGTTGCTTCCGTGCAAAGATCTGTCGGGAGAGCTTTCCCAGCGTGGCAAGGCTCTGTGCTGTGTGGTCTGTAACCACTTAGAAAATCACGTCCCTGGCAGTTGTGAACTCAGGACAGACTGTGTGGCATAGGAGTAGTGTTCTTATGAATCATAGTGTTGTTGTGATTCAGTAGTTTACCTTAGATTGTGTGGGGCTATCTTTCGTTATGTGGAACAAATGTCATCAGAATGGTAATGTCGGCCTGTGACCCTGACTATGCCTGTATTCCTGTCATCACCCTTTCTCCCTTGAAGTAACAAGAACTTGACTCCAGCTGGGTGGTGGTAGTGCATGCCTTTCATCCCAGCACTCGGAAGGCAGAGGCAGGAGGATCTCTGTGAGTTCGAGGCCAGCCTGGTGGGCAGAGTGATTCCAGGACAGTCCAGGCTACTCGAGAGAAAAACTTGTCTCAAAGCAAAACAAACAAACAAAATAACAATGACTTGACTCCAGGCTTTTATGCTCTTAGGTATGGACAGTTCCCAGTTTCTGAGCCAGCACAGTGACATCCCTCATTCCACTTCTGTCTCTAGGAAATGTGTGTGTGTGTGGCTGGGGTGGTGGGTGTCTCTGTAGAGTTGTGTAGAGTGGGGACGGAACAACACAGATGGTTTGCTTCTAGAAGCGCATTTAGGGAAGAACTGCACTGTGTTCTGATAAGGCTGAGCCACTTTGTTGGGTAGGTAATTAAGTCATCTGTGTGCCCTCTCCTGGTCAGGTAACAATGTAGCTGGGAGAGAGTGCTCCTAAGGAGTTACTGTTAGGTTTACTTTGTTCCCTAATCAGTCCTGTGAATATCAATGCTAACAACAATGTCTTGTGTTTTCCCCCCTTGTGTTTTCTTTTCTTTTCTTCCTTAAATCTATGTGCTTTTTTTCCTCCCCTGTCTGAATAATTATATGTCTAGAAACAGCCATGGAGTGATTTTGCTGTTCTGAATGGGGGAAAGATAAATAGTGACATTTGGAAGGCAAGTATATTGTCAGATTTTAGATCACCTAATATTTTGTGTGTGTGTGTGTTCCTTTCTGCATGGCTGTGGCTGTTTCTTTTTCTTCCTCGTGAATATCATGCATTCTGCAGGGATGGAGCAAGGGGGCATCTTGCCAGGGTCATGCGGCTCACATTCACATCGTCTATTTTTATTTATTTATTTATTTATTTATTTATTTATTTATTTATTTATTTATTTATTTACTGGTGTCTCCCATTGTGAGTGGCTTCAAGCTGGCCTCCCCAGGTCCCCTGTTGCCTTGTAAGAGCCGGAGCTTGGGAGCCAAGTCATCACGCAGCAGCCTTGCATGCCATCTTATGCCTAAGCTCACTCCCATTCTCCGCCTCTTGCTGGGGGCCTTTCTCTCCCCTTTGGTATCTGAGGCAGGGTAATGGGCCTCTCCATTGTACCTTAACAGGATCTGTTTCCCTCTAGGATTTGCACGCAGCCACAGTTAACCCAGACCCCAGTTTAAAAGAGTTTGAAGGAGCAACGCTACGCTATGCGTCCTTGAAACTCAGGTAGGAGGGCGGAAGGGTGCACCAGAACGGCTTCTGTGTCCAGCCTTTGCAACAGAGTTCTAAGACCAGTTTTATGTTCTTCTTTTTAGAAGCGCCCCTCATGCTGATGACGATGATTCTTGTAGTATCAACAGTGACCCCGAAACCAAGGTTTGTAAGAAAGATGCTTTTTAGCAAGTAGCTTGTATTCTCACCTCAGAGTATTGGCTTTGAATAATGCCCTACCCCACCCCACCCCACCCTTTTTTTTTTTTAACAAATCATCAGCCCCAAACCACTTAGTGTCTCTGTCTTTTAGTCTCTCTGACACTTTAAGGAAACCTCTGGTCAAGTTTAGGTTTAGTGGTATTTCTGTTATCATCAAACCTGCATCTTTGTGTGCAGTGTTCTAAGTTTGGAAGTGTGAGCCCTTCCCTGGGCCAGCAAGATGCAGCGCAGAACTGTCACCATGCTGGGTGGTGAGGGGAGCGGCAGCTCTCAGCCCGATGACTGAAAAGAGGAAACCACTGAAATGCAACCGTAGACTGTGTTGCCAGGCTGTGGGGTTCTGTGGGTCAAGTTCATGTCCCCACGGTTATCAGCACATGAGCCACCGTGAGTCTAGGAGCCTGATTCCTTTCACTGAAGATTATTAAACTTGAAAGGATGTCTGCACACTTAAACCTTCTTCAAAAGACTCCTGATCCACCCTCAATCCACAAGGTTCCTCAGGAGGTAGAAACTCAGTACAAGGGGAAGGGGGCTTTGGTACCTTTATAGTTATCACAGTGTCTGTTGGCCTGCCCACTTCTTGTAGCCTGCAACTGTGTGTGTGTGAGTGTGTGTGTGTGTGTGTGTGTGTGTGTGTGTGTGCATGTACGTGTGTGTGTGTGTTTGTCATACCATCAGTGCCGTGGCGATGAGGCGCCGGCCTTTCAAGGGACGTGGTCCTCAAGGCTTTCATTCCACTCACTCCTCTTCACACTTAAGTCTTTTCGAAGTCCAGCGTAGTCTCCATGGTGCAGACGAGGGCACTGAAGTCTAGGAAGTTAATACCTCTTAAGTCATAGCCCTTAGAATGACTAAAAGAAAGTTCTCAAGCAGAGGGCTTCTTGGGGCCACCATCAAAAGATGTGATCAGTGTCCTCAAGGACATTCTGAGTGGATGTAGATGCAAGACCTTTGGGTTTTGCCAACAGCATAGTGGCCTGCTTTGGAAACATAGGGCAAAATACATAGACAGGATTCGTTACAAGTAAACTAACGGGAACTTGGCCTGCTTTGACCCTCACTTGAAATAGAGCTGAACTCCTAGCTCTGAGTGGAACGGATGGTTCTTGCTGATCAGACCTCAGTGGTCAGACCTCAGTGGGATAATGTCACCGTGGCTTATGATAAAACTTTAGGCTGAGGCTGTATGGAGAGAACTTGGTGTTGATGAAGCGTATTCGGCACACATTAGTTAGTCAGCTCATCCAGGTGACTGGCTGGGAGGGGACAGAGGATGCTGTCCCTCAGGGTTTGTGTCAGCCAGCCGTCCACTGAAAGTGGGCCTAGGAAGCCACCAGAATTATAACACATCAAAAGCCAGAAGGATCCTTTGAGCAAATTTTGAAGAAGTCAGTGAGTTTAGAATTAATATTAATGAAGCCAGTCTGGAAGGGCCCTTTCATTCCTCCACTTCTTCATGGCTTTTTGCTTGGGGACCCAGAGCCACTACATGAGAAGTGGCCGGGCCTACAGTTTCTGGATGTTCAAGCTCATTTGTGAAAACAAGTACTTATTTTGCTAGAACCTGCTTTGAGTTTGGTCGGGATCAGGGCACTTGTCCCCCAAATAAGCAAAAAGAACCCTTCCTTTAAACTATAATTCTGGAGAGATGGCCCCATGGGTAACGAAGTACTGGCCATGGCAGTATGAAGACGGGAGTGGCACTGGATCCTCACAGCCATGTCAAAGTCAGGTGCAATGGCATACGTGTCCAATCTCTCAGCCGGGGAAGCAGCGACAGGGGCATCCTTGGAGCCCATCACCTGGCCAGCCGTGCTACGTTGGAAAGCCCAAGGTCCCAGTAAGAGACCCTGTCTCAAAAAAAATAAAATTAATGGCTTCTGAAGAACATCACTCAAGGTGGGCCTCTAGTCTGCACGTGTTCTTGAATACTTACACACACACAAGTACATGCACTACAAAAATATTTAATTTATGTTCTATAGAATTCTAATTCTGTGAGGAGTGATTATCCAAAGATCTCTATGAAAATGTCTCCCTGGGGCTGGAGAGGTTGCTCAGTGGTTAAAAGCACTTGCTGCTCTTCCAAAGGACCTGAGTTTGGTTTCCATCAGTGAACAAGGGCCTATAATTCTAGCTTTCAGGGACCTGCTGCCCTCTTTTGGCCTCCGTGGACACACCTAAGCAAGAAGCACTCTCATGCACATAAATTCAATTTTTTCTTATCACAAAGTTTTTTCTTATATATAAAGCTTACATGGTAGAAAGATCAGAATAATTGCTAGACATCTTTGAAACTCAACATATCCTCAGTGAATCTTGAAGATCAGTGGTCTGGTGAATCCTATAAGCAGAAATGGCAGCATACATACAAGCGCATATGGCCACATAGGCATACACAGTCCCCCAAAATGCAGTGTATTTATAACTCATAAATGTTTTTGAGCCTTCATAATGTTTTAGGCATTAAGTACATTTTTAATTGGTGATCTGTGTGTGAGATTGTATGTAATTCTTAAACCTGCGTTATGCAGTCACTGAAAAGTTCTCAGGCTCGGGCTCCCATCTGCCCTTCCCCCTGCTTTCTTTAATAGTAACGTCTTCATAATCATAGTGCCATTAAGCAGTTTCTTGCCAGTGCTCTTTCTCTACCCTGGCATCCAAGGATTCTGTTCGCAAATAAGAGCTTTGGAAGTTATTTCACATATCCCTTTAGGCAGTTCTCAGGTTTGTCCTTCTTGATTTCATTATCGCCATCCGTTGCTACTGTTTAATTGGTAGCACTGCTCCAGCACCCCGTTTAGGCCGACTCTCGACACTGCAGCACCCAACTGCAGCCTCCTAAAAACGGGTGACTGTTTTCTCTTTTCAGTCACTGCTTTGGTAGAGGAAGCTAAAACTGATATTGCCAGGTCAAAGGCCATCCGTCTTACGGCTTCTGTCACTTACTATAAAATTGCTTTCAGAAAGCCTACAGCAACATACAATCCCATCAGAAACATTCTAGGCCCACTTCTCACCTGCACCCCAAGTCTCCCCAGGCGTTGCCATTACTTTTATTTGTTTGTCTTAGTTTTATTGCGTATGAACTGCTACTTTCTGGTATTGATTTTTTTTTCCTCTCCGTTCACTCATAGTCACGAGCATGCCAAGTGCACACTCTTCCGCTGAGCCCCGTTGCCAGGCGTAAATATCCCTTGTTAAATGATAAGCAAGTAGGACACCTCCTATGGAGGACTTTAAAGCTCTTAAGTAATTATTTCTTCCTGATTTGCTCAGGTTTTCCTTCACTGTCCCCTCTCTATTCCAGGGCACAACCCACAAAGCCACTTACATTTAGTCCCTGCAGGTTATATAAATGCAAAGCTGTCTGCTGTGATACTCTTAAATGATTCTCCCCGATTATTTCTTTTCCCCTTTGTCAACTTTTATCAGAGAAGAAAATATTTGCGATATCCCTCCACCCCCGGGCTTTTCACAGATGATTACAAATGACCACTCCTCACTGTACTCACTGTACTGGATGGCCAGGTAGGAAGCGCTGACAGAGACCCCATTGTTAGCAATCTTTGCTGTGCGCATTCCGCTTTCCTGCTTTGAAATCTGAGTTTAGTCCTCCCGTGTCACACGGTGCATTGCTGAGCAAATGCATCATTAACATTAAAATAAAATCAAATTGTAGACAACTTAATGCTTTGAGGAGGAAAAAAAAAAAACACCAGTTCTTTCCCATCCTTTGTGATACCTGATTGGTTTCTGTGAAGGAGATTTTGTGACACCTGGTGGAAAATACTGGGAATTACACCTTTAAAGAAAGTGGTTACGTTTCCTTTGGAATCATTGAATTGTGTAGAACTGAAAGTGATTTTAAAGATTAAAAAAATAAAGTGAGTCCTGGGGCTCTTGAATTAGTAAGGGAGCCAGCGTTGACCATGGGTTTCCTGAGCCTTTAGCCACCCAACGCTACTGTCTTTGTTGTAGCTTATACTAAATCATTTTATGACATATGTGACTTTGAGGACATTGATCTTTGAATCCACAGTAAGGGAAACAGATTATGTTGTCCAAAGCATCAGATTCTTGGAGTCTCAGACTCCTCATGAGCATGCTTCAGATTCAAAGCCCCTCCTGACTCTGAGGAGTTACCAGATTGCACAGGAAACATAGCAGCCCTAACCGACAGCATTCACCATCAGCTGCTATGTCTGTCTGGAGAAGGAATCTATAGCACTGGCTCCCCTTTCATGGGCCCTTTGCTCTGCTCAGGAACTTGTCCAGTAAATACATGAGTTCCTTGCATTGTAGATAAGACAGTGATGCTTGGAACGAGTCTAATAATCCATTTCATCACACAGTGTGCTCATCTGGTAGCTGGTGGACGTGAGACTTGAACTGTGGTACATATGACTCCCAAGCTCAAACAAGGGTCAGTACCCCATGTTCCAAGCTACTGCTTCAGCAGGCTTAAGGTCACCTTGGCTGTCTGGCTAGATGGGGTTGGGATAGCAGAGTTTCTAGAGGTGGACATGAGTTGTGGGTCTGGGAGCTCATTTCCCGAAGACAGACTTCTCAGCCTCTTCCGGACTCCCATGGCCCATTGCTTTGTATACCGTCCTTGGCAAGGTTTGGTATGATTGACCTGGGGTGGGACAAAGGATCCCACTGCTGAGCCCAGGAGCCACATGGGTGTGGCAGGCCTACAGAGAACACCCTTAGGTGACCCTGTTGAGTCTGAAACTTGATCAGCCTAAGACTTGGCTTTGCTGTGTCTTCTGTAGTGGTCTTATATGGCAGTACCTCCCAATGCTGTGACCGTTCGCGGCCAGCACTTGGTTGCTCAGGCACTGGAGCTTAGGAGAGCTTTGGTTGTGTCCTGCTCTTGCTACACCCCACCCCACTCGAAGAAAAGAAGGAAGGAAAGATGCCATCGGGGCTAGGTACGCTGACAGAGGAGCTCTCAAACAAATGGGAGATGAGCACGTGGGTCTAATATTTCTCTTGGGAAATAGTTATTTATCTGAGCCTTCCCTTGTTTCCTATTAGCATATATTTCCATGAAGTAATTATATTAGCCAGCAGCTGACTAGATTAACCCTAGCAGATAAACAGGAAATTTCAGGGAGTGCCTTCTCTCATTCAGATCTATTTCTGGCCTGTAACAAATTCATTATTATTGCTTAGCGTTTTAGTGGGATTTTATAGCTGCATATAATTCATACCATTGAATAATATTCCCATGGTTTAGATTTCGTTTTCTTCGGGAATTCTGGACTGGGAGGAGATGCTTGGATTTGATTTGCATGGTTGATTCATTAACTGGGTGAAAAACATTTGTTGAATGCTGAATGCCAGAGAGGCAAACATACTTCGTATGTTAAGACATGGACTCTGGACCTGGCCTGCCTAGGTTCAAGTCAAGACCCTCTGCTCATTAGCTAGGTGGTTTTGGGAATCGTGTCCTCTGTGGTACATAATAAACTGCTCCAGAACTTGGGGCTGGAAACAGACTGCAAGTTCGGGAATTTGTGCGGAATTCAGCAACGCACCTGTGCAGTTCCTCCCCTGACCCACTAGGAGGCAGCAGAACGTGTAGAATCCACTTCCAGTGAATCCCTTCACAGGACTCAGTGCGCCCGGGCCACTCCAGGTTGCTTGGCCTTTTAGCAGTAGAGATCACTGGGTAGGAAGAAACTTAAGCCAAGGCTACCAGGTGAGAGAAGGCTCTTTAGGAACGGTGCCGACATGTCCTGTCAGTCAAAACAGAACTCCAGTTCAAGAGGTAGAGACTCTTGATGGGACCGTGGCAGGGGTCTCATTCCAGGGAGCGCCTGGTGCAAAGCTTTATTGCAGCCAATTTTGAGAAGAAGAAAAAAATCATCCCTGGGCATTTAAAGAGAACGACCTCTGTGAAGGGCAGCACGTATCTACAGAGCTCAGGCAAGCCAGGCCCCAGAGCCACTGGCAGATGTCCTAAGTCCGCTGAAGCGTGGCATCTGGTGGGCATTCACGGGGGAAATGGTAAGATCTTCTTGTCTCAGCCCCGGGGAAGGAAGAGCCCAGTGCTCTGCTCGGGCACAGTTGGCCACAGAACAGTAAGGCACAAAGCCAGGCTGCCCAGCCTAGCCCTACGCAATCTAGTCCACCCCACCCCCAACTCCCCCGGCCAGCAGTGCTGACACACCATGTCACTGGCCAGAGCTCATTTCCCTCTTAGCCCAGAGGACAGATTTTGTATTTCTAAAGCTGTTTTCCCTGCCTGTATTTGCCAACATGGCCGGGCATAATACTGAAGTCCTGGCAGAAGCCTGGCTTTCTTCCCCCAGTTAGCTTCTGGTCACTACCCTTGTCCAAGTAAGCAATCCAGGAAATCGAAATCGGCTGCCGTGGTTGAATCTCTGAATTCTGCAGGATGCTGCTGGGACAAGAGGCATCGTTATCAACTATTAGTGGCTGAACCTGGTGGTAGATGCCTGGAGAGGCTAATTAAAGGAAGACAGACTCACCCTCTTCCCTCCAGGGGCTCTGTAGGTGAAGGGCTGAGCAGCAGCCAGCAACAGTGTGGAGCAATGGCTATACTGACAGAGTGGGCCAGGAGCTACTCGAACCTGGCCCCATAGGATTCTGGGAGAGAATGATTCTGGGTTATGGTCATGCTGAGAAACGTGCAGCCTTAGGCAGATAACAACTGTAGGTCACTCATCCAACAGGGGGAGGTTCTTCAGGGAGAGTCCCTGGGAGGCGGATGTCTTTCCGTGGCTCCCTACCAAAGAACCAACACATCTCTGCCTCATTCTCCTGGGCTGGTTGCCAGGTAACAGTGTTTTAGTAGTAATGAGGACATTTCTTGTTTATTTGCAGTTAATAAAATGATGGTTCTTTTATAGGACAATGAGAATGGTACCACTGCCAGGCCGTTTCTCCCTAAGCCATTTCTCCCTCCCTTTACAGTCCCTCACTCCTATTTTAAAAACCCATCTGAGTCTGAGGCCCTCCAGCTCAGCCAAAAGGAGCAGTGTCTCAAGTTCTCCCTCTGCCTCTGGCTTAGGTACCTGCAAGGAAATCATGTCGGCAGTCAGGCTTCTGTATTTCCCATCTCTATACTGACACCAGGAGTGAGGCCTCTCAGTTGTCGCATGCAACAGCTGGTGGCTGGGTGTTTGTTTAATTCGGTGGCAACTGTATGCATGTTGGTATGTGACCAGGATGGGTCTCAGGAGGAAAAGCTGGGTTACATGTAAGAGACCATAGTGGTGTCATTTCACAGCGACAGGGTTACAATTGCAATCAGAAATGCCCCCTCAGGCCCATGGTTTCTCCACTCGTGGAGAACATGGAATGAGCTGAAAACACGTCTGCCATCAGCGCTGATGGGCTTTTGGGAGGTGAAGCCTAGCTGGTAAAGGAGGCCACTTGGACAGGACTTTTGACGGGGGCAGCCCGGCGCTTAGTGTAGGTACAGCATAGCCCTTAAAATGTGTGTTGGGTTCACTCCTCTGGTTCCCTAAGGGGTTGCACTGGTGGAGGTTTCATACCATAGGCCCAAGTTCACTTGGAGACATACAACAGTTTCAGAAATTCAGAAGAAGCCAGATGATATGGTTCATGCCTGTCATCCCAGCACTCTGGAGCAGAGACGGAAGGATTACCCTAAGCGTGAGGCTACTTTGTCTACACAGAGAATTGCAGATGAACCAGGACTACCTGGTGATCTCCTGTTGCCAGAAGGAGGGATGGGTAAAATGTAGTTGTTTGTGTGTGTGTGTGGCTGTTTGTTATCAAGCAGATAACAAAAGACTGGGGAGAATACCGCCAGAATTTCTGTCCCTACTACACTGTACTGTCCAAGAGGAAGGATATGACGTAGGAGATGGAATACCTGAGTTCTAATACCCCAGTCTTCTCCGCTGTTGGTACTCTCCGTATTCAGAACAAGCCACTTGACTTCTCTGGACTTCAGTTTTCTCAACTATAAGATGAAGTGATGCCGATCTTAGACAGAGTTACTGCTGGGACTGATCGGATGTGTCTAAAAACTACATAAAATATTGTCTCCCAGATTCTTCCTAGAAAATAGCCCGATGGTACAGTTCCTAACAGCCTTGCCATTCATGTGTGTTAGCTGTTTGGGCTGTTGTGTGGATAAAATCTGTGGAAGCGTCGTGAGGCTTGGTCTGGTCCTTGTGGCCAGTCTCTGCCACCTCTAAGGCATCACACACACACACACACACGCACACGCATGCACGCACGCATGCACGCACGAGGTGTCTGATCCTGGAATGGATGACTTCAGCAGGTGCACTTTTTACCGTGTGTCTTAGGGTGCTGTAAGCAGCATGAAATCAGAGAGGGAGTTGTGCAGTGTGCACTGGCTTTGATAAAACCGTAGCAGGTGCCTGCTTACACACCAGTCGCCCAGGAAGTTCTGGTCTCGCATACAAACAGACCCATGTTAACAGACCTGGCTGTTTGCAGGTGAATTTTATAGACGCATCGAGCCCGGGAGCGGTTTTTGACTAGTTGCATTTAGTGTGTGTGTCTGTGTGTGTGTGAGAGAGATTGTTCCCTTTACATAGAATAGAATACTCTCCCCTTTCCCTTATGTTGGAACACACTTGTTAAAACAGTCATGAACCCAGAGTCCCAGAGCAGTGCAGCAGGACAGGGGAAGAGTCACCCAGGTTCCAAACACAGACATTCCTGTTCTGGGACCTCTTGTTCAAGACCAGTCTCAGCTGAACCTCGGACATAGGAGAGAAGATTTGGTCTTAAAACTGTGGCTTTGGATTGGGGGATGGGAGCGGAACTGTTGCTGATTTTGTCAGTTTGCTGGAGACTGAACCCAGGCCTTTGGTCATTCTGGGTAAATGTGCTGCCACTAAGCTCTGTATTAGCTTTAAAAGACAAAAATCAAAGTTCTACGCAAATACTAATACTATGAATGATGCTAAGATTGCCCTGCTGGACAGGAGAATGTGGGTTCCTTGCTCTGCACTCTTCCCTGGCATTGGCATTGATCCTCTGAGTGACAAGAACTGCCAAAGATGAGGGATTGCGGCCAGCTCTGGCCCACTGCCATTAACAGCATTAAAACGGAAGATATGGGCTATGATAAATAATGCAACACCTATAAAATTTTTTTCTTCAGTTTTGTTTGTTTGTAACTTATAATGTTAACCTTAAATGGAAACTGACATAGAAAACTAAGGCATTTAGCTGGCTTGGGAGCATGTTTTACTGTGTGTGTGTGTGTGTGTGTGAGAGAGAGAGAGAGAGAGAGAGAGAGAGAGAGAGAGAGAGAGTGTGTGTGTGTGTGTGTGTGTGGCCAGCATTTGGGGAAGTGGCCAGCAGTGTGTGTGTGTGCATGTGTGTGTGGCCAGCATTTTGTGGGGCAGTGTCTGTCTCTCTGTCTGTCTGAGCAGAGACAGTACTCTGGAACTATCCACAGGCCGAGTGACTAGATGAAGAGACTGCTTTGGCCACTTCCAGGAGACTGCTCAGATCTGTGCAAAGCAATGGTGACTTGGCCAATACTGGGCACACTGCCCTGTTAGTAAGTGCAGAGATCTGAAAGCATCTGTGCATATTTGTGGGCTCTTTTATCGGTGAAGTATTTCTTCTGTCCTCCTCTCCCTTGGGGTGGAAAGGCTCTCCACAAAGTGATTTGAAAACTGAGATGGGTCATCTGGGCCTGGTGGTATAGTCCTGTAACAGAGGCAGGAGGATTGCAAGGCCCTGGCTGGTCTAGGTGATACCACAAGACCCTGAAAAGAGAAGGTGAGGACAGAGGAGACACTGCTGTCATAACAGGAGCTCTAAGTTCTGTCTGTTCCCAGAAGTCACCTGTCACACAGAGATCAAAACCTACATTCGGATTCTGGCCCCATTGCCACCATTGGCAGAGGGAAGTTTCCCCTGGGAGAGCTGAGCCACTGTCCTGGTTTTAAACCTGCTCCCATCCCACTCCCAGAGTGTTGCTGAGCTCTTCCTGCAGGAGCCCTTGGCTCCTATCTGTCTGTTGGTGTTTGTCTGTGTCTGTCTTTTCCAGAGTTCAGCATTTCCAATGCCCAGATTCTCCCTGCAGTCCCACCGCGCCTTGCACAAATCTCTGTGTAGGTGGCCGGTCTGGTTGTCATCTTCTCCACGCTTGTTCAGATCCATAAGGCACCCGGCTCACTCTCCTCTGAGGAAGCTTACCTGGCCCATCTCTACTCTCCTTACAATTCACAGGATTTATGTCATTTCAGGTTTTCTGATGATTTTTCCTCTGGACACTTGTCATTGGAAGAAAAATGAGCAGCTATTTGAATCCTGGTTGAGATATGGCGCTTAACAAAATACCATGGTGGGGGGAGTGGTGCTGGAGAGATGGCTCAGTGGTTAAGAGCACTGACTGCTCTTCCAGAGGACCCGGGTTCAATTCCCAGCACCCACATGGGGACTCAGAACTGTCTGTAACTCCTGTTCCAGGGGATCTGACACCCTCACATAGATTTACATGAAGTCAAAACACCAATGTACATAGAATAAAATAAATTATTGAAAAAAAAGAAAAAGTATCATAGATTCCCTGACCTCTACTGACATGTGGGGTGGCTACAGGTGGTTTCAGATCAAATCTGTAGTCACTTCTCTTTGAATCTGGGGGACCCACGGGTTCTATTTCCATTCAGCATGCTCTGGAACCCTATATCTCCCTGTTGCTCTGTGATCAACAGGGTTGGCCAGTCATGCTCACCCCTAGAGGATTTTCTAGTTTCTAGAACTACTGGGCTTCTTAACACACACACACACACACACACACACACACACACACACACACACACCTGCCATCTCACTCGTATACGCAAACATGTATCACTCACAGTGAAGGTAAAATGTGGTTGTGGTAAGATTAGGCACAGCGCCTACATGAGTCTGCAGGGGTCACAGCTGTTCATTCCAGTGCAGACGGCACCAGGTAGGAGAGCCGAGTGAACAAAGTAGGAGGCGACTGAGTGTCTGAGGAACTCTGCCCTTCTCTCTCAGACCGGCCTGTTCATGGTAGCGTCTACTTTGTGCTTTCTTTCCTGTGAGAATGTACAAGTGTCTTCATTCCATCTGCCGGTCTGTCCGTCTTCAGGTCACGCTTGAGATACACCTACAACTTCGGCGTCTCTGGAATTCGCCCTAAAGGTCTCCTTTTTACTTCTCACATTTGTTTATTAGTTTATTGACTTACTTATTGAGATATGGGGTCTTACTATGTCCCCATGACAGACCTCAACCTCACCATGTAAAGTAGGCTGGCCTTGAATTCACAAAGATCCACCTGCCTCTGTCTGCTGAGTGCTGGAATTGACACTATGCCCAGCAAACTTTTCACCTAAATTCAGTATATCTAATCTATAAAGCAGATTCTTAGAACACTCTGGTTCTGAGCTGACCTCCCTCTCTTTGTGGGACATGGGAAGTCCCTGAGGCTGGGGGCATTTTGGTGAGAGGATGGTACTGACAAGGAGGCCTTTCGGGACAGCCTTCCACCCCTCACTGCCCTGTCACTCACAGGAAATACCCTGGCTTCTTAGAGGCAGCCCTAGCAATGCTCTCGGGACTAGGGTTTACTCAGCTGTGAAATGAGGCGGTCAGGTTCTGGGATCCCCAGAGCCCTGTGTTCAAGGCTCCGTGCTCTGGTTAAATGCTTCTCCTGAGTGAGTAGCGAGTAGCTCTCACTCAGAGTCAGCTTTGAGAACTAAATGGCTCATAAAATGCATCTTGGGGCTGGGAACAGCCGTGCTTTTAATTGAGGTCTTCATAGGTCTTCACATGCCATGAACTCATTGAGTTCATCTCACACACTTAGTAAAAAGTTGCAGATTTTTAATTTTTTTTTTTTTTTTTTTTTTTGATGAGTGGTACAACAAAACCTTTCTTGAAGACCAATAATAAAAATTAAAATGAGTCCTGGGAATGACACTCATTACAGCTAAAAGTTTCCGAGTGTCGGGAATTGCTGCAATCCCGGGTTCCTGTGCGTGAGCTCATTTAACCTTCACAGCAGTCAGGCTGTGCGCTAAGGGGCTGGGCATACTGCAGTTGAGACCCCTTCATGTAATTTACCTTTCACTTGGGGGGGGGGGTGTCAACCTCAAAACTCAAGGTAAGCTAGTTAAATGGTAGTCCTTGCTGTGGAGGAAAGTGAAGCAAGGAAGAGATCTGGAGGGTGCTTAGAGGGGCTTTCAGAAGTCAAGGGCCTCATGAAAGGAGAAACTGGAATTGATGTGAGTCCAGTGTGGTGCAGGAAGATTGGGAGACTGCAAAATCACCATGCCTTGTGGGTGAGGGATCTGCTGAGAGTGAGTGAGTATCCAGTTCAGATGAGACTAGGACAAGATTCTTGAGAGGCATTCTACAGCTGGAAACATCCAGACAGGTCCTTTAGCCCTGGCCCTCCTCTGTCTTCCCTTCGTACCTGTCCTAGCTGTCTATTTTCTGTCAGTAAAGAGATAAAGCTCTGCTAAACCAGATGACATGCTAAAGGTCACTTCACAGCAACGCCTGGACAAGAGCCCAGATTCACAGGCTCCAGTCCTGTCAGAGAACGCCTCCCTACCTGTGTGCTGATGGCTATCCAGAAAGCTTGAGCGTCGTTAAGCCCTCTGCACTCCCCAGGTCCCTGCATGCTTCCCTGTGAGCTGATGGTTCTCATCCTCCAGGACAGAGATGGTCTATGAAGTGGCTGCCAACACTGAGTTAGTGACTGTGGAAGCATTGCAGCTGGAGCAGGCCTGTGCTCATGTTTGTATGGAGATCAATAGACAGCCTTGCTCTATGAGTTTCACCTTATTTAGCATGCATTATTGATTCGCTAATGTTGAACCATCACTATTGGCGTCGACCCCTTGGCCTGAACTGCGTGTCTAACATGTGTTTTTCTTCATTAGGTCTTCTTGGGCTTGTGAACATTTTGACAGCATTCTTGGGGATTGGTGGTGGCAGTGTTTTGTGTGTCTTGTGTGCAGATATATGTATGTGTACATCTGGGTTTGCATATATAATATATAATATAATATACACACATATATACATACACACACACACACACACACACACACACACACACATATATATATGCATATTCTTGCAAGCCAGGGTTTAATGTCAGGTATCCTCCTCAATCTCTCTCCCCTTTGTTTGTTGAACCTGGAGCTCATCAGTAAGGGTAGGCTGCCTGAACAGTGCACAGCCAGGGACCTGCACGTCTCTGCTTCCCAAACACTGGGATTACAGATGTTCACCACCACACCTAGCTTCTGTGTGGGTCCTTATCCTTGTCAATAGGCGCCGTCAACGAAGCCAGCACCCCGAGCCCTTTGAGGACTGTTCTACATAGGAAAAATACCAACCAACAGGTAAAAGCATGTGACAAAACAAAGCACTGGGTGGACCAGGGAGAGCACTCTTGTTTGAAACGAGAGACCTGGGCCAAGACGGCAAAGCATCATTTTGCCACACTTCGGCTGGGGACATATGGTCTGGCTGCTCACATAGTGTCAGTTCTGGGATTACAAATAAGTCAGCAAGTGAACAGACTTGAAAATGGGGTCTGTGCCCTACCAAGTATTGAAGGCTTTTACACTCGAGTTGCTTAAAAGGGGGACTTTATCCAAGCCCCTGGGTGGAATCAGCTGCCAGAGCACAGTCCTGGATAGAAGACCAACCATGTCCTGAATTGCCTCAGACACTCCCTGGAGACCATGCTACGGCAAGCCGTTGGCTAAAATAATAGTAATAGTCTTGCTTGTAGAGTTGCATTTTTTTCTGTATTGCTGCTTGAAGATGAACTGTGTAATGTTCCCCTCTTGCCAGGGTACCCCTAGGCCAGACTGCACCATGCTTCCTCAGGCATGGGGTGAGGATGGGCACAGGCTCTCTCCTGCTCCTTTCCTCTGGCCCAGCAGCTCCCCTAAAGCTCATGTGACCAACCTGCTTTCCCTGGCAAAATAAAACATTCCATTTTACATGCCGGGCTCTGACACTCGTTCTGGCTTTACTCTGCGCTTACTCTGTGAATATCCTCCTCAGCCCTGCAGCCGAAACTCAATCTATAGTGTAAATGAGCCATGTGGTGCCAAGAACTTGCCTCTCAGTCTATTCCAGGACTCTTTTGGGGGCAAAACAGATACACTCACCCTTGAGGGGAGTAAGACCAGCTTTCCGGGCATGCAGGGGTCTGCTGCACAAGAACAAACGCCAGGTTCTGTGAGGCGGCCTTCTTGCCCTTGTCTTTGCAGCTGAGAGGGAGGAGGAGGCTCTGACATTCGTTGCCATCATCTTGGCTTGGGCGGCCATTCAAGCATCTCCAGCGGCTGGTGCAGTCAGCCCCCTCTTTGTGAGGATTCCCATGGTCATTTACAACGTGACTTCTGAGGGATGCTTCATGGTACCTTGGAGTTGTCCTTCTGGACCTTGGGATGGGGTGGGGTGGGGTGGGGTGGGGTGGGAAAGAGTTATGACCGGGACTCCGGCTAAGTAAACCTGACAGATAAATCTGTCTAGTCTAAATCTGACTGACAGGTATAGGGTTGAAGAAGTCTTTTTTGGCAAAGTGGTAGGGAGAGCTTAGCACGCACAGGACCACAGTCCCTACTGAAAGGATGTCTGTTTTGCACATCCATACCCATTTTGTCTTAGAGCCATAGTGATTTGTACGTAGTAGCCTCTACAGAAGCTTTTCCATTTTGAACAGTTAAACAAAATACTGTTGAGTTCTAGACTTGACCCGTACTGCTTGGGTATGCAGGAATTGTTTAAATTGCCCTCTCCTAAAGTTCATTCAGTGTCCAGGGGATTCCTTCTGATGAGTGGACCCTTGCAGCATGAGCTTCCCGGTCAGTAATGACAGTGAGGGGTGGAGGGAGTGACGTTAGAACAATGAGTGTCTATTTCCCATTGAGGAAGTGGGGCCTGTGCTGTGCTTGGGGGCTCATTCTTAGGGCAGGACTCTGTGTGTCCAGTGTGTAGTCCAAATCCACTAGATGCTCCCTGAAAGGACTGCAGATCCAGGGACGATCCAGGATGGCCCTCTCCTACAGCATCCCAGGGTCCTTTCCTGTGAGTTCCAGCTCCGAGGCCTGTTTTTAGAGCCCACCAGCTATTCCAGATGGAGCACCTAAAGCAACAGTTCTCAACCTGTGGGTCATGACCCTTTTGTCAAACCTCAGTCTCCAAAAACATTTACATTATGACTCATAACAGTAGCAAAATAACAGTTGTGAAGTAGCGACAGAAATAACTTTATGATTGTGGGGGTCACCACGGCATGAGGAGCTGTGTTAGAGGGTCGCAGCGTTAGGAAGGTTGAGAACCTCTGCCCTCGGCAGGTGAGGGTGCTGTTGGGAACTGAGCAGTGATTGCCCATGGGGAGAGCTGCCCTTCTCATCTGCGTGGGAACACGTGGAGTTGAACATCACACTTAACCCCGAGTACAGGTTAGGTCACGGGCCGGATGGGTCCCTCTAGATGGCTTTTATGCCAGCGGCTGTGGCTCATTCGTCAGTCACCTGAAGCCAGGGCTAAGAAGAGCTAGCTCATTGAGCAGCCTCCTAGATCATCGGCATCACTTGCTATGTTTGGCTCTGGTTGTGAAATGCTTAGTGTTCCTTAGAACCTGAGTACTGCTGTTGTCTCTGTCACACAGTTTAGGGGACAGAGGCACAGGACAGACAACTCTGTAACTGGTTTTATGTCACTTGGGGATTAAGTAGGGGACTCTCAGGTTCAAACTTGAGTGTTGTGGCTTCAAGGTCGACCCAGTGGATATTGTTTTTTTGCTTCTTAAAGGCAGTAGCAGGCCTCTGCTTAGCTGCTCCCGTTCAATCCTCAGCAGCACCTGCAGGTACAAAAGCTTCCTTCTGGTGATGCAAGAGAGGAAGTGAAGAGTGATGAGCATGGTGAGGGTACAGCAGAGAGCAGAGGTCCCACACTCCTAGCCAGGGCTCCTTTATTCTTGCCATGACACTGGCATGGGTCTTAGATGAAGCCCGCAGGTCCTCCTCACTCAACAAATACCTATTGAGCGTACCACGTGCCTGGCACTTCTTTGGGCAGTGGGCATCCAGAGAACCAGAGGGTTGGCTATCTCTCTTTCTAGAACAGTGAATGCAGAGCACAGAATGGTATAATTGATACGGCAGTAGGGCTGCTTCTGTCCCTCTGTGGTGTCCCTGGCTCAGTTTCCTGGTGCCAGTTTCCTGTCCGTGAAATCCACGTTGTGTCCCTCCCCCGCACACACCATGAAGGTTGAAGCTCCGCTGCTTGCTTACTGCGTAACCTTAGACAGTCCGGGTACATGCTCTGTGCCTCCACCTCTCATGTAGAAAACAGGACACGGAGCACCTGAGTTGGTGGTCACGTGAGAACATATTTTGCTGCATGTTATCAAGCATCTAGCGCTTGGACTGTAAGTGGCCCAGAATAAGCCTCTAATAAACTATCTCTGCCAATATGATGTTGAATATTATAGTATACCTACAAGTTTATGCTTAAACACACACACTCATTTGTCCCGTGAACATTTTTGAAACATTGGACTCCATATCTAAGTTAAACCTTACCTCTGTTCAAATTTTCCATTAATTAAAAAAAGGCAGCCAGGCATGGTGGCATATCTGTAATCCCAGCACTCAGGGAGGCAGAAGCAGGTGAATCGCTGTGAGTTCGAGGCCAGACTGGTCTACAGAGCGAGTCCAGGACAGCCAGGGCTACCAAAAATAACCAAAAAGACCTCAATAACCAACCTGATTCCTGGGCAGGAAATGACTGATACAGTTACATCTGCCTATATTACCTCACAACCCAGAAGGCCTGTCTCTGGCACTGGGGAGACTCTCCCTGCACCTCTGTTGTTCAGCTTGCTGTCAGCCACCATTTAGAAACCAGAGTGGCTTTGCAGCAGAGAGCAAACTTTCTCGTCAGCCAATGCCCATGTCGAGTCAGAGTGACACTTGCATTTCTCTGTGTAAATTAACAAGTTGGGATTCTGGCTTTTTGCTTTTAAATTTCTATGACTTGCTCCCGATGTGCTGGTTCAGCCCACGCAGCAGCTTAGCAACAGGGCCAGGTCTTTCAATGATGGGTAGGCCGAGTTGGCCCAGGCTGGGGACCACTTCCCAGCAGTGCTTGAGGATGGATCCTGGAGATATTTCCATCATGCATCCCCCCCCCCCCTACTGAGCTGCATGGTGTAAGTCCTTCATAAGCATCGCCTTCCTTGATGGGCCTGGCACATCTAGCACAAACTTTCACACTAGGGCTGTCTTGCTCTGAGAAGCAGGAAGAGGAAAATTTAAATAACCGGCACCGGTCGACCCAGTGGGCCCCTGGGTTGTGCTTTCTGCCCGAATGCTCCGTGATGTTGCCAACAGTCTGAGGTGGCGGCAGAAGCAGCTGATGTGTCTGTTGAGGCTGGTGCAGGATGCGTCCAGGGGCCTCCCTGACCAAGGTCACTGCTGCGGTCAATAAATAATTCACCAGGCCAATGACTTGTTTCCTTCGAGAGGGAAAACTGGGTCAGACGCCACTCCAGGGAGCCCCCAGACACCTGTCCCCACAGAACCCACAGCATCCTGGAGTTGGAAAGCATTTTGCTGTTTCCAAGCAGTAATGTTTATGAGCATGGGCATGATGACAGTGGTCTACATTCCTGCCCAGAGTAACCAGTGTTGGCTAATGACTTCCCAACAACGGAGGCCACATCCCACCAGGCTGCTTGAACCCAGACTGTCAGTGCGTTTTCAGGTGGCATTGTGAAGGTTGTTTTGTGTTAAGGCCTTTTGTGTACTGGGCAATCAAAAGATCTGGCTCCATGTAGAAACCAGAGCTGCTGCAGTCTCTCGATAACGGTGTGAAAAGAGAGTCAAAGCACTGGTTGGTTTTGTTGTGTTAAGACAAGGAGTCACTGTGTGGCTCGGGCTGGTCCTGAACTTGCGATCCCCCTGCCTCAAGTGCTGGGATTATAGGTGTGCACTGACCACCATGACCAGCCAGAGGACGATTCTGCCTCCCCACCCCCACCCCTGCCCCTGTCTTAACTCTTGAGAAAGCATCAGAGAACAGAAAAGATCAAACAGAACGAACACACTGTAGATGGTCGTCATTCTGGCCCTCTGAATTAGATAGGTAGTTCAAAAGACCTTTATATTCATACATGGCAACAGTACAGTCCTTTCCACCTGACTTTGACCTTATAGACGCAAAGTCTCCAGATCTGGGTGACTGTGGCGGCAGCCAGGATGACCAGCAGTACAGTGGTGAGTCCTGGTTCCCTGTCCTGGGGGCATCCGCAGGTCCTCCCTGGTGCTCCGCCAGCCCTCTGGGACTAGTCTTTCTCCGGTTAAAGCCTTCTCTACTCAGATGCTTTTGCATGCTCTTGTCACCAAGCACCTGCCCAGGAGAAGGAAGGTTTTAGTTCCTCTGACAGCTCTCCTGCTCCTTGTGGGGGGCTATCCCTGGGGTGTCGAGCACTATCTTAAGGGGCTTTGCATTGAGCACTGTTCCTATATTGAACTCTGGACACTTTTTGAAGTAGGGTCTCACTATGTAGCCCCAGCTGTCCTAGAACTTACTATGTAGACCAGGCTAACCTCGAAATCTCAGAGATCCATCTGCCTTGGCCTGCTGAGTGCTGGGATCAAAGGTGTGCAGCACCACGCCAGCCATCACTCCAGTGTTTTGAGACAAGGCCTCGTGTAGCATGGGCCGGCCTTGAACTCCACAGCCTCCTGCCTCTACCTCTCAAGTGCTGCGATCACAGGCGCGCAAGCTCCCTACCCTTCCTCTTGGTGCCTGTTCTCGAGTTGATACCTTGATCAGTGGGTACCCTTAGCCAACTTGCTTGGGGCCCCTTTTTAAGTACTTGATATTCTCATAGCCTTTGGGAAAGTGATGATGGTGTCGTGCCTTCCTTCCAAGACTACATAATTTGGATGTGAAAAGACCTGGAACTTCCTGAAACCCACCCATGGAACTTGCAGGTCTCTGAGGTCCTTAAGAAGGTCTGCCAGCCTTCTACAGAGGACATGCAAGTCACCCTCCTCTCCAGCATCTCCCCTCTTCCCCACCTCTGTGTGTCCTTAAGGATGGGACATCTCTAGTTGGAAAAACAAGAGTTGGCACAGTTGACTATGGGGAGTGAGTATTCCCTAGTACTGACACATTTGCCTTGGAGCAAACGCTGGCTTCCTTCTTCAATCATTCTCCTTGGGCCCCAAGCCACTGCTCATTCCTCCAACCCCCATACAAGTTGTATCTCACTGTTTTGTCCACAGTGATGAAGTTGCGAACCGCTTGGTGTGGCAGCCCAAATGAGTGTGCCCTTGTAGAATGTTTTTACGTGTGTGAGTGTTTTGCTTGCACGTGTACCTGTGTACTGCATGCGTGCCTGGTGCCCACAGAGGTCAGAAAGAGGTGTTGGACTCCTTGGAAGTAGAGCTATGGGTGACTGTGAGCCGCCATGTAGTTGCTAAGAATCAAACCTGGGTTCTCTGCAAGAACAACAAATGTTCTTAACTGCTGAGCCATCTCTTCAGCCCCCACTTGCAGATCTGTGAAATCGTGCTCAGTGGGGTGCTTGGTCTGACGGTTCACTGAGGCATCCCTCTTCTGTGGCATGCAGTAGCAAAAAACAACAACAACAACAACAAAAAAAAACAAACCTCTAAATCCATAGTCTTACAAGCTCACCACAGCACCACACCCTTCACTCTGAAACGAAAACCTTCCATGGGGTCCCAACTAACACAGCTTGTGCCGTTTTGTGCCTTTATTTCAAGGCGCTACCCAAAAGCTTCCCGCTGTGTGTCTGCTCATTAGAAGCCTCAAGAGAGTAGAGGCTGGTCCTCACTCATCTGTGTAGGGCTCCAGGGGCTAACTGGTGTTCAGTGGGTGTCATTTTCTTAGATTCGGTTGTGACTGTGGTACTCAGCAATTAGGCTAAAATGGTCATTCCTGCACATGAGTGTCTTAGGAGCACACTGGTAGCATTCATCCGTTTAACTTTTTACCTTGTCTGACCGAGTCTTCTTAGTTTGTAAGTACCTGTTTTGGTACCAGCGTCATTTTCCCTTAGCGATTACAAAGTACTCACTATGTTGTGGCCAGTGTGACACTTCGTGGGCATTAGTCGCTGCATCTTTCTGCACGCGTGGGCTGGCTCACGTGGCTGGGGCAGAGGCCCTTGTGGTTCTCTTCTCTAAGTTTAATTGCCTAGTGCCACCCTCACTTTCTCTCACATCCCACCTCGTGGTCCAGGGATGGCCTGCGGTGTTCCTGCAGCACGCCCTCATCTTGCTGATCTGCCAGATAAAGGGCTGAGACCTGGAACTTAGCTGAGGAAGGGAGAAATGATCAACCGTGGGGAAGAAAAACGATTGAGGGGGAGAGAGGGAGATGGAGGCTTTCAGAGCCATAGAGGAGAGGGGAAAGTGAGCATTCGATGGATGTCTCGCAGTATGCCAGGCAATATGCCACCCGCTTTGTCTCTTTGGAATCTCCTGGCAGCTCTCTGAGCTTATGTGTTATCACTTTTTTTAGCAAACTTAAGAGTTGCAGAGGCTGAGCACCTGCTGGCTAGACTAGAGAGACTGAAGCCCGGAACGGTGACACAGTAAAGCAGGGCTCAGAGCTCTGTTCTTCAGCGCACAGGCCTTCGGAAGATTCTCCCCAGGTACATGTCTCTCCGAAGATGGGACTCAGAGTTAACTAACATGGGGCTGAGAGGCAGCTCAGTCAATAACAGGTTTGCACAGTAAGCTCCGTTCATACGGCAACAGCCAGGTGAGACGCTGGATCTGTACCCGTGCAGGCACGGTGACAGCGCAGGACATGGTGGCGTCGGATGCGTCTGTTCCCAGCACTGATGAGGCAGAGACAGGCGGATCCCAGAAGCTCACTGATCAGGCCGCCTAGCATCTTCGGCTCTGCCCTGTCCCAGTAGAGAGAGGCTGTTCCACAGAACAGAACAGATGGTCCCTGAGGAATGGTCCCAGGTTGGCTGCTTCACACATACATGTCTGCATGTGCCCATGACACGCTCACACATTAACAAAGAAGGCCAAGGTCAGGACCAGCACGTGGCAGGCCTAGGGTTTGAACCAGGCGTTTTCGCTCGGAGTCCATAGGGCAGCAAAGCTCTGGGTGGAGGATAGGGCTGGCCATCCTCAGCAGCAGTTCTCAGCTCATTGCCTCCAGGTCAGCAACATCTGGGGACGCGCTAGAAATGCAGATTCCTGAGCCTGTCCCAGAACTGCCCTAGCAGAGACTCTACAGGGAAAGGGTTCTCTATTCTGTGCTTTGACACACACACACACACACACACACACACACACACACACACGGCATACTCAACAAATGTCATGACTACTTATCCATATGCTAACACCCGTTTAGTGATCATAATTAAACATTTACTGATTTCTTGCTGTGGACAGGCTGTTAGCTCGTTCAGTGACCCTAGCCCTATAAGGCGGGTAATGCTATTGCTCCCTTCCCACATATGAAGAAACTGGAACCTGCAGCGCTTACCACCATAACTCCCTGCATCCTGCGGGGTCATGGTTTAAGTCCAGATCCATCTGATTACACCATCCAGACCTGGAAACATTGCCCTTCACCCTTTTCATTGAGGGCTGCTGAGGAATGAGCGGCCATCAAAATGTAGATCTTCTTTTTTTTTTTTTTTTTTCATCTTCAAGTTTATTTTTAAAAAAGCTTCAAAAGGCAAGTGATTTGAATAAACATTTTCCTTTTTTGGTTATGTTTTGTTTTTTGTTTCCTTGGGTTTTTTTGTTTGTTTGTTTTGTTTGTTGTTGTTTTGAAACAGGGTTTTTCTGTGTCACCCTGGAACTTGCTCTGTAGACCAGGCTGGCCTCGAACTCAGATCTGCCCGAGGGCTGGTATTAAAGGCACCGTCAGCTTGAATCTACATTTTCAACTCTTCCCCTGCCTACTGGAAAATGAAGTTTTTGTTTCCAAGAGCTGGTTTTGGTAGGTAGGGTAACCTAATGACTGCTTTAAAGCTTCCTGGCCACATGGGGGCAGCACCACGCAGTGCCGGTGCTCTTGGCTCCTCTTTGGAAAGGACCAGGCTGGAGCCATCATGGTGGAGCACAGGATTCCTTCTATTCCATTTTGCATTGACTACACGGAATGGTGGTGAAGCTTTTCAAATCAGAAACTGGAACAACTGCATGACTGTATTTCAAATAAATTCAGGAAGAGGAAGGGGAGGAAGATGTAGATAGAGTTTGGGGTTTTGTTTTCTTATCAGTATGACAAAATGGGCTGTGGTAGGTTGGGTGATTTTATTTTTTATTATTATTATTATTATTATTATTATTATTATTATTATTATTATTATTATTATTATTATT
>NW_026596117.1:20301155-20323530 GCF_907164565.1 Psammomys obesus
TTATTATTATTATTATTATTATTATTATTATTATTATTATTATTATTGCCAAGAAAAATACCATTATGTTTTACCGAGTTTGTTTGGATTGAAATCCATGTGTTCTTGCACTCGAAGGGTAAAAGGTAGACGGTATTCTTTTACCCTCCTTATCGTTAATGAAGAACCGCTTCCTTATGCCCTCAAGAGTGCTGGCTTGGACAATGAATACATATTTATCTTGGTCGAAACCCTAGTGAATTTAGCCACTGCTGTGGATGCTGAGACCTGGACATGGACCCTTTTGATATACTCAAAAGGAAATAGTCTTTGGGTGGACAGGAGGTGGGGACCTGTTTCTTGGCCAGCCATCCTGATTTGGTGAACTGTATTCAATGGGAGATCCTGCTCCAGAAAATGAGGTGGAGAAAGGGTGGGGAAGACGCCCAACACTTACGTCTGGCCTCTACACATACGCACCTGCACGTAAGAGTAGTACCCAAAAGCCGAAGAATCCCAGGCCTGTGCTATCTGTGTGTGCCTGTGCGCACAGACACACACAAACATTAGTAAGTGAAAATGCACAAATAAATAAATAAAGTGACTGCAGTGCACGTAAGTGTCATCCAAACAAGTCAGTTCTTTTAGAGACAGGAGGGAACTGACAAGGTTTAAAGGCCAAGGTGTGTTAGGGGTGACACTGATTTTACTAAGAGTCTGTGTTGGGAACCAGAGGGAGAGACAGATTTGAGCTTCCTTGGCTCCCTGGAGAAATAGTCAGGATGCCTGTGAGCTCAGACCCAGGAAGTAGGTGTTTGGTGATGTGTGCCTGGGTGTTTCTGACTAGTCCCCCAGAGAAATAGGGTTTGGTTTGGGGGCTGAGGAAGCAGAGCCGCAGGGGAGGCAGGCCAGCCCAGTAGACAAGTATCTTCACCTCCCGGCAGCTCACTCACACATGCGGAACAACTGGAAGTGGGGGAGCGCTGCCACATCTGCTCTCCAGAACACCGACAGCTGAGTAGCTTGTACAGCCTCCAGGACTGCCTTCCCTTCGGGATTTCTTCGTATAGATGCTGCTCATGCATGCATTGACCGCACAGCAGTGAGCAGCCATTGCCCAGCTTTGCCCTGTAGGCCGAGAGCATCTGCGAGTGGTATGCATCATGGGTCACTTCTGTCTTTCGCATTTTGTTGAGTTTTCCTCAGATGTGATTAGCAACTTGAGCAGGAGATGCCCACCCTTCATGGCGCTGGTGTGGAGACTCAGTGTTCGTCACATTGGGATAGATTGTCACATTTCTTGATTTCATTCTCAGGTTCACATTTAGAAACGTGGCAACTTCTTTTTAAGAGCCAGCTTCTTCGCTTTCAAGGAAGATTGTGGCTGGCTGGCTGTCCCACCTGGCTCTGGAGTGTTTTTTTTTTTTTTTTTTTTTTTTTCTGTTTTGTTTTGTTTCAACTGGTACATAGCTTTGAGGTGACCTTGAGATGCTGGAAGGGTTGAGAAAACAGAATTCAAATTATCTGAAGACAGCAGATCTCGAGATGAAGAGCTTTGCCCATGATGTATTCTATGTTTCATGTCTTGGGATTAATTGACCCTCCCAGATCCTCCCCACTCACCCAAATCCACACCCTTTCTTGCTGTCTCATTAGAAAACAAACAGGTGTATTTTAAAAATGAAAATAATAATAAAGATGGGATAAAATAAAAACAAACCTTAATAAAACAAAACAAATGAACAAAAAAATTAAAATTTAAAAGAGCCAAAGAAAAAGCAAAAGAAACACATACAGAAACACGTACTCACTCTATCTCTCTCTCTCTCTCTCTCTCACACACACACACACACACACACACACACACACACACAGGAGATTCCATAAAAAAACACAAAATCAAAAACCATAATGTATAAGTACAAGACCTGTAAGAGGAAACAAAATGGCCATAGCATTATAAGACAAAGAAAACAACCTTCCAAAATACTATTGAGTTCATTTTCTGTTGACCAGCTACTGCTGGGCATAGGGCCTGCCCTTAAGGGCAATCTAGGACCCCATCTGGCTTAGACCAGTACAGGCCTTAAGCATGTTGCCAAAGGCTCTGTGAGTTCAAATGTGTATCAGACCTGTTGTATCTAGAAGGACTTGGTGTCTTCCATCTCCTTTAGAACTTAAAATCTTTCTGTCTCCTCTCCCGCACTGTTCCCTGAGCCCTGAGAGGAGGGATTTGATGGAGACATCCCATTTAGGATTGAGTGTTCCAGGGTCTCTGCACACTGTCTGGCTCTGGGTCTCTATGTTCAGTCCATCTACTGCAGGAGGAAGCTTCTCTAATAATGGCAGAGCGAGGCACTGTTCTATGCGTATAGTTGAATGTCCTCAGGAGTCATTTTGTTGCTGTGTTCCATTAGCAGAACGGTAGTATGTCATTTTCTTGTAGGTCTCTGGCCTATCTAGTCTTAGGGTCTTGGCCACCTGAGCGGTGTTGGGTGTGGGTTTCATCTCACAGAGTGGGCCTCAAGATCAATCGGATAGTAATTGGTTGTTCCCACAGCCTTTCTACCACTATTCCCCAGCATTTCAGGCAGTCAGGTCACCAATATAGATTGAAGGGTTTGCAGCTGGGTTAGTGCTTATGTTTCTCGTCTGGTAGCATAAAATAAGCACATAATGACTTTCAGGTTAAAGGGGAACAATGAAGACTAGAACTTTAGAAAAGACAGGGAACAATAAATAAACTACCTCTATGTGGTAGAGAATACGTGGGATCTGTGCTTAAAAGATACTTCTCGGCTCCATGTGATCCACAGTCACTTCGGGATTGGGTGCTGCTGTACAAACCGTCAGCATTTCATCTTCCAGCAGCAGCGGATTTGCTAAGTGAGCTGGAAGACCAGCCAACAAAAGGAGCACGGAGCAGACCCCGTAGTTTGCTCCGAGTAACACGACACAGACTGACCCAACCGATGAGTCACTTTCTGCCTTCCGACTTTGTCTTCCAGTGCTTCGCCGTGCGCTCCCTGGGCTGGGTAGAGATGGCAGAGGAAGACCTCGCCCCTGGGAAGAGCAGCGTCGCTGTCAACAACTGCATCCGGCAGCTCTCCTACTGCAAAAATGACATCCGGGACACAGTTGGCATTTGGGGAGAGGTAAGTCACCTGTGGGGATGGTCAGTAGCTACTTTCCTTTGCTCTGCCAGGCTTTGTTAAACCTGGGGCTCTGGGAGATCTTGTAGTTAGGAGCGCAGTGTGTTTGCCGATGGCAATGGGCAGATGCTGTCAGTTGAACACACACACACAGACACACACACAGACACACACACACACACACACACACCTGCCACTCAGGACCAGGCACCCTAGGAAAGAACATTTCTCAATGACTGAATGAGCTCCCTGACCCTCTAATCCTCAGTGAACTTTCATAGCTCGGAAGCCTTCCCGTTTACGTGTGCACAATGCAATACCTGTCTATTAGCAAACCATGACTCTCAGAGTGATCTGTGATTCCCACACCTGCGCTTCTGCTCTGAAAGATGACTAATTGCCCTTAGCATTCTTGGTTTGGAACCTGGCAGTCATTGCACATAAGCTGTAAAATCAGTGCCCACATGTTGTCTGACTGCTAATAAAGTGAATCTACTTGGAACTATTAGTTAAGATAATTTCTGAGGGCTGGAGAGATGGCTCAGCCATCAAAGGCTAGGATAGATAAGAGATAATATCTGAGTAGAAAGTAATGAGAAAATCCCCCAGATTTGCATTTGAGAATACATCAAACAGGTAACGCCATACTCATGCTCTGTGACCTGCAGAATATATCAAGAGTGTCTTAAATAGTGCCTGGCGTGCATCTCACCAGCAAAGCTAGAAGAACATGGGTAGGAAACCTTGCTTTCAGGCCAGACTGTTTGAAAGTCCACTGTCAGTTTCAACTACAGCGCATCACAGGTTCCCAGGCCTCCCCGAAGTAGTCTGTCCCAACGGAGGGCCTGGCTATAGGGCTGGAATTGCTAACCAGACTCTCTGATCCCATGCATGGGAGAAGAGGAAGAAGAGTTTTCTCCCTTGCAAGAAAACCCTTGTTGAGACTTCTCACTTCACTGTCTCTCAGGGGAGACACCCAGTCTCCCATCCAGTCACCCAGGACCAACTCTGTCACAACACATCTCTGAACAAGAAGTTTAACAGCCTTTGCTCTCTTCCAGTCAAAATGCTAGCTTTCCTATCCTCAGCTATGGTAGCACGAATGGCAGACATTTGCAGCTAACCATAGGTTTGAGGCAGCAGGCAATTCATTGTTCAGGCTCTGTGGAATAAGCTTTGGCCACACAAGTCTGGGCAAGTTACAGTTTTGTTCGTTATTTCATCTGCAAAAGGTTTATCTGCTCTTGAGAGAAGGCTTGCGATCCTTCTGAATCCAAGCTGCAGACACTGGCCACAGCTTAAACACTATCCAGCAGAGGCACTATCTACCCGTCCCTGCCACCGCAGGCGTCACAGCTCAGTCATCCTAAGAACCTTTGACGTCAATCTCAGAAAATGGTACCAAGAGCAACCGATCACGTCATTCTCAGAAATGGTACCAAGAGCAACCGATCCGTCCCTTTGGGATTGGAGCCTCACCAAGACAGCTCATGGTTCAATCCAGGCAGGCTTCCCTGGCTTCAGGGTGGCGCCATGTGGGCTGCCTTCTTGAGAGACCATCTTTCAGATGTACAACAGATGGTTAATGGTTCCTTAAAAATGTGCGTGAGGGTTGCAGGAGGGAGGAGAATAAGGTTACATAAGCCAGTGTGCCCACCCTTAGGGAGCCAACCTGTATTGGGAGAGAGGACCTGAGCCCTACAAATCCAAACTGCAGCACAGAGTTGAAAAAAAGTCTCCTTCCCAGTATAATGGCAGTGCCCATTGCAGCCTTTGCATCATCCTGGACAGGTAGTTAGCCCTTGGCCTCAGTTTCCCCAACTACCAGTTGGAGACCGTAAGCCAAGCTCTCACTGGGCAATTGAGAGTTCTAAGAGCCTCAGGCATTCGGTGTAATGCCAGACATTCAGTAAACAAGCACAAAGAAGTGCCTTGCCATTGGTAATGAGAAGTACTGCAAAGCCATGCCTGTCCTTTGCCGGCCACATCCCAGGGACATAGGGTGGGAAAGTGGAGGAGATGGACATGGCTATGGATCAGGGAAGGAGAGTGGGTCCTTGGCATGAGGAATGGTGAGGGGGCAGCTATCCGAGGCTGAGGTAGGTTGCGGTTCATAAAAGAAGATTCTCTGGGACATTCCTGTTAGTGATTTGTCTAGATCCAGAAGTGTAAATAGTTAAAGATAGGAGCTGGCTAGAAAGCAGTCTGGGACACATCAGATATAAGGCCTCCATGTTTTCTCTTTCGCTCCCAGGGTAAAGACATGTATCTGATCCTGGAAAACGATATGCTCAGCCTGGTGGACCCCATGGACCGTTCCGTGCTACACTCCCAGCCCATCGTGAGCATCCGAGTGTGGGGTGTGGGCCGAGACAATGGCCGGTGAGTGCCTGGGCTCGCAAAGCCTGACCCTGACCTCTCTCCCTATAAAACTCAGCAGAAACTGATTAGAGCTGGACCAGCCCAGAGAGAGTCTCTACTCTGCTTCCCTGCCTCCCGAGGTATCCCGGGCCTTTTCCTCCCTGGCTTCTGTCCCTCAAACTTTTGTCAACTCTGACTCCGGCCTTTCGGTCCTCCCAACTCATCAGACAATCTGTACCCCTTTATTTCTCTCTTCTCCCCATTCTTTCTCTAATCAGTGTCGTACTTGATTGCATTCTGGCGACCTCAGATTCACGCCACTAGTGCCGTTTCTTCAGAGGAGGCCTGTTTGAAGGATAAGGTCACGCACACAGGCCCAAACCTTTGATTTTTAAGTCATGAGAATTAGGGGCTTGGATTTGGCTAATTTTTTTTTTTTAACACTTGAAATGTACGGTTGTAACAGTTGAATTCCATGTGTGTTTTTATGAAACTCTACTGAAAATGAGTTGCCACAAGGACTGTGAATCTTTTGTTCTCCAGCGTGGCAGGAAACCAATGTTCTGACGATTTTCAAGCCCATGGTCATAGCTCATAGCTTTAGCAGCTGTCATCGCTAACATTGTACTTGAACCCCATTGTGAAATGGTCAGACAAAGCTCCATGCAGTTGGTGCTTATGTCATAGTCCATTTTTGGCAATTCCCAAGGTACAGGGGCCTCTTCTAGCATCTTGGGTCAAAGAGTTGAACCCTTAAAAAGTATCATGTTATTGAAGGTAGACAAAAATGTTCCAAAAGTAGACAAAAACCTTAGGTGTCAAAGAGATGTCCTTCCTGGACATTCTGGTTTGTGTGTTTGTTTGTTTGTTTGTTTGTTTGTTTGTTTGTTTGTTTGTTTGAAATTGGGCCACACAGTCCTTTATAAGGGAAGGGTCTGCCTTAGTCCTGTACACTAAGCAGCAGCCCATTTGATTGTCTTTGACCACTGTCCACGTCCTGACCCAGAAAAGAAGGGTTGCCGCTAAGTATCTGACAGTCATAGAGCAAGCATCAACACCGGAGGCGGATGTGAGGAAGGGTTCTCTGAGTGCCGGTTGGCGTGAACCTTCCTGGGAGCACAGAGCTTCTTTGAGCTATCTATACCGGAGTGAGGAGCCTGAAAGCGGGGCCAGGTGCTCTGGGGTGAGTGAGTACATAGATGACTTACATGCCTGTGTTCCTGTGGCGGGGCTGTCGTCCTGGAGTTTTTGCCTCCACTCCAGTGAAAGCTCTCTTCGTAGAGAGCTCTTACTTTCCTGATTTCTGTCCTCCTTGTCTGTCTGCATAACAGGAGCCGGAGTGCAGACCATTATGTATTCCCACAAGTAGCAGTGTGCATTCAGATCTGTCTTCAGTTTTACTTGCAGTGGCTCTTGACCGAATGCCCCAAGCACGCTGAGCAAGTGACTTTGGTGGCACATCCGTAGCCCTGTCGTGTATTTCTACGGCTAGATTTTACTGATGCAAGTTTTCCGCCTGCACCATTTCTTTAAAATCAATCCCATAGCTGCGTGTGCATGAGAGAACATGATTTGGATTCTAGATGGCAAAATCGTTCATGCTCTTTGCGCCTCGTTTCCTCTCATCCGAGGAATGAACATACTGACAGGGACAGAGGCACATGTGTATAGTGCGCCAGCCAGTGTGTATAATAACTGGCACGATGATGAAAACATGCAAGTGGTTAATGAATGTTTTACTTTTGATTTTTTTTTTAACGAAACATGTACTTAGCAGATGCAGCTAATTACATGGCTTCCATTCAAGGCACTGGGGGTGGGGGTGGGGAGAGTCATCCTTCCCTTGCTCTGAGGATATTTGATCGCAGGGGATAGGGGAAAAGAAACCCTTGCAAGCTCTGATTCAATCAGTTGACCTACAGAGCAGGAGGAGCCCCTCACAGCCCCACCCCCAACTCCCATCCCCACCTGCCAAAGAGCACAGTGTGAGTTATTTGGTGTTACCTTGGTGCCGCTCCCTACAAGGTCAGGGCCTTCATATGTGTCTGTGGTTAGAGGTGGGGGTTCGAGCCAGATGTCATCTGGAATAATAAATAAAGAAGCAAGTTTGCCTCTTCAAGTTTCTGTTTCTTCCCATTGGTCCCCTGAGCTTTCGTGCCCTGCAAGAAGGAGCCTTCGTATTTCGGGTACATATATTTAACTTTCCTTTGCCTTTGATTCTTTTTTCCTTAACAGCAATTTACAAGAGCAAATTCAATTTGTAATGCTGCAGAGGAAAGGGGTTTTCACTTTGCATGAATAAAACATAACAGTGTTTCATTTTGCTCGAGAAAACAAGGCCATTTTGCATTCTCTTTTGTAACTTTCCTTGCTGAGAAAATGGCATCTCTTGGGGGGTTTCTTGATGTGTTTAAAATGAGTAAGAAAAGTATGTGTGCCAGGCTGAAAGGGCACAGACCTTCTCCAATAGCACCTTGCACCCACTGAGCCGTGAATCTTCAGTTTCTGCAAGTGTTTTGGGTTTAGCGTTTTCCTAAGGCTTTCAAGTGACTTCAGTTTCCTTGGAACAAATTGGGTAGTAGTTTTACTTTGGATGAAGCAGTCATCTGGGGGGGGGGGTGTATGGGGGTGATGACATCCCACTGACTATCTTCCTGGGCTCTCGGAAAAGTCTTATGAACTAGGTAAGGAGTTGGGGTTGCCTCTGATGTTGGCTTTATGGGGTTTGCTTATGGGGTTTCAGTTTTGGCTGCAGCCTTGCCCTGGCTTAAGGAGGAGTACCTTCTTTGTTGGGGATTTTTGGGGAACTCATTTGCTTTACTGCCTGGCAAAGCAGGGCTGCCTCCTCTTTCTTGGCCACACCACACCTTGACTCCTTTGATCACGGTGAGACAGATATGGAGCCCCCCAGAGACGGAGTTGAGTTTTAGATGTCATGTACTCCCCCAGGTAGCAGCTAGACTGATGTGTAGAACCCTCATCACTGTGTAAACGAGGACGCCCTGGGGTGTGTGGATGTCACTGATGCAGATGACCAGAGAACCACCTCTCACTGGTCCCCGGGGCCTACCAGGCCACCATTCCAGCAGGAAGCAGGAAGGATATCACCTCCCTGTTTCAAACCCTATGTAGACTGTAAACTCAGCAGTTTTACACCACGAAAAGCAACTTTCGCCTTATTCTTTAATAAAAGTGTCAAAAATAAAAAATAATGTGTCAATAATAAAAAATTTTAAAAAGCCAGTCTCTCAACCTAAAGGAACTTTAGCAGAGACAACCCCCCCCTTTTTTTCCCATATGATATGAACCCATCTTCTAGGATCCTGTATCCATTGGCCAAAGGCAATAGAGCCTGCTAAGTCTTCTTGTTCCCTGTGAGGAAAGGGGATGGATGGGATTGTCAGGGCTTCAGATCTTATTAATGGGACACTTTCATGCTGGTGTAACATGTAAGATAGCCATAGGCAAAGGGACTCAGCTCTCATTCTGTGGGTCGTGACCCCTTTGGCAAATTCCACAAATATTTACATCACAGTAGCAAAATTATATTTATGAAGTTGCTACACGATACTCTTATGGTTGGGGGTCACCACAACACGAGGAACCGTACCAAAGAATCACAGCATTAGGAAGGTTGAGAACCACTGCGCTAGAGTCACCTGGGAAGGTGTGTAAAACAAAGGGACAGGTCCTGTTTGTACTCTGGACCTCCCCCTCTGAAGCTCTGCACTGCAGTCTACACCGGAATATTTTTTATTAGTCAGTTTTGTGCCACTGTGACAAAATGTCTCCAGTAATCAGTTGTCTTAAAGGAAAGGGTGCCATTCGTGACCATTTAGCACAGTTGCTTTAAGGACTGTGGCAAGGTGGCCCATACATCCTGAGGGGAGTGTGGTTAGGGGAGCTATTTCCCTTATCATGTCTGGGGAACCAAAGGGAGAAAGAGATGGGGTTCCCATCAGGATCCTGTGCCTACATGACCAGAATGCTTTCATCCAGGCCCTACCTCTTAAAGGTCTGTGTCTTCCCAACGGCTCTGTAAGTTGAGGACCAAGTCTTTGCATGGGGTGTGGGAGAGGGGGTGGAGGTGGGAGGATATATGTCAGTTTTCCTCATGTACGCATTCATGTGACGCACACTGCGGGAAAGGGCTGCTCGGGGAGTAAACTCATTCATTTACGTTATTGGCAGCACCGCATTGCTGGGGTTTGTTTATTGAGAAAAATCTGATTGTATTCAATAAATAATGATTGTAAGTGGAGACCCCCGTGGCTCTGTCCTAATGAAGACAGAACCTCTGTATAATTAATAGCAGCCATCAACGGCATTGTGTGTTTTAGTAGCTGGTCCCTTCTGACTCAGGTTGAATGTGTAGCCTGTGAAACTGTGTGTGTGTGGTGGGGGGGGGGGGGTTGTACAGCAGACCTTCTTCTCCTGGGAAATGCTTCATAGATGTCTTTTCTGACTAATTATAATAAGATCTTGGTGTGTCACAGATTGTTCCTAAACAATGATGGTTTATCTCTGGCTTAGTTCTCTCTGGTTTTGATCTACAGGAACTCTTGAGCCAACGAATATACAATAAAGTATTGTGCTGGCTGTTCGTGAATACTCTCTTCCCCTAGGCCGTCCCCAGTGGGTTTTATGACTGTCTTTGGTTCGAGTTGCTTTTAGAGGCTTCATACCACACATAGTGTGCGTGTTCTTGTTTCTGGTCTTGCTGTTCTGTTTTGGTTTCTTTTGAAATCACTGCTTAGTTTTGGTTGGGTCTTGACAATAATGCAATTATTTAATTAGGGAGGAAAAACACCAACTCCAACTTACCCCACCCCCACCCCCTCATTCTTTTGAAGCACTAGGTATTAAACCTAGGCCCCACCATGCTAGGCAAGCGCTTTACCCCTGAGCTGTATCCCTGGCCCTCTCTCCACTTTTTACTTTAGGACTTGTATCAATTGCTTACATTGCTCAGGCCTTAAACTCACTCTTCAGCCACAAACTAAACTCTTGTTTCGCTATACCACGTTGGTCCCATTGGGAGAAGGGGTGTCAGCTTTTTATCGCTATGACAAAAATGCATGAGATAACCACCTTTTAAAAAGGGGGGAAATTCTTTTGGCTCAGTTTGGCTCCATGGAACTCCTCCAAATGTCTTAGTTTTACTATCCCCAGCTTCTTTCGTGGGCTCCCCTAACCATGGAGATCAGAGCCCTGTCCTGGAATGACCGCCCTCATGAGAATTTCTTCTCTTCATGGCCTCTGAGTCACCAGCCACAGTTCCTCTTTTTCTCTTTTCAAATATAACTTGCGTTGTTTCTGCTCTTTAAATGGTCCTGCCTGGCCTTTGTCGACATGAATTAAAAATGAACTGGCACAGGCTAGGAGAGGCATCTGCTAATACAGTCTGTTATGTTGCAGTGGAGGTGCCAGTCAGCTTTCCCTCACTGTGACAACATACCTGTAATAATCATCTTTAAAAGGGGGGAAAGGTTTGCTTAAGCCTGTGTTAATTTGGCTCTGTTGCTTTTACGCCTTGGTGATGGTATTAACCTGTGGCCAGGAAGCAAAGAGCACGCTGAGGAGCTGGGGTCTCAATATCTCCTTAAGAGCATGCCCCCAGTGACCATTCGTCGTCCCAGCAGGCCCCAGTCTTAACGGTTCCACCACCTCTCAGCAGTGCCCAGGGTCGCACTGAGCCCTGGGTAGCATAGGAGCCCTTGGAAGACATTTCATATTCAAATTACAGCACAGTGCATTAGAGAGGATTATTTTAAATGAGCGGCTATGGCAATTTCATTCATCCTTACCAGCCCGTGTCACACATTGTGCATGCTAGGGGTGGGGTAGCAGTCAGCGTTCAGTCACTATGACAGAGCGGCACAGGACAAACACCTTTAAAAGAAGAAAGGCTTGCTTTAACCCATGATCCCTTATTTCTATTGCTTCCAGCCCTTACTTGCATAGTAGAGCATGCAAGTGTTACTTGGGCTGAGGAAATTCCTTTTAAAAAACGTTAGGAATTGTCAATGAGCGTGGGTATTTCTACCTGAGATGACAGGGAGTTAGAAGTAATGAGGCAGTTGCTTTTCTGTTTGATTGATTTTTAAAAGATTTTTGAATTATATATGTGGGCGTGGGTATGTCCACAGTGTGTGCCTGTGGAGGACAGAGGCATCAGATCCCTTGGAGCTGGAGTTACGGGCGGTTGTGAGCCACTTGATGTAGTTGCTGGGACGCTCAACTCAACTCCTCTGCAAGAGTTAGTATGCACTCCTAACCCCTGAGCTATCTGTCCCGTCCCCACCCTACCCGACCTTTAGCTTTTTTTATTTTTTTTAGCTAATCTGAAAGTCACCTATTTTTTTGCTTGTCCATCGTTGCTTTTCCTAGATGTAATTCGCTGGGTCTCCTATGGGAGGTAGTTTCCTAATGCCATCCAACCGAGGATTCAGTGAAACAGGCAGTAATAAAAGATTGATGGAACCCCAAGCTCTGCTGATGAAAGTTTAATCTGGGGTGTCTACAGCCAAGCCTCAGGGAGAGAAGCCTTTGGAGAAAGAATACTAAGTCTCTCCCTGTGCCACAGGATTATCGTGACCTCTACAGCTAATTTCTTTTTAATACAACCTCAGGATAAGCAGATGGATTTACTTGACTGTTCTGCTGACTTACACTGTAGGGATGTTTTATCTCTTCACAAGTGGCTTCCTTACCTCGTATTAATCCCACCGAGGTGTGGCTGAACATTGAGCATAGCATAACCTTTAAGGAAAGGCATTGAAAGTGATTGCCTAGAGAACGTCCCCTTGGGGAATTCAGGTGGACAATTTCAGTCACATCCATCACGGTGGCACTGTCGATAATGGTGACTACAGAGGCCAAATCCTTGGGAGAAGTGCCCCATCCATCTTGGTGATTCTGGATCTACTCTTTGCCTAGTGCCCTGTGTGGGTTTCAGCACCAGCCAGGGGCTTGTCCTGCTGTTTCTAGAGGATGCAGACAAGTTCGGGGGAATCCCTGAAAAATGTCCATCTTTCAAATCCTGAGTCCTGAGCCCAGTGACAAGGTGGCCTTTCCGGAAGCAGTGAGGAGGAGATGTTCTTTTGGCTATGGCCATTTTCCAAACCAGTCTTCAGGGTACCATCTCAGGGCATTCCGAGAAGTAGTCTTGGTTAGAGCAGTGGCTGAAACGCTCATAAGTGAGGATGAGTGTCTGAGAACAGGGAAGGTTGGAGCTTTTGTGAGCAGACCTTCAGTCATTGCAGTTCCTGTCTCAGATGGTCAACTAGGAATTGGTTACGTAGCTCAGTTGGTAGAGTGCTTGCCTAGTGCGCTAATCCCTACATGAAATCAACAGTGGCATAATGGACTTGGGTGGGACACGCCTGTAATCCCAGCTCTGGGGAATGGAGGCAGGAAGATTAGTTCAAAGCCACCCTTAACTTCACAGACAGCTTGAGGTCATCCTGGGATGTGGGAGACCGTGTCTAGACAAACAAACAGACAAAGTGCACAACTATAATGTCAGCACTCGGGAGGCAGAGGCAGGCAGAACTTAGTGGGTTTAAGGCTCACATGCCTATATAGTGAGCCTCAGGCCAGCCAGGACTACATAGTGAGGCTCTGTCTCAATATATATATATATATATATATTTTATTTTTTATTTTTTGAAAAAAATTTAACATGGATGGTCAGCATTATTCTGACATTGACTTTCTGTAAAAGTTGTGACTTCCTGGTTTACTGTGATGGTGGCAAGTGATCTGAAACCCCTACACAGAGCTCCTCAAAGAGATCTGAAACCTCTTCCAAAACCAACATGTTTCAAAGCCCCTGGGATGGCTCAGGCTTGTCACTAAGCCGGACTGGGCGTCTAAGTATCAGAGCTGGGAATTAAGGCCCTAGAATAGATGGTGCTTGGAAGACTTGGGTTTTGATAGAGAAAAGTGACAATTTATGAACAGTATCTCATAAGGGATTCCCAGCCAGTCACTGGGGTCATGACACTGCTGTCATCCATCACACCTGGGTCACCAAGGCTGTCCTTCTCACTGGCCCTCGTTTCTGATCTCGCTGGCCTCTCCAAGGACGAGAGAGCCATGCTGCCTTCCCTCCCTCATTGTTCACAACCTTTGGATTCAGATGCCAGGACCCATGTTTCTAGGTTGTAACTCCAACTGGGCATTCAGGCCTTGGGCTGTTTTTTGGAGAGTACCCTGGAAGAATGCTCCTAGGAAAGGAAAGAGCCAAAAGGGGAAGGGAGGGCCACCAGGAGTTGAAAGCCATCTTGCTCCCTACAGATGTGGACCTGCACTACTGGTAGCACCTCTCCAGCTGGCGCCTCTCCAGCCTTGGCTTCTCATGAGTAGAGAGCCAGCCAAAGCTGTGTTTAGTCCCAATACCCATCAGCAGGTGGGTAGAGAGCAGAGAGTTGCTGATTCACACAGCAACATGCCGACTCTCAAAACAATTATATCTGATGAAAGAAGAAACAAGTCCCCCCCCCCACACACACACCAAGAAAAATAACATACCCTATATGACTTTCTTAATGTAAAATTCTTAGGGGGGAAAAAAGGCAAGGTAATTGCCCAGAGGTGACAGTAGGCAGAGATTACAAAGAGGCTAGAAGAGCCTTTGGGGGGAAAAGAAAGAATTTAGGGGAGTTAGAGGTGTTTTCAGTATCTTGATAGTATTAACAGTTTTCAGCTAGATAGCACAGGCTAGCCTAGAACTCTGCCTCCTCTTGGAGCTCATCGTCTTCCGGCCTCCACTTCTACAGTGCCAGGACGTCAAGCACGTGCTACCGTGCCTGCTAGCTGCTCAGTTCCCAAGGACTCTTCGTGTAGCCTGTTCCCCTGGGTTGCACATGCCATGCCCTGCTCTGGACATAGCCGCCATGGAGGACGCTTTCCCTCTGCTTCGCTGAGGGCAGGGTTATTGAACTGACTCTGTAAGTGTGTGTCTCTTCCCACACGGAAACAGATTTTGCAAGGATAGTTATTCTAAGGCTATATGAAGTTCTGTCTTTTCTTAATACTCATGACTTTAGGGTCATTGCGTTTTATTTTTTTGTCATAACTTATAGGAGTAGTGTGTGTTACGACCAATCCTTCTCCCTCTCCTCACATGTAACCATCAAAACTTTAATACAACAGTGCTTGCCCTCCCTGTTTTGTTGGTTGCTTTTCGTACATGTAATTTGTAGCCACTAAGGAGCCATATCTTGAAGAGCGTGGATTTTAGTCAACTTCCCCAAAAGCTTTTGAGCTAGAATATCGTACATCTCAATATTGGTGATTAAGGGGGGGAAAAAGTTCCATGCTCAAATGATTGTAGAATCCACTTCCTGCCATCCTCACTTCTGGGGGAGAGCCCCAACATCTGCCGCAGTTCTTTACAGCCTCTGAGATGTCCTACACATGATATTCATGAGCATCAAACACCATTGGCTTCATGACAGTGAGCCATAAGTGGATCTGAATTTCTGCCAGGTTAGAAAACACAAAAAAAAAAAAAAAAAAAAAAAACATGCGTCTGAACGCTAATGTCTACCGTCTTGGGCTGTTGAGACTTCGGTTTGCTGGCACCTTGTCCTGTCCCTTCCCTGCAAAGCATCACTCCTGGGGAACAGAGCTTTTACGAAGAAAGTCCTACTTGTTTGATAGTTTCATCACTGAAAATGTCCTTTCACGTGGCAAAATAGCCCTTTAACTGAAAACTTACAGGCACATTTCTTTGGAACATTCTAGAAAAACACTGTGTCTTAAAGAACTTGCACATAAGAATTTGCTTATTAGTTTAAAAAAAATTGTCGATTATTGTGTTTCCCTCTCTACAAGGACATTTCAAGTCAAGTTGGCTTCTCATTCATAGTAATTTTTGTGCATGGAACCATGTGACACAGCCATTTTTGGTGGGTCAGAAATGATTGGATAGGTTTCTAATATTCACCCTTGATGATTTTTAGAATTACTTCGTCTGCCTTCAGCCTGATTTTAAGTTTTTTTACTTCTTTAAAAAGTGTAAGAACTTGATATAACATGAGCCTTTTATTGTAAGCCAGTGATTCGTTTTAGAAAGCATGTAGAATATAAATTTTAATAAATAAATAAAGCACAGTTATAATGCCCCATCATCCAGTAGGGTGTTTAAAGTACAGGTTTGCCGTGACCTCCCCCTTTCTTTCAGGTTGGGAAGTGGAGAGCATTCTGAAAAGGGGGTGTCTCGGGATGTTGTTTTCTTCTCCCTCAAAGTCCCTGAGTAGTACAACAAACAGCAAAGTTAAAATATATATATATATATATATATATATATATATATATATATAGCTCCCTACAGCCAGTTAGTATTTATTGACCAATGCAAGTGACACTTTTGGCTTTCTACATGAATTAGAGAACAATAAAGTGTGACAGAAAGCAGCTCACCTCCAGAGGTGCTCGCTTGCCAGCTAGCTTCCGCTGCCACCAGGAATTCCATTTCAAAGATAAGCGGCGATTACTAAGAGCATTATATGTAACACATGGAGGGAAATTCCTTAATATATTCCCCTACAAATTCAGTGGCCTGGTGTCATTGTCTTGTGACCCTTTCATGCCTAAAGGAAACAGTCTGATTTATCTATACCTACCCTCCAGCTTAATAGTTGCTTTGTCTTTTTTATTGACATAACAGAGGCTGTAGAAGATATTTATAAGAAAGATAAAAACCTAACACTATTCATTAAATTCACTAAGCTGGGGGTTGAGAGTAAAAGCAAAAGTTGGTTGAGAAGCTGTTCTGCACAAAGGAGAGGTGGGAATGAATAGCATATGTCTTGTCTTATGACTGTTAGTCGTTCTCTTAAGTTTTGGAACCTCCTGTCACACCAAAGAAGTATGTTAATCAGAGCAGGGGCCTGAAGATGCTTTTCATGATCCAGAAGGGGGCGCTGTATTTTTCTGTGCTTATATCATCATGTTAGCCACATTTGTTTCCTGTACACTCCAAAGTGATGTGATGCAAAGTTGGTGCTCTTTATGCTTCTTTCCAACCTCGAGCCATCGACCTGTGTAATTCCCTTTTCCTTCCTAACTCCCTTTTTTTGTGGACCAGCTAAATCTCCGAATGTTTTCTAAATAGGCATTTATTAATCCCTCACTCTAGACGGGCCACTGTGTTTGGCACCAAAGCACTGGCATGAGCGAGAGCTTTTTAGTCCCACCCTCAGAGGTTGTATTGCACTAAGTGGTGGAGGCAAGAAACTCCATGATTCTATGAGTCCCGTGATGCACTTTGTGATCTAGCTAGCAAGCTCTGTAGAAGTGTTAATGTGACATTGCTGTTCTTATGACTTAATCCTGTTCCCATCTCTTCCGTAGCCTTTTTTTTAAGCATTCATATCAGTTAGTGTGGGCTAGCAGGTGCTGCGGTAACAACCAAACCCGGCATCTCGACGATTTAAAGCAACACCATTTCTGTCGAGTGTCCTCTGAAGGTTGGATGGAGGTGCCCCTTCTTGCATCTGTCCTCATTCTGTGTGTAGGCACTACAATATTGCTAACTGTCCTTAAAACCTCTATCTAGAGGTGATGCCTCTCCAGGAGCTGGGTATTCCATATCACACCATGTGGGGTCTTTTCTTCACTGCAACCCTGTGATGATCTCTTCAACCTTCTGCGTCATGGAGCACTGTGGGTGTGAGGCCCCTCCCAGACAGACTGTAAATTCCTTGACACGCCGCATCATGTCTTGTGCCGCACTGCATGTGACTCACCGCGGCACAGTCCTCTGAGTAAAGTATTTGAAAGTCCAAGGAAGGGGAGAAGGAGAAGAATCAGGACTGTGTTTCTACAGGTTGCTTCACAGGTTCCGATGTGCTTTACAGGTTACCTCCAGTCTGTCTATTTGATCATTTTTAATCTTTATAGAAACTTAGTATAGTCCAGAGTGTTAGCTGAAATTGCTCAGTGTTGCAGCAAACCTGGTCTGAAACCTAATCTACTTACTGCTGTCCCAGCACTGGACCCACGTATATTAGTTTATCAGCGTGAACACACAGTTGCCTTACTCTGAGGACTGTTTGTGAGCATCCTCAGATGAGGCGTTAGGAGTCCCTGACCAGGACAGGGCAAAGCTGAGAGACACATACAGCAGGTCAGCGTATATGTTCCCTGAAGCTGACTTTACAAGTTGTCACAGACTCACTGGCTGAAAGCAACGGGAATTCACTCACCCACAGTCTGGAGGCCAGAGGGTGAGCCACGGCCTCACTGAACTGAGGCAAGGGATGACCAGGGCTGCCCTTGTTCTGGAGACTCAAGGGAAGAGCCTGTCCCTGACCTCTTACAGCTTCTGCTTACTGTTGGCATTCTTTAATGAGGGCTGTGTCACATCAGCCAGCCTCTACCATCACAGTACCTGAGTTCCTCTGGTGTGTCATCTCTCTGTGCCTCTCAGGACACTTAGGATTGGCCTCTGGGACAGCTTGGGTAACACCCCTTCCCCACAAGAATTTTTACCCTGACCACATCTACAAAAGCCACTGTTCCTTTCAGGTAACACCTACCTACGGGTGCCAGAGGTAGGGAGCTGGTCTCTGGAGTTGTTGCGGGTAATGGGTCCCCTCCCTCATGCTCCCTTTCCCATTTCTTCCCTGCTCTGCTCTTCCACCTTCATCTGCTCCCTCCCTCGGGGTGCTGTGAGTATCGCTGGGTAAGATGCAATCCTGGTAGATTCCACCACCAGCCCTCTGTGCCCGTGTGACTCAGGACAGCATACATCCTCTGAACCTTAGGCAGGGGCGGAAGCCTTAGAGCCAACATGCAATGGCTTCTGAGAGAATAAGGGGAAGTCCAGACTTCCCACAGTCCTGCCCATATCCAGTGCTCTGCTTATCTGCACTACGGCGTGACGTGCAGTGGGCTGGAGACAGAATATTGCCCAATAGGGTTCCTACTGTTCCTCCTCTATTGTATTTTTCCCAGGCCAGTTAAAAACATACACTGTTTATGAACTAATTCATCATCCGCTCCCAGAAGGGTTATTTCATTTCATGGGTGAACAGTTCTTGCTAGAGAGCTGTGTCTTCTTCCAGATGATGTGTAACATGTTGTGGTGTCTTAAGTCTTTAGATGTGATGTTCTTTCTCCCTGATGTTTTTAACCGGGGGCCTGGCTGTGGTGCGCCATTTGCTGATAGGTGCTTCATCTCAGGAGACACACAGGCTCCCTTCCACCTCATGCTTTTCTCTTTCATTTCATTTGTTTTATTTTATCTATCTATCTATCTATCTATCTATCTATCTATCTATCTATCTATCTATCTATATTTAGAGACATGTTTTCTCTGTGGTGTGGACAGCACTATCCCGTGGGCTGGGGTCCCTGAGCTGGTTGGGGAGGGGTCATGAGCACCAGCCTTGGCTGTACTGGAAATCATTCTGTAGACCAGGCTGGCCTCAAATTTAGAGATCCACCTGCCTCTGCCTCCTGGCTGCTGGGATTAAAGGTGTATACTACTACACACAACTCTACTTTTCGATTTCCAAACCAGCATGCAGAGCATAGGATGTCAGCACTCGTGAAGTCCACTAAACTGTGAGTAATAAATACTTTAGATAATACATCTTTATAGGAAATAGGGCCAATAATAAGAATAATTGGCAAGAAAATAACGCTCAGCAGGCTAGGGTAATGTCTAGGTCAAGACTATTCTGGCCACATAGTGACTTTCACATTAGCCGGGGCTACATAGTGAAACCTAAATAATAATAATAATAATAATAATAATAATAATAATAATAATAATAATAATAATAAATTAAAGAAACTGATGCAAAGGTATAAACTTCAAAACAGGGAAGCCATTTTTTTTCCTCAAGGGTTGTTAGCTTTACATTATAGTCACTGTCTACCTTTGGAATCTAAAATTATAGCCTAGTTTCTTTAGAAATTGGTCTCTTCTCATATTTCCCTTATATTTAAGACATTTTTATCCCAATGCTAGAACCTTGGTATAAATTACACTCCATCTCTGACACGGTGACATAAGCCACATGAGTTTTTGAAGACTGTGGAACTGAAACTGGGTTGTTTTACTGTCCTCCAAGTCACGTCCTCCGAAGTTGTAGACCAGGATGACTTAGATGTGATGCAGCATAACGGTCGGACAAGCATTGTGGCCATGGACTTGGTTTAGACCCTTGTACTCTTTGACTTCCCAGCATCATTGTATATCAACAACTTTTATGGGGGCGGGGGGGAGAAACTAAACTCTTGAATACTTACTGTGGTCTTGATTAATCTCCACGGTTGCCTTGGCTAGATTTGGAATCACATGGAAACAGAAGCGTGTCTGTGAAAATGTCTTCCGAGGAGGGGAAAGCCCACCCTGGCTGTGGACAGCACTGTCCCGTGGGTTGGGCTCCCTGGGCCGGTTGGGGAGGGGTCATGAGCACCAGCATTCACGAACACTGTCAGCTTCCTGACTGTGGACACAGCGTGGCCAGCTGCCTCTTGCTGCTTCCACTGAGCATCCCCATCACCGTGTGCTGGATCACAAGTAGGTGAATACACTTACGGTCCAAAGCTAAACCGTAGTCCTTTCCTAATGAACGGATACTCAATGGAGGATGAAGACAGGCAGTCTGGTTTTCCAGACCCTTGTGACCATGCTTGCAGGGGGAAAATGTCCCATTGGGCCTGGGTGTGAACCTGAGTGGGCCCTGAATTTGTAGCTTCCAAGGAGAAAAGCAATGGGGGTGTGGGAACGCCCAGGACCACGCTCTAAGCCTCTGTGGGAAACAGTCTAAGTGCGGTTTTGAATGATGACTCGTGAAAGCGCTAGCACCATCTACGGGCACATTGTCTGACAGCAGATGTCGCCTCTTCGACAGTGTGGGCTTTTGTTTGTTGTACCTACAAGGACCGAACTGGACTTACAAGGTCCGAATTCCAGTCTTCCGTTTATTTACTGTGTTGCCAGGCAGCTGACTTGACCCTCTCCATCCCTTGGCCTGCTCATCAAATGAGAGCATTGCCAGCCAACGAGGAACAACGGCGACTCCTGTCCAGAGCTTGGTGGCACAGGCATGGTGTGTGGGTGCTGCGTCATGTCAGGCTCTTGACTCCCACACACCACTTGCAGGTTCCGCCTGGGTCAGGCCAGTAGAAGGCACTTGAGCCTGGAGGAAGGAGATCCAAGTACCTCTCCCCTCTGTCTGCTGTGGGTGGCCTCCCCCACAGCAGCTAGGTCTCCTCGGGGCACTGACCTCATCTGTACAACCCAGCCGTGGTGTGGCTGCTCGGATGAGCCCTGCCCCGCGCCTTCTGCTGTGAATTCTGTTGGGCCCTTTCATCTGGAAGCAGCAATGGCCACCACTGCCTTCTCTTCCTCCTCTTCTTCCCCCTGCTGCTGCTGCTGCTGCTGGTGGTGGTGGTGGTTGGATCAAGAACAAATGCTTTGCCACTAAGCAACAAACCAGGTCTTTCTCATGTTTTATTTTTAGACAGGATCTCGCTGAGTTGCCCAGATTGACATTAAACTCATTTTATAGCCCAAGGGCGCCTTGAACTTGTAATCCTTCTGCCTGAGGAGTGAGATTACAGGCCTGCCCTGTAGCATGGGCCCCCGCTCCCTTTAAGCTCTTCCCTCACCCATGTTACCACATCCAGCAAACCTCCTGCTGTCTCAGATTCTTAGAGCAGTTTTTTGTGTTCCCAGTTGAGCCTTAGGCACTGTGCAGGCTCATATCAATGTTGCTACCATTGTCCCAGAGGAAACTGAGGCTCACGGACGAACTCAGTGGGATCCCACAGTTAGTTTCCCAGCATTATGCCCTATTCACCAAATCTCTCCTACCAGCCTGTGGGTGGGTTGGGATCTATGAGTCTCATTGGTCTAAACTTACAACTGATTGTCAAGCAGCTCCCTCGTTTTTTGGATCCCCACTTAGCAGAGGTTCAGCTGGACGTGGGCTGGGTGAGAATGTAGGCACTCGTTTTGCTGTATGCTTTTGGAGTCATTTGCTATTCAAGGTGAGAGTAATCTCCAAGATAGCAAAAACAATCTTGGAGACTGAGTAAGGTTTGGATCCTGTATGATGTCTCTGCAAGGTCTGTGCGCCAAGATTTTCTCTCTGTGGTGGTATTATGGAGAAGTTGTGGAGACTCTTTTAAGTGGTAGGGCTTATCGTGTGGGGTGTTTAGGTCATTGGAGGTGTCTCCTTGAGATGGCCTGATAGACTCCTACTGACTCTTCTCTCTGTTTTGCTTCCCAGTCATAAGGTGAGCAGTTCTGCTCTACAATACACTCCCACTAACCCAACTAATCATGGGCTGGAACTTCCAAAACTGTGAGCCAAGTAAGCCTCTTCTCTTTATCAGTTGACTGGCTCTGGTATTTTTGCTATAGTAACAAAAGCTGACTAACACAAAGATCATTGAGTACAAGCAGCAGAAAACAATCTGAACGATCTTAAGCAAAAGACATCTTGAGTGTCTTCCAGGACTCTGAATCTCAGGCGCAGTCAGGCGGGGCCTGAGGTGATGTTGACACGAACTTCTACCTTTTTCCCTGCTTCTCTTTGCCTGTTCTTAGTTGCTGAGAGGAGATTGGAAGCTAACGTAAGCCGAGGGTCCATCTCATAAAAAATGCCATCTAGGGTCATGTGGATTAGGGTAGTGTGGTGTTTCCCAGAAAAGGGGGCAAGACCAGACAAGCCAGCAGAAGATTTCTGCCAGCCCAGTAGAGTCTGTAGGTTTGGGTTGCTGGATGGACACCTGTCTATCACCTGCCAAGTACTATGTTAGTTAAGAGATGTTTCCTGTTTGGGTTGTTTTTTTTTGGTTTTCTGTGTGTGTGTGTGTGTGTGTGTGTGTGTGTGTGTGTGTGTGTGTGT